>NC_042631.1:25440256-25807634 GCF_901001135.1 Rhinatrema bivittatum
AATCCAGGCCTTAACCTTTTTCTAGAAAGACACATAATTCTCTTCCAAATGAATTTACAATGGGTGTTTATTCAAAGGCCAGAAGCTGGGTTTTGTTTTTAATCGCACTCCATGCACATCATGAAAACTAGGAATAGTTAACTGGGCCCCTTGACTAAAGTGCAATTGGCATTTTGGGGTGTACTGTGTCAGTTTATCCCTGAGATAATGAGGCCTTTTCCCCCCCTCATTACCCAAAAAATTAAGGACAACAGTTCGAACGGTACCCAGGGGGGTTGAACTGGCAACCAAAGATGTCAGCTCAGGTGACATCTTGGTACATTTAGAACAACTGCGTACCACTCTGGCTGTGGCTTTCTGAACCATCTGCAGCCTGGCCATTGTAATAATTTAGTTGTACCACAGTCCAAAAGGATCCAGAAATAAGCAAAGCCTTTTTGTTGTCCTCAGTTTGAAAAAAGCATTCCTCACTACTAGGAAGACTTGAGGTTCCAGATTAAAATCAGCGTCTAACCTCACTTCCAGTTTTTTGTTTTTTTTTACCACAGTGGACACCGCCCCCCCCCCCCCCCCGCGCGCTACTCGAACCAGCATTCACCAAAATAGCTGATGTCACTAAATCATCGTGCCCCACCATTAAAATCAGTTTTCTGAGACTTTAAAAACCAACTTACTCCCTAAAAACTAAACTGACGCCATGGAACAAGAATCTGAACATCGTCAGCATAGATATACAGTACCCTTTCAATACCACCAAGCTTTGTAATAATTCAGCCAGACACCAAACATGCCACATACAATAGGGCTCCCTAACTTCTCCATAACAGCATGCATAAAAGCACCAAGAAAGTCAGGGAAAGACATTTTGAATTTAAGATCAAATGTAATAGTTAAGTAATGACTCTCGTATGCTTGAAAACGGTTTTAAGTCCCTGGGTCTATCTTCCTTCCAAAGACAAACAGATGTAGGGCAGATTGTTTTGGCCTTTCAATAACAAAAGTAAAACTGAACATGTGTAGATTTCTTTTAAAGACCATTAGCTCTTTTCAAATCCTCTTCCCTCAGGAACAGTACAGATCATTCTCCAGTGAAATACTCTGCAAACACTTTTGCTCCTGGTACATTACTTGCTATCATACTGCAGCGCACTCGTATCCCAACACGAGAAGAAGTAAATGATGTGAAATTTATTCTTAACAAACACAGCATGAGATCGCCACATACATAAACTTTAATTATTTCAGCTAGTTCAGGAGCCTAACAGCTTTTAATTTAAATATGGATATTACAAGCAGATTCACTGCCCCTGCCAGAACAATCGCACAAATTACTGGATTTCGCCAAACTTTTGGATAAGATAGAAACGTCCTGCGCCCCGAGAATCACAAAAGGGAACAAAACGGATAAAAGCGGGGGGGGGAAAAAAAAAAAAAAAAAAAGGAAAATGGACTGGTCACCATTCTCTGGCAAACCTATGGTCTTATAAGAGTGTGTCTGGAGGAGCTGGTCAGCTCACTTCATCATCCACTGGGCCTTGAAGAAATCACTAAATAAAGAATGAAACAGTCCTAATTGTTACTCTAAATCTATTTATTCTTTGTTAATTATTTATTTCAAGCAGCAGCAGAAATGCCAAGCAAGGATCTGAATAGCTCAGCTGGCAATCAGAACAAAATAAAATGAACAGGATTTACTTTTTTTTTTTTTTTTTATTCTTTCTGATTTTCTATTTCTGTCCTACTGAGATATAAATGTTTAGAAGATTTAGAAAAACTCTTTCTGACTAGGCGCCTGGACCATGAAGATCTAAGCAAAACGTAGTGCCGTTGCACCAGACTTGGTCGGAAACCTATGCCACCCGTGGGCCCACCGTCTGCCTGAGCAGCCGCTGCAGCATGGGGGAGAGAGGACCAAGTGAGAAGGGGACCGGGAAGGCTGCCGCCCTAGAACAGTTAAATCAGCTGGTGGCACTCTTCACGCAGCAGCTGCAGTGGTGACAGCAAAAGAAGGGGGAAACCAGTGCAGGCCCCACTTCCTTCTCCCGCATGAACTTCCTGTTACGGAGGAAACCCGAGGGAGGGGCAGGGGATGTTGCACACACCGGCCCACTGGTCCCACAATGATTTTTACCTCCTATTGCTTTCATCTCTGCCACCTGAAGACGTTTGCAGCCACTGGGCCCAGAAGAAACCAAAAGGGGTAAAAGGAAGGGAGGGATTGACACGAGGGAGGACCTTCGGGGAAAGGCCATGGGTGTAAGGGTAGGCGTGAGAAGAACTGGGAAGGGGCCATGGGGCCTTGGCACTTTCCTATCCACTGTTGTTATCTTTGGAAGTTGCCACCACCACACCTCCGATGCCCTGCTCTGAGGGTCCTCTCCGAAATTTGAACTTATGCCACTAACTCTGATACAGTCATGGTAACATTTATTTTATTTAAAGATTTCATTACATCAAAATCTCCGTGTGATTTACAAAGACAAAATAAAACAATATAAACAGTAAGATACAATATCCAACACTTAACATACTACCTAAAACAATTAGTTCAATCTCACAAAGGAAAAACAGCAAAATAAAGTCGGTCCACTAAGCAGATAGTGTGCAGATAGTGTAACCAAACGCTAAAGAAATAAACCACACTTGAAGAATCTTATGGAATCTAGAAAGGCTGCCAATAGATTTACGTTTCAATTGGAGATTATTCCAAACTTTGGGAACATGTCACAGTTGGTGAGCCCTTAGGACTGTGGCATGATTGATGCAGCCGAGTAGGCAAACCCACTATGCCCAAGCCGTCAGTGGGTGGACATGCTCGGGCCTCAGTCTGGATTTCACCTTTACTATCTCTTTTCCCCGCAGGTTGAGCCCTTGCATTTGGGGCCAGCAGGACTTAGGCAATGGTCAGGGCAGGCAGGGTACAGACAACTACCAACAATGGACTGAATTGCATAGTCTGGGTAAACAAACAAGATTGGGAGTAGCTTGCTTGTTGCGGCGGTTACTACCCCGAACCAGTTAAGCCTGATACTTGACTTTGAATACATATACAGAGCAGCTCACTGCTTCAATGGCAGGGGGATGAAGAAAAGAGGATTTATATTAAGACAACCAACAAGGACTAAATTGCACAGGCTGGGTAAACAAATAAGCGTGGGAGTAGCTTGCTTATTGCAGCAGTTGCTACCCCTAACCAATTAGGCTTGATGCTTCACTTTTATGCGGCTTCAGCACTGCTCTCTACATCAGTAGCAGGGGTGGAAGGAAATTGGAACCAAAAGGTTTCCAATAAGGGCCCTGATTTCAGCGGTCAGAGTAACAGATAAGTATGAGAAAAATAACTGTGAAAGCTTGCTGGGCAAACTGGATGGGCCGTTTGGTCTTCTTCTGCTGTCATTTCTACGTAAAGATGAATACCAGGCCAAAGTCGGGGCAAGTGGTGTGTGGGCTGAGTCAAATACCAAGCAAAAGCTGAGGCAGGCAACATTCAGGCAGTCAGATAACAGGCCAAGGTCAAGCTTGAGAGGTCAATCCGAGAGAAAGCAAGGGTCAAGGCAAGCAGAAGAGGCAGGCATGAGCAAGGCAAGGGCAGGAACAGGAGGCACAAACAGGATCAGAAGCAACAGAGTAGCACCATACACTACAGAACAGGAGGACCTGTTGCTGAGGGGCTGGTTGATTGCAAAGGACTTCCTTATGCAGGAAATATCAGCCAGCACCACAGGACGTCCCTTCAGGAGGATCTATAAAAGGAGTTCAGAGCCACAGGAAGTTCAGCCATGTTCTTTGGATGCAGCATGATGCTGGAGGCACTCAGATTAGAGGTGAGGGGCATTACAAGCAGCAACAGAGAAAATCCTAGTTTTAGACTTCTCTTGGACCTAATCTCTTGGACACCTGGAACATAAAGGCGGCCCAACTGGGAAGAACATAAGGGCCCCAAAGGAACCTACGGAATAAGATCATCAGTGAGATAACTGACAGTCATATTATGAAGAGCTTTAAACAGCAAAACTAGCATCTTAAATTGAATACAGTACTGCACATGAAGCCAGTGCAGTGACAATACATCATCCTATGACCTCCAATCAACCTAGCTGCTGTATTTTGCACAGGTTGGAAACATTTCAGCAGCTTCTTGGGTAATCCCAAGAGGGCCATATTGAAATAATTGGTCCTAGACATGCTTTTATGTAGTTCATGTGATAAAGAAGCTTGCTTGGGAGGTTGAAGACATTAACCAAATACTTGATAGTATTTACCAAATCAAAGCAAAATGAGTTCTGTGTTCCTACCAGGTTCTGAGGAGGAAGGACTTTTAAGAACCATCAGGAATCCAAATCCCATCTATTTCTCTTAAGCAGCTTCAGTAACTACAGAGTCCATATTCAGCCGCTGAACAGCTAGTTAAGTTAGCCGGATACAGCTATCTGACTAACTTAACTGGGATATTCAGTGGCACGGCAGCACCACCAAATATACCCGGATATCTTTAAAGTTAGCTGGATAGGTGTATCTGACTAACTTTAGACTATCCCTAAGGTACGGCTTAGCATAACCGATAACTTTGAATATCAGTTATCCGGTTAACCTAACCAGCTAATTCTGCTCCTCCCGGGATTACCTGCCCCACCCGAACGTCCCCAACTTAGCAAAAATAACTCATTAAGCCTTTTAAAATAGCAGCTATCCATCTAAATGGCTTTTGAATATCTACCCCTATATTTTTTGCTTGTTGAATGCTAAAGACCTGTTTTTCTGATTTTTGTTAACATTTTACTGCTTTTATTTTTGTATCAGTAAAAGCTAACTTTGTTTAGAACAACACTCATTGTGTGGAGGCTTTCACTGGAGAGAGAGTGAATCATCCCCCTAGACTTAGTAGTAAGTGTTCCTGCCATCCACCTCTGGACAATCCTGAATCCAGGGTTGCAACAAATTGGTTAGGCTTCTCCAGCCTCTGAATGTGAGCTCTTGCTTCCCTCAAGGAGTGCCCTGTGAAAGGAGTTTACGCAAATGCAACACTGCACGAAATACAATTTCTTTGGATAAAAAGGTAAGAAAGTCTAAATATAAGGCAACTGGGAAAGGCCCAAGAAACTGGTAAGTTGATGTTAGGCAGTTTGTTTGGAAAATAGTCAAATTCTCCAATTAAAGAGGGTGACTAGTTCATTTGCATGTAGGTTCCTTATCTCAAAGATATGGTTTCCATATTCTGCTCCCTCGTATTGTAGGGAAAGGTGTGAGGGCTTGCAGCCTGACAAGGGACAACCTCATCACAGAGACCACAGATAGGAAGCAGTGGCGTTTTCTTGTGGAAGCCTTATGTGCCATTTGGGGCATGAAGAAGACTGAATGAGTGAATTCTAGGTGCTGCCAAGAAGTTGCTTCTTCCGGTTTAAGGCTTGACCCGGCAGCATATTTGCTTTTTTTTTTTTTTGTTACAGGTTCATCGCCTGGTGCGTAAGTGATTAAGAAATTTTAATAAAGAAAGATAAAGGTAAAGAAAGCACTGCAGACTAAAAGCATTATAACTTACGACGTGAATGAATGTCTTTTGTGCAAGGATTTCCTTCCCTGCAACAATTCCCCCGCATTGCGAGCAGGAAAAATCAATCACTATTTTAACGCTAGTTGAAAGATCCTGGACTCTCTAGAGAGTTTTTTCCTTCCAGGAAATCAAAGGGTTTGTTGAAGATGACATTTCTTATGCAAGAACTACTCTTCCTCATTGGAAGCGTGAGTATGTTAAGAGATGGGCGAACTTGTTCTGAAGAAATACAAAGCCAGCTACCTTACTGCCCTTCCTCCATGAACAGGGAGGAGGAAAGGTCAGAGGGTAATTTGTTTGCACAAGGCAGAAGCAAGCCTCCTAGGGGCTGATTTATTAAAGGTACAAAAATCTGTGCCAGAAATATCAACACATTCCCTTTGTTTTCAATGGGGAAAACACTGGTGCAGCAAACCTTTAACAAGGTTTTGGCCTAGATCTGTTTCCATACCCTGCTCATTCTGAATTAAGACTCACAGAGCTGCTAAGAGTCCCCATTTTTGATGGGAAGACTTCATGCCAGTTCTGACTTTTTGATGCACTTCCCAATGCATTTTGGTATCTGTATTGCAGATTTTAAACAGAAGGACTGCAAACTTCACAATGCACTGGATATAAATAAAATTAACTAAACCTGGACTAGCCAAACATCTCCTTTCAACTTGAGGTGATTTTTTATATTTTCTACACAAAATAGGGTCAATGTTTTGACAATTTATAGTCAACTACGTTGTATTTGTCCTAGTTGGCTACTTTCCCAACCATCTGAATCAGACTCAAAGCCAGGCCATGGACTGTCTGATTTGTCAAGGGCTCCCCCACCATTCTGTACTTGTGAGCAAAGCCCTAAATATCCTTCACGAGGGGCAGCAATTTCTTTTTCCCACTTGCCAATCCCCTGCCCCTCAACATCTCCTTAAGACAGAACTTTTGAAACCTGTCCTGGTGAGACCACAGCAGGTCAGGTTTTCAAGATAACCACAATGAATATAAATGAGATAAAATTTGCATATACTGAGTCTCCCATGAATGCAAATCTGACTGGCTGTGGGGTAACCAGGCCAAATTTAGAAAGACCTGCCCTAAGAGATACTGGAGTGCAGGGGCACAGGTTCCCACCCTGAGGGATATCCTCTTACCTTAGAGAGGGATGAGGGCTCTCCATGATGAAATCCTGCCACAATCTAACCTCCCCCCCCTCCCCCGATTCTTCTCTCCTGTGCGCCTCATGGTAATGGCAGTGCAACCATCATCAGAAGTAGGAAATGTGAGGATCTAAGACCCACCCCTGACCCTGTGATTGTGTGCTGCCTCAGAACCACCCTTTCTGCTTCTGATACCACCATCACTGCCACCATGAGGTATGTGGGAGTTATTGGGGGGGCAAATGGAGGGGTAGGGGTTAATAAGGTCTGCCGTGAGGGGCAGGGAGGAGGATTAAGTCAGTTTACCGGGGAAAACTCTTTTGCAAGCTGGATGGTGGCACACATGCCAGAGATTGCCAATCGCTATCCTATATTGTACTTGCAGAGTTAGCACTAGGCAAGGACAGAACAGGCTATCTTCTTAAGTTCAATGACACATAGCTCTCTATCCTCATACTTTCTTATCTTCCATCTCACAAGTATACAAAATATGTTACAGTATTTAAAAAGAACCTCGTGGTTTGGTTTTTTTTTTCCTATATCCGCTTATTGCACCTACTCTCCCACTATTACTTGATGTAATAAGATAATATAGAAAGTTATGTTCAATTTATAATTCTTTAATGGAAATTATGTTATCTGTATTCAATAACAAAAATTCCTGTTGTATTTTTGAAAATGCATACATTAAAAAAAAAAAAGAAAATAAAATGTTTCAATAATATGTCCAGTTATTGCAGCAGGTTTATGGCTGAAAATGTAATTCCCATTAGTTTATAGGCTATATATACTTGAAAGGAGATAATTGTGCCTTAGTGATACTTGCCAAATGACATTAGCAATTAAAACATTTGCAAACTACAATCTTAATAAATACTGAGACACTTGTGTCAATCAAATATCTTAATATCTTGCAATATTTCCAAATATCAGAATATGTATATTTCTCTCTCTCTTTTTTTTTTTTTTTCACATTGTTTTTACTGATGGGGGGCTTTGCTCATCAACTCCACCACTTGGCTCTCTGCTCCAGACACCATGCTCGTGTCTAGGTGGAAAATGCAAGGAATGGCTGGGTTAGGGCAGGTGACTTTAATGAAAGAAAGGATGGGGAGAACGCTATAGAACTCTTTACTCCACCCCCTCCTTTTTATTCCCTTGACTGAAAGTGTGTGGCTGTTAAGGGCCCGCCCCCAACATCAAAAAGCGAGTTTTATGACTCCATCAGCCGGATGTGTACATTATCGGTGTCTTGTACTTGGCTCTGCTGGGGGTGGAGGAATGGGGGTTAGGTGTCTGCATGTGTGCTGGGAGTGGGAGGGCATTCAGTGTGGAAGGCATGGGTGAAGGTGTGGATCAGAAGGCTTGTAGAAGGTGTTTTTAGGTAGGGGGGCGCAGGCAGTGGGGTATGGTGATGTGTGTGTGATGGTGAGTGTGAGTGTGTGCGCGCTGGTGAGTGTGTACTAGAGAACAAGGAGGCGGAGGCATTGGTGATGTCGATGTAAGTGTCATGGAAAGGATTTACATTCTCCTCCCCTACAGTCTCCCTGCCCCTCTCTCTTTCCCGCTGCCACTCTCTTCTATCACCCTCTCACTACCCCTCACCTCCCTCACTATCCTACTGCTCCTTTCCCTTAGGTCCCTTCCTAATCCTAACTCTCACATTGCTCCCTTCTCCGAGCCCCCTGCCTCTTCCCTCTCCCATTGCTCCCTTCCCCCTTCTCATTCTCCCACTGCCCCTCCCCCCTCCTTCTCCATCTCCCACTACATTCCCCCTTTGCCCTCCTTCACTTACTCTGGGGCCCTTCCCTCTCCTTTCACTCTTTTCCCCCTCTTAGCCCCTTCCCACCTCAGGCTCTGAGATGATCCTCTTGAGGTTGGTGGGTCCTGGGAACCCCCACTAGCCCTTTTTACTGCCGTCCACCACTTCCTTTTCTCTCCTGTGCTGGCAGGGACCAGGAACCCCTACCAGCCTTTTCGCTGCCGCTCTGCCTCTGCCAACAACATGTCTGCTGCTGTGCCTCTGTTTTTGTTTCCTTTGCACTGATGGGGCCTGGGAAACCCCTTCCGGCCATTCTGCTGCTGTTGCCGCTGCTTTTCTTTCCCTGTTGCACTGGTGGGGCCTGGGAAACCCCCACCAGTCTTTCTGGTCCCAGTGCTGCCTCTGCACTTACTGGCATCACGATTCAGATATCAGCACTCCTCCCTAGCTGCCTTTAGCCCCTCCCACAGCTCCAAGTGAGGATTCTGTGTCATGTATGCATAGACGGGACACATTAATCATCCAGATATCCTGGAGTCCGTCTGTATCATAAAATGTCTTTCATCTTTAAATGTACCATATATTGTCCACAAAACACTGCACAGACAAACTAAATGCATTTAATATTAAGATTATAACCATGTGTAGAGATCTGTAAAGAACAAATATCTATCTATATCATTATAATATATACACATACACACACACACACATATATATCAGATTTCAAGCAAATTAGCCAGACTCGTGGCGTCTGCAACAGGCAGATTCAATGCAGTTTCTTATGAATCATTTTCCCTAGATTTGCTACGGAAATATGACACATTTTCCTGGCAAATTTGGGGAAAATCCCAAAATTCTGTCCAACTTAAACCAGATTTAAATTTGCTCGGTTTGAGTTTGACACTATACTTTCCCACACATATCTCTCTTTATATCGGTTTTATTCTTTTTTCACATTCTCTTTTTAGACTTTCCCAACTCCTCTCCAAGATGATCCGGGCTTCCTGCGGCTGTGAGCTTCCTTCTTCCTTGGGCATGGGATTAGGCAGCAGCAGCCTGGGAGCAGAGCTCCTCAGAGGTGAGCTCAGCCTGCTCTTTTTCTCAGCAGTGGCCTCCCTTCTGGCGGATCCCCTGTGATGGTCATGCAGATCCCAGGTTGGGAACCACTGGCAGCTAAAATTTCATGCTAAAATAAAAATGCAGTCATGCATTTGGGCTGCAAAAACCAAGGGAGTGCTACAATAGAGGGAATGAAATTCTTTTAAGCACAAAACAAGAGCGGGATCTAAGGGTGATCATATCTGATGATCTTAAGGTGGCCAAACAGGTAGATAAAGTAATAGCAAAAGTCAGAAAGACATTTGGCTGATTAAGGAGAGCAATGGTCAGCAGAAAAAGGAGGAGATATTGCCTTTGTGTAAGCTCCTGTTGAGACCTCATTTGGAATACTGTGTACAATTGGTGGAGATTGCACCTTCAAAAGGCTATAAACAGGATGGATTCAGAGCAGAGGGTGGTTACTAAAATGGTCAATGTTCTTCACTATAAAGCATATGGAGACAAATTTAAAGATCTAAATATGTACATCCTACAGGAAAGATGGAATGGGTAGATATGATAGAAATATTTAAATTCCTCCAAGGTACCAATGCACAGGAAGAGGGCCTTGTAACAGAAAAAGAGGCTCTGAAATGTAGGGTCATGGGATCACGGTGAAAAGTAGTAGACTAAGGAGTAAGCTAAAGAGATATTTCTTTACAGAAAGGATGGCAGATGCATAGAGCAGCCTCTCACTGAGGGTGGTGGAAATGAGGCCAGTATCTAATTCAAGGAAGCATGGTATGAACACAGAGAATCTCTGAGGGAGTGGTAGAGATTGTAAAGATGAGCAGTTGATGTACACAGGCAGACTAGATAGGCCGTAGGGTTTTTTTCTCCCATTATGTTTCTATCATTAAGAAAATACACCCAGTGTGTTAACAATTGAAAAACTACTGATCTTAAATGCCTCCTCAAACATACCTATACAAGTACAAGGTTCAACATCTCTAAGAAGAAGAAGACCTCCTACACAGTTATCCTTAAGAAACATTTCTAGCTGAACAGGGTCAGAAAAGAAGAAACCAGTTTCCCAATACATTTATATGGAAACTTTAAAAGATATCACCACCACATTTCCTAGGCCCAGATTTAGGAATAAGAAACATAGGCAACTGCCTAGGGTGCCAAATTTTGAAGTTACCAAATATCCAGGCCAAAGAGGATATTCTATTTGCTTTGGGGCCATGTTCCGGCATACCTTCAAAGAGCCGTGGCACTATGCCTATGGGCACCAAGATCTTAAATCTGGTCCTGGTCTTCATTTATTCTGGGTCACTCTTTAAATATTAGAAGAAATTCTGATTTTTGCATCCATAAAAATAAAATGAAACCAGTGATGTTGCACAGGAAATAACTTCCTCTTGAGAATTTTCCAAGCTAGCGGAAATGTCTAAGCTATCAACTAATCAAATAAGTCAATTTTCAAAGGAGTTATGTGTGTAAAAGTAGCATATGCTCACACAAGTAACTAGTACTGGCCTGCACGCTATTTTATAAACATCCAAAACGCGTGTGTATTTTCGGTTTTGTGTGCACATTTACTTGCGCAAAAAGGGGCGCTCTTAAGGGCATTCCAGGGCAGGGCCAAGAGAAACGCACACGCCACAATTTTATAAGAGATTTATGTGAATACATTAGGCAACTTATTTGTGCTGTTTTACACCTGCTAATTTATCTACCACAATTGATATCAGACTCATCTATAGTCTAGGAGGGCCTTGATGACCTGGAGAAGGACTGGGTGAATTGGTGGAGATATCTGCAAACTTGTGATTTCAATTACGCATGCATGTTTTAAAATATGCCAACCTCAGTATGTAAAACATCTATTATACATTTTGAAGCTTCGTTCTGGGACATTGCCTCCTATTTCTATGATTTATCATCTTCCCACTTAAATCTAAAATAAATCAAGTTGGAGGTAGGAATGATACTTTGAGCATAACTTTTGAAAAACTCTGCGCAACCTGATATATGTGCATATATGGCTACGCAGAGCTGTACACCAGTATTGTATAATCAGATTATAAAATATGTGTATGTCAGGTTTTGTGCAATTACCTGTAATGCATTGAAAGCATGTACCTTTCCTACCTATTTTATAAACATATGCGTGTATATTTTACATGCAAAAAAATTATAACTTGCTTGCATAAAACCCTGCTTCTTAAACATATCTATAGGTAAAATGAATCTTGATTTAGGAAAATCTATACAAAGTAAGTTCTTTTTCCTACTAGAATTTTCTAGCATCTTGATTTTGTTATGCAGGATTTGATACCTGCCGGGTTGAAATTTGACTCCAGCATGGATAATTTATTTTAGAGTAACAAGTCATGATTCTGGAACTTGGTAGCTGTATCTGCAGTAAAGGAACATGTGCTGCGACGGATCGACAGGCTGTCTCCCACCCAACCAAGTTTGGGAGGGTGGGTGGGCAAGGCTGCTGATCTGACGAGAGGAAAAGGGGGCTCGTGAGTCTCCAGCCTTAATTCAGCAGTGGGCAGGTCCTACCCGAGCCCCTCCCTCTCTCTTACACTACCTTAACCCTAGCCCCTCCCTGCTTGCTCATGGGCTCTCAACCTGCCTATATTGTGTTATACCACTGCCCACCCAATGTGTGGGTAAACTTACATGAGTGTGTCATGTATGCATGCACGTTTACCCGGACTAAGTGAAGACAATACAGAGGGTAGGACTGGGGAAGAGGTTTGCACTCAGAGTGCTTCTCTTTACCTTTTCAAATACAGGTGTGTAAATTTTCTCAAAAAAAATGCCCACGCACACAACAGCTATAATCATGTGCGGGTAAATTTGGTGGGATCATTTTCCAAGCAAACATATGCTTTGAAAGTTGGTGCAACTTATGCATGTATTTGCTGGCAAATTTATGCAAGTTTTTACAAAATTATCCTCTCAATGTATAGAAGCCACAAGGCAATTATTATACCTACAATACTGCTTTAAAGGGCCTAAAAAGTGGAATATAAATCAAATGGGAGATTAAATCCTCTTGGTTTGGTCAGAGCCCAGTGGGGTTGGGTGCTAACTCCCTATTCACACTTGAGAAATATTTTTCTTAAGGGAGAAGCACATGCTTCAAGTCTCTACTGATGTGGGAACCTTGAAAATCCAATTTTTCTCTTAAATCAAGATACTGCACTTGTTTTGTTGTTTCCAATGACTTTTTTTTTTTTTTAACTTTACAAATTAAAAAAAAAAAAAAGAGAGCATGCCAACTTCAGAGTTAAGGTACAGTCATTGCACATTTCATTCACAAGGAACAGAGAAGAAATCTTCAACTCAGGTCAGTCTTATAAGCACTTTCCACTTCTTCCCAGCATAAACTGTCAGTTCAAAAGGCAAATTACCTGAATACTTCTGAGTCCGTATCTTGATCCCAGATGAGTACCTCAGATGGATTATTTAGACTTCTGGACTCAGATGGGAAATAACCCTCCCCCCACCCCCCTTACAGCCAAGGTTCAGGTAAGATACAATTTTCAGGTAAGACACCAAACTCCACATAATTAAAATAGTAAGAGGGAGATTAGATTGATTAATCCATATTGTCTACTGGGCAAGTTTCTGCAGCCCTTTACTATCTCAAGCCATAACCAACTCTCTGTGCCTCTAGGTGTCCCTTTCTTTTCAGCCCTGTAAGCCAACCAAATTATGCCCAAACTCAAGGGTGAAAAGGACTAGGGGTAGTACCACCCCTGATTTAGGGTACAGATTTAAAATAATGTTATTCCTATACGCACATTAAGTACAAGATGTCACTCAGACGGAAGACAAAGAAGGGGGCATCCTGGGCTTATGACTCAGATGTTACATTCGATCTTCAGCCAAAAAGAAGCAGCATTGCTTTAGCCTTCAGTGGATGCCCGTACAACATATCATTTTGGCACAAAGAAAGATTACAGTTAACTTTGTCTTGCTTGAAGAAGATCCATTGCTTAAGTAAGGATATTTTGCTTTGCACACAGAAAAAGTTCATTCCAAAACAGAACCAAACTCACATTCAGGCCGATACAGTACTCTGACGGAGCGCACTATTAACCCGCGTTTGGACGCGCGTTTGACGCGCTAGCTTTACCCCTTATTCAGTAAGGGGTAATAGTGCGTTGAAAACATGCGTCCAACCCCCAAAAAACTAATAGCGCCCGCAACATGCAAATGCATGTTGATGGCCCTATTAATTATTCCCGCGCAATAGAAAGAGTAAAATGTGCAGCCAAGCCGCACATTTTACTTTCAGAAATTAGGGCCTACCCAAAGGTAGGCGTTAATTTCTCTCGGCACTGGGAAAGTGCACAGAAAAGCAGTAAAAACTGCTTTTCTGTGCACCCTCCGACTTAATATCATGGCGATATTAAGTCGGAGGTCTCAAAAGTTAAAAATAATCAAAAAAAAAAAAAAAAGTTAAATCGGCCCGTGGCTCGCGGGTTGAAAACCGGACGCTCAATTTTGCCGGCGTCCGGTTTCCGAATCCGTGGCTGTCAGCGGGTTTGAGAACAGACGCCAGCAAAATTGAGCGTCGGCTGTCAAACCCACTGACAGCCGCCGCTCCTGTTGAAAAAGAGGCACTAGGGACACGCTAAGTGTCCCTACTGCCTCTTTTTACCGTGGGCCCTAATTTGAATAAATTGTTTTCCTGAATCGCGTGCACAGGAGAGCGGCCTGTGCGCACGCCGGGAGAGCGGGCGCTCGTCCGCTCTCCCGTGCGTTTACTGTATCGGCCTGATTATGAGGAAATTAGGTAGTCTAGCACTGTGTTAAAAGTTCCTACCCGTTCAAGCATATAAGAAAGGTAATTCTCCCTCAGTGTCTCAGTGAACCGCTCTGGCATTATTTGTAAGAGTTGCAGGGATGCCAGCATGGTTAAAAGTAGGTCAAACAGGAGAGAAAACTATCCAGTCCATTCCCATTCTAAATAGGCGAACAGTGCTCAGTGCAGCCCTGAAAGGGTACAGACATCTCTTTTGGGTAGGATACCTAAAAAATGAGCCTATCCGATGGAAAAAAAAAATGCTCAAGTTATTTTAAGTTTTTTGGGTTTTTTTTTTTATACTGAATGTGGCAGTTCCACATTTATAAACCTTGCTCAGAAAAAAAAAAATTGCAACGCTATGGTGAGTAATTACATCTTCAGCATTCCTACTACCACCCCCCATTCCCCCTCCCCTCCCACACTTTTTTTTTTTCCACGAAAGCTTCCTCCTGAGTTAGCTCTTTTAAGGAGTGTCTGTCTCGGCTGCCTTCCTTGGGCTTGGAAAATTGTGTGCATATGAGAGAAATTAAGCCCTTATTTAACAGAGACACATGCCTGTCAAGTCTGCAGGAACAAAGGCCTGTCCCTGTGGCCTGCTCAGCTCCCCAAGGCTGCCATTCATTCTGTTAGCAAAGCTTAGCCTTTACAGATTGTGTATAAAACCCAAGACATCCTTTTATCTACTTTGGCCTAATAGGCACATAAGACAGGTCCCCTTTTTCATAATATTTTCTTGTGTACAATAATTTAATGATTTTTTTTTTTTAAGGGAAGAACTGTATATTCCAAAAAAAACAACAACATTCATCTAATATTTGTGCGACAAGCTTGAATCATTTTAAGGCAATAAGACAATAAGAGAGCAATTTTTAAAGGGATGTTTGTGGGTAGAACAGTTTTTTTTTACATGCAGAAAAGGCCTTTTGCCAAACTGCCTGCCCAATATAAGGTAGATTTTAAGAGTTGCATGCATTTGCCGGTGCGCACGCATGTTATAAAATTGGCTGCTCCCGCACACATGGGTGCACGATTTTATATCTACGTCTCGAGCGCGTAAGGGGTGAATTTTAGTAGGTACATGTGGCGACGCAGTTCCCTCCCAATTCGCTCAGTAAAGGAGCGAACTTCCTAAACCCCCTAACTTGCCTTCCTTTTACCCTACTAGGCCCAACCCTTAAAAGCCCAATGACTACCCAAATTTCTTTTATTTCTGTACTTGCACGCAGTCCATAGCAGAAGCAAGTTACCTGGTTGTGGGATCCCGCGCAACACTGACTTCATGGTGCTGTCCCATGCCCCGCCCAGACCTCACCCACATCCCGCTCCTTTTGCTCAAAACCTTTGTAATGTGCGTATCGGAAGATATGCGCATGGCTGCAGACCTTTTAAAATCCCGCGCGGCCCAAGCGCTTCCGAGTCACGCGCATATCTCCCAGCTTGGCAGCGTGTAGGGTGTTGAAAATCTACTTGTACATGAGTAAACAAATTTACCTGGACTATGCAGTTGTACTTCTGGAGATGGAGTTAGAGAGGGCTTTGGGCTTTGCACATAAAAGGCGTATTTTCAAAACATTGCACGTGTAAAAATTAGCATATATACAAATAAGCAGTCTCTACTCGCAAATCTTATAAAAGTAGAAAAAACATCTACTTTCACTTTTGCACACACATATATATGTGGGTAAAAAAGGGATATTACAGGGCAAGACCAACGCGCACAAGTTGCTATTTTAAAAGACGCTGGCATATGTATATTTCCCAATTTACTCGCATACTTTGACACCTGCTCATTATCCAGCGCAAGTGACATTAAAGGTGTTTATTGTGCATTACTGACTGAGTAGGAGATCTGGGTGAACTGGGGGTGTTCAGACTGAAGAAATCAGAAGGTCTTGATGACCTGGAGAAGGACTGGGAGAACTGGTGGATTAATTGTTAATTTAATTTCTACGCACATTTTAAAACTGGCTGACTTAATGTTGTGGGGTAGAGATATATGGATTTATAAAACATGCATATATCATAGGCAAGGGTTATAAATTAGCATGATAAAACTAAACACAGCTGTATATGAGCTTACATGTGCCGTATATACGCTTACATGTAGAGTTGTCTGAAAGTTATTGTCCCATTTTTGAAAATTCAAATGTATGTGCTTAAATTTTCTCAAAAAATTTTCTCAAAAAATTTATGCACACCAAATAGATGTATAGCCAGGTATATTTGATCGGATAATTTTCAAAGCGAACTTTGTTGCTAGCAGTAATTTTTTTTTTTTACTGGTTTGACAGTTGCTTGCTTTTGATTGTAATTGTTACTATCCTTATCATAAGGCTTGGGGATAGTGCACAGAGCAGCAGTTGCTAACCTTAAGGGAAACATGGGGATAACCTGCACGGCGTGGCAGATACTATCATAAGAAGTTTGCAGGGCAGAGTGGGTGGACCATTTGGTCTTTTTCTGCCATCATTATGTTACATCTGCTTTGAAAATTGATGGGGTCAATATTCAAAGCCTTTTGGATGGATAACTCACAAGCTATCCATCTAAAATGGCTTGGTTTGAATATTTCCCTTGCTTATCCGGCTAAGATTTAAACAAATAAGAAAAGGGAATGTTGGGGGCGTTCAGGGGCGGGGCAGAGTTAGGTGAATAAATTATTCTGATAACTCCGATATTAAGAGTTAACTGGATAAGTTTTTGGTTTAACTGTAGACATGCCGAGAACAGGTCTAAAGTTATCCGGGAACATGTTCCCGGATACCTTTAGTCTTAACTGGCTATAATTAAAAAAATAAAATAAAATAAAGAAGACAGCCAGTTAAGTGTCATAAGACCATAAAAAAAAAAAAAAAAAAGATCAAAGGCATAGTGGCCCTCACACGAGATCCAATTCGGCGCTGGACTGGACGGATACTGCAACATCCCCCCCCCCCCCCTTTTCCTTTTGAAATGTATTCGCCGCTGGCCTGGTCTCCCTCCTTGTTTCCATGTAAAATCGTCCAATTCCCAAATTTATAATTTTCCAGGGACTCCCAGCTCCCCCACCCCAAACCTATCTCCTCCCATACTCCCAAGTACCTTAATTTCCTACTTTTTTTCAGCCCAGATTGTGGTAGCGGCCTACTGCAACTCGGGCCCGTGACTTCTGGTGTCACTTAGCAACTACGCTGGAAGTGTAGGCTTCTAGTCAGGATCCACAAGTATGCCTTTTCTATAATTATGATTGCCCTGCTTATTAAACTATGCTGACAATATAGCATATTTGAATGTTATACGCTAAGCACTACATATACAAGGTGATGCAAGTATTTCATGTACTTTGCAAACTCGCAAAAAATCAGCTTTGCTGAATATTCACCAAAGAAAACATCTAGAAAATGCAAAGACATTATTCAAATTTCCAGAAAAATAGTTTCCATTTCTAGACAGTTTTTAGA
Source organism: Rhinatrema bivittatum (assembly GCF_901001135.1). Taxonomy (NCBI): domain Eukaryota; kingdom Metazoa; phylum Chordata; class Amphibia; order Gymnophiona; family Rhinatrematidae; genus Rhinatrema; species Rhinatrema bivittatum. The sequence goes on from NC_042631.1 coordinate 25,458,033, forward strand.
TTAATATTTATTTATCTTTACATTTTAAGGATTTTCATGCCTCTAATATAATTCTCTGCTTGGCAAAAAATGAAGGTGATGATGCTGTCTAAGGATTTTTCGAGAATATGTTTCTTTCCTTCCAATACCTCAGATTGTACAATATCTCCACTCTTTGGGATAGCTTTTCAAAGGGTTATGCGCATAATCCCGAAAACCAGCTCGGCTGCGCGCATATGTCCTGGGGTTTGAAAAAGAGGCGGGGAAGGGGCGGGACAGAGGCCTCCGGCACAGCGGCTTTGCCGGGAGATGGTGCACCAGCAGCCAGCGGGTGTGTGCAAGATACACCTGCCAGAGGCAGGCAAAAATTAGTAAAACAAGGTGGGGGGGGGGGGGGGATTTAGGTAGGGCTAAGGGGTGGAGCGGAATAAAAGTTCCTTCCAAGGCCGCTCTGATTTCGAAGCGGCCTTGGAGGGAATGGGTAAAGCTATTGGGGCTCCCCTTGGGCTCGGCGCATGGAAGGTGCACAAGTGTGCACCCCCTTGTGCGCGCCGACCCTGGATTTTATAACATGCGCGTGGCAGTGCCACGCGCATGGGCCTTGCATGCTAATTGGCAGCTGTCATCTCAGCAACATGGGGATATCTAAGATAATTTAGGATATGTCCTGCAGCATTCTGATAGGTCTGCCGAGATTGCAAGGACTATTTATAACAAGTAACCAATCAGAATGCTGCAAGACACACCCTAAAGTATCTTAGATATCCCCATGTTGCTGAGAAAATCTCTGCCCAAAGAATTCTCAGATCCATCATGTATTGCTTATAAGAGATACAAGAATATGCGCGACAGAGGTACATTCTGACTTGCCATGTACTGAAGCTTCAAAAGTTGAATTTCCGATTGGTCATTTTGCGTGTCAGCCTTGTTCTGTTTATGATCAAGCCATCAAGAGACAGTTCTGGGTTCATCCAATGTCTGGCATAGTCTTTTTCAAATCTCTTTTTCAAAAAAGGTTTAACTACATGTACATCATAAATGGTTTACGCCATTATTTTCCCATGTCCATTGGTTTATGAGGATAGAACAAAATATGCAATCAATATATGCCTTGGGGAGAATGTTATTCAATGAAGCGATTAAGAAATTATTTCAAATAAATAAATAAAAGCCTCATTGAACATCACACTTTGTGTTTCTACACAGTTGCATTTCTTCATGCAAGATATAAGCGCCTTGGGTTTCTCATTGTGTGTCGTAGCACACAGTTTTGGAACATATAGCACCATAATGGCGGGGGGGGGGGGGGGGGGGGTTGATGATAGGATTGTATATTATAAGTATTGTGAACAATTATAGTCGGAAACCCACTGGTTTAAATGAGGAATTATAGATTGGTATTCAATGGGGACTCATTATAATGATGTGTTGCATTGTGAATGTCTGTTAAATATTGGTCCCTACCCTTTTTATAGATTGAATTGTTGAGCAAGATGGCCACCAGTTGGTTATATGAAAGAAGCTTGCACAGTGATTTTCCCTTCATGAAAATTCTTTTTCAAAACACAGACCATGTTGGGATATGTAAAGACTTTATAAGCTAAGTGTTTTTATATGCAATACAAAAATGGACTAAAAAAATCTTTGGTTGATTTTGAAGGTAGACATGATCATACTGAAAGAATCTCAAAGCTTGTGGGAGTATCTAATTTTTATGATGGTCCTTCTTCATCCACAAATTTTAATTTAAGTGGTAACATTTGTGTCAATTGTGGTAATGTTATATAGTAAAGTTGAAAGAAGTAGATTTACATTTTTTTTCTTCTTAACATCTGCTGGTCACTCCAGTGTGCTCCTGATGAAAGTCATATTGCTAAGCCGTAACCTTAACTTTATGGATCAATTAAACTTGATTAGCTGAAGCAAAAGAGGTGATGAAAGCAAGAACAGCATTGGAATTCAAGAGGGTGTGGTAATACCCATATGATCCCAAGATTCTAATGGATAGGAATGAAGAAATGGAGTAATGAGTGTTGACTTTAAGGGTAACATTTCTTCTTGACGGAAACCTGCACGAGTAGCAGTTACTACTCTAGACAGCTTGGACACACTAGGTAGGCCATTTGGGTCTCTTTCTGCTGTCGTTTACTGTGTTACTATGAAGCACTTGGTTTGCCTTGAGTTGATGTTTTATTGTATCCTCAGAATTTTAGAGGGCTGTAGCTAGCCTACTTTTTGCTAGGAGCATCCTTTACATATAGGGGTAGATTTTATAAATTCGCGCACACGCGTACTTTTCAATAGATACGCATGTAGCCACGCGTATCCGTTAAAATCCGGGGTTGGCGCGCGCAAAGCTGCCCAAAATTGGCAGCCTGCGCGCGCCAAGCAACACAGCCTGCCTCCTTTCCCTCTGAGGCTGCTCCGAAATCAGTGCGGCCTCATAGGGAACTTTCCTTCCACCCCCGCACCTTCCCCTCCCTTCCCCACCCCCCCAGCCCTATCTAACCCCCCCTATCTTTGTTGAATAAGTTACGCCTGCTCGAGGCAGGCGTAACTTTGCGCACGCCAGGCTGGCTGCTGCGCACCATGTTCCGGTACGGAGGCCGCGGCCACGCCCTCGGAACGCCCCTGGATGATGCGTCGCCCACGTCACGCCCTCCCCCAACACGCCCCCCGATGACGCGCCGTCGCGACACGCCCCCCGACATGCCCCCTCCCCCAGGAAAGCCCCCGGACTTACAATTGAAAGAGAAATTATTTTCGCATTCTTAATTCCGCATTGCATCTAAAAATGACAAAGCGGTGTGAAGAGTTCTGTAGTCTGAAGGTAAATATTCTTTAAACATGGGCTGGCAGGTGGTTCCTTGACAATGTTATGCACTCCCATGTGGTGGGGGCCTGGATTTGATTCCTGGTTCTTGATTTCTGCTGCTTAGGACAGGATGCTGAGAAAGCACTGCTCTCAGGTCCCTGAAGCAGGGTGTCGGGAGGCACAGTTATCGTGCAATGGCACCTCCAAGTGGCTGGATTTAGGGCCAATGATTACCCCGGCATATGGCCCTTTGGTAGAGGACTGCTGCCGCAAGGACTGGACTAAAATAAATTGGGAAGGGGTATAAAATTGGGGAAGAAGATTCCTGGATGGTTGTAAATTAAAGGCTTGAGGTGCCAGACCTCAGTCCTGGCTCTCACTGAGCTGGAAGCCCAAATTTGCAGAAGGAAACTGACAGGTCAAAGTAGTTATGGGCTAGCAGCCAACGCAGGAATTTCTTTTGTTATTGAAAGGGATTTTTAAAATATATATTTTTTTTTTTACAGAAGATACTAGGATAAGTGGAGAGTAATTTTCAACTATCCCTGTAGGGCTGCTCCTGAGCAGCTGTAACTTTCTGTTAGCACATTTAGGTGTCTACTTTTGAAAATCAGAGGTATGTATATAAATGCTTTCCCTGCCCCAACTCCACCCCTCCTGAATACCTACCATGATAAATATGCACATAATCAAGCTATAAGGTTAATTTTAAAAGCCCTACATGCATCGAAGCTGGGAGATACGTGCAGAAGTCAGGCCAATGTGGGCAGGCTCCGGGCGTGGCATGGGCATTCCTAGATTTCTCAACGAAACGTGTGCGTATTTACGTGCACAAGCACGTGCTGGGGTTCCCTACCGTGAATGGCGTGTAAGTCCTAAAACAAAAAAAATCTAACGAGGTTAGCAGGGTTTTATGGGTTGGGGCTAACAGGGTAAGAGAGAGGCTAATTTACAGGGGTGGGGGGTGGTGTTAAATACGATCCCTTAACTGGGCAAACTGGAAATAAAATGGTTTTATTGGTAACTGCGTTGGTGCACGTATCTACTAAAATTCCCCCACTTATGTGGTAGAGGTGGCATTTGCACGTACTTGCGTGAGTCCACATAAAAATGCATGCACATGTATACGCATACAGCCTATTTCAAATCATGCACGCACATACACGTGTATGTTAAAAAATGGCCACGTCCATTAGCGTGAGCCAGCATACACACGTACAAGTGCGCCCATGTGCGCCCATGAAAGTTAACCTCTCTGTGTATATTTTTTTCTGCACAATCTGTTGAATTATTTTCAAAAGCTGATATACACACACAAACTGGGATATATGCATCTATATCCAATTGAAAATTATGTACAAATATTACTATATATAATTTTTTTTTTTTTTTTTTTTTTTTTTTTTTTAACTAAAATGAATATTTCTTACCACAATATTTCTTGCTACAAAGATAACCATTATAAAGTTATAAACAACACACATAAAGTGGTGTGACAGGTTAAGTATGGATGATGCTAAGAGCTCTACATTAAAAGAACACGGTACAGCGTGAGCTTTCCCTTCCACAGCAGGGAGGAAAAAAAAAAGAGTGTTGGTCTGCATTTGATCAGTGAAAACAGATCCATACTGTGGTTATATGTTAAAGTTCTGTAATTAATGGAAAACAAACAATCCAGTATCCATTAGCTGTTCTGAATCGGGGAAGTTCCATATCTCAAGCGATATCAACCATTAGCATGACAAGACTGAAAACTGTGTAGAAATATAAGCAACGCTGCATATTCTGTGGCCATTGCAAGAACTGATTAAACACAGAACTATGTATAAGAACAAAGTGTTGTTAAAACACTGCCTAACTCCCCTGGACAGATGTTGAAATACTCTGGCATTCTAAGTCCAGTGCCCTAAACATGAAATAGTCAATGGATTAGATATTAAAGAGCATGTGGCTTTAAGGCAATACATATCCAAAATTCCTTCTAAACTGATATTTTGCAGCAGCTGTTAGGCACACGTGACAGAGCTATGAGAAAGACACTGAAAAAAAAATATTAAAAAAAAAAAAGAATATAAACAAGGAGAAATGTAATTATGCACCAAATAACCACCAAGTCAGCCCAAATACTTTACTTGCAGCGTGGCTTAAAATACCACCAGCCAAATATCTCCCGATATTCAGAAATTTCTGCTGCTCTGCAGCATGAGCAGTGCCATTCAATAAATAAATGGTCAGGATGGAACTCAAAACTGTGATTCCCAATTGAACAAAACTTGGAAATGGTTAAGCTACTTCCAAGCAGTATGACTGGTTCCAATCCAGCAGATTATTGCCATAGAAATCTCAGTCTTCACAGTCTTAAATTGTTCAGAAAATGTGTGCCTTCTGTTTGATTTAAAAATCTGACAAGGACAGAAAAGCCCTTCAAAACATGTCTTCTGAGAGCAAAATTCACAGTGCAATGGCACTGTTTAAATGGTCCTATTTAAATTAAAAAGTTCCTTTGCTGCCAGTAAATGCCCCACCCATTGAGAGCTGCTGTATAAGTTTACAGTGGCAGACACATATACATAGGGATGGTAATGTTCAAAGTCCTTTACCTGCAAAGTCGATGGCCTTTTATGAAACTGCCCGCCTGATAATGTGAGTAAAAAAAAAAAAAAAAAAAAAAAGAGTGCACAAGGCGTGCCAGAGGCAGAGTTCGAGCAGGATTTTCATTTGTGTGCATACTATGAAAATTAGCCGCAAGTGCGCGAAGGAAAGGTACCGGCATACTTCTCAACTCTGCACACTATTCGAAAATAGCCCCCATTAAGAAATAAATTAATAGGAATAATTGCTCTAAATTAAATGAGCAATAAAGACAAAGCCAATGTTCGCCATACTAATTAAATCTTATGAAGAGTGATTTTCTTCCAAAGGGCTACAAAATCTCCTTGAACAAGCTGGAGTAATGGCTTGTAGTCAAAATGTCCAGCTAGGCAACTGCATCACCAATGACAATCAGAAAAAAAATATGTAATAAATGCGCTAAATATCATAGCAGTGTGTGCTGAAATTTCCCACAATACCTTATATTCCAGGATTTCATGTGAAGGATTGCTCGCTACCTGTAGGCTAAGGCTGCATCTCAAGAAAGGATGTAAGTGGTCTTGAGAGCAACATGTACAACATTTTTGAAGGATTCTCTATGCTGGATGAGTAAAAGGTATCACAATTTACAAGGGAATCTAGTACATATATTTTGGCCTCATTTCAAGATTAAAAAACCTGAAGCTCCCATTAATCATGAGAGGGGAGTTTATTGTGTATGAATTTGACCGAGTGACGTCAATGCATCCCTCTGGAATTTAAAAGATATTTTGCTGTGTTATATCATGTGTCTCACAGTATATCAATTTTTATTTCTCAACCCACAAGTGTGGAATGCATACTGTTTAACTTCTTGAATTCTCAGTATAGGAGTGATTTACACAAGCTGTGCAAAGGCCTGACCAGCACAGGATGGTATACACAAGATTTATGTAACGCCACCTATTTTATTGTAAACCAAGGTAAACTGTCTTCCCAAAAGGTTCTACCCTATTATTCTCTTATTTCTTAAAAGGATGAGCAATGGAATACAATAGTTTATTATACAGTAGAGGTCACTCGCATGTACAGTTATCAGATCTCAAAAGAATATGCAAACATCTGAAAACCTATTCATTCAAAATATGCTCAGTTATACAAAGTGAAATTTGAAGAAACATTGACATAAAGCTTCAGCTTTGCAATCTATCACAGAGCAAACCTAGAGATATATATGTTTTATTAGATGTTAAATCACAGCTTCATGAGGACAACATCAAATACTGGATATGTGATATTTAACAAGGTAATGATATGAAATAATAATTACTTAATTTCAACAGCTTTTGGCACACAATCAAACTATCTATCTGAAGAAAACGGGCTACAGGCAGCTAGCTAATGTTTGTTTTATCTAGTTTATATTTTGTACTACCATATTTTAATATTATTTTAAGAGTGAATGTTTTTATCTTTCTTAACAGCTAAATTATTCTATTAACGTTCTTTTAACATTTTAACTGTTACCACGACTTACTTAATGTTTTATTGTATTTCGTTTATCGTATTTATATTGTAAACCATTGTGAAGGCTACAGCTAATGTGACGGTGTATAAAAAACAAACTATAAGGATAGGAATGGTAAGAAGTGAGTGTTTTGCTTTTTTAGGGGAAAAAATGCAGCATCTAGCAAGTATACATAAAAGTGATGTAGGGTCCTATGTACTAAGCATTTTCCCCCAAACACTTAAACGGGAAGAAAACCTTTAGGGAGCAATTTTCAAAAGGATTTTGGGGCTTAAGAACCTAGTTTTGTGTGTATTAATGGCCTTTTGAAAATTTCTCGTGTATAAGTACTCGGACTACAAAAAGGAGTCCCTGGAGCCAAGAGCTGAGAAGGGGGGGGGGGGGGGGGGGGGAGTCAAAGCTTTCACGCGTACTTTTTAAGCAGGTGCAACTCTGTGCACGGTGCACCAGTGCCGGTTACGTCCAAGATCTGCAAATTTTCAAGTTGGATTTTATGTGTATAAATCTGCTTTGAAAATTCTGGCTAGTCAGGGGGTAAAAGGGACCAGCAGGCTTTAGCTTATGCGAGCAGACTGAAGATTACCCTCTTAGGACATCTGAACCATAATGAGGTAACTTACTACAGCCTCCTTTTGTTCATATTGTTACGATAGAATCTCATATTAGTTCTCTCCTGTTGCCTTATTAAGATCTTTGAGAAACTCTGCACCAGAAAGGTTTAAGCATGGATACTTTACATTATGCTAATACTGATTACTGTTGTTTTATTGCTTTTAGTATTGATTTTTTTGTTCTTAACTGTATTGCATTTCTTTGTTGTCCCTCGCCTTGAGCACCTTTGGAGGAAAGTGGGTTAAAACCGTACTAAATAAATAAATAAACACATTGATAACATTTTAGGTATTAAAGTGCGGTTCTCGAGTTCAAAGGGAAAGGAATGAAAAAGGAGCCACCGGGGGTACTTCAGAAGCCTCCGCTTTTCGACAATTTCTCAGATTCTAGTAACGGATTAAGAAAGAAGGCCGACCCATGGGGTTCAAAATTCCCTGTACGGCGTGAGATATTCTCTGTGATTTTTCAGGGAACCCCCCCCCCCCCCCATATTCTGCACCATGGACCCCACTGCCTGGAGTGCCACATCCTCCCTAAACCTAACACCAGGAGCGTCTTCACTTAAAAAAAATTATTATTATTTTTTTTTTAACGAAATAAGTTCTTTAAGAATTGCTAGAGGCTACATTTACCTTTACTTTCCAAGGTCGCTGGTGAAAAAGCCACACTTTGCCCTAAATGCATGCTCATGATGGGAAAACTTTAAATTTATTTTCTAACAGTGGAAATATAATACAATTGAACAATAGTCATGTTCAGGGACAGATTTAGGTTGCCTTGGGCCTTCAAGATGCTACTCTCGCCATGGGCTCCTTTTTACTCTCATTAACCTTTACCCTTAAATCCTGGAGATACCCTCTGGGCTTGGGCCCTGGGAAACTGCCCCATCCACCCCTCCCTCTTAATCCGTCACTGATCATAGCAAGATCAGACTTGATAAAAAAAAAAAAAAGCTTAAAAATCAGCAATATGCTGGGGGCTCCCAAGGACCCCCCCTTGGATAAATTATTGTACGGCAACAAGAAAAAGGAGAAAAGGTCTCATCAAATGAAGCACGGCTGGCGAGAGTCCTTTGGTAAGCCAACGGTAGTGCATCACCGCTGAACATTTACCTTCTGAACATGCTTGCCCTTTCCTCTCCAGGGCCAAAATCCCACACTCTGCTCCTGCAGGCAGGAACTCGGACCTCTGGTATCAGTGCAGAATTTTCTCAATTCTTTAAAATACTGTTTTATTGCCCATGGTTCATTAATTGTGAAGGCACACAGTCATACCTCGGTATATAAAAACCTTTAAATAAATAAATAAATAAATAAATAATTGCTGTATCTTGAACTATTAAGTAAAGTTAAAAAAGTAATTTGAAACAAAAATGTTCCTTTTTGCACCTGGCAAAGTATTTGCTTTGAAATAGAATTCAAAGGAATCTTAAAAAAATAAAATTATAAAATGTTCAATATCCTAAGCAGTCTACACTGTATTAAATCAGGGGACAGTGAAGAGAGGATCTAAGCAATAATGAACCCTCCCACAAAATCCCTGGTAAAGCAGAGTGGAAATATTAACGCCTATATGTAGTCTGAAACCTAACCCTCTACATATCCCAAATATTTCAGCTTCAAGAGGAACAGGCTGAGTTAGCCCTGGTTTTATGCCCTTTGCGTGCAAGGCTGAACCAAGTGAGAGAAAGGGCCTTATTTTTGGCAGGCCACACACTATGGAACACAATGCCCCCAGAGATCAGGTTACAAAGAGATCTCAAAACCTTTAAGAAAAGTTTAAAAACATGGCTTTATAAACAAGCCTTTTACAAAGAGACCGGAGAACAGGAAACACACAGGAATAGGCAGAAGAGCACCAGTAAACAGCACTATTCCTAAGACAATATTTTTAATAACTTTATTTCACAACTAATGTAGTAGTAAAACTTAAAGGACGTGAATTTTACCTGTGAATAGTACACCTTACAGGTACACACGGTCAGGACCTACATCACTAAACAAGCGAAGCTTTTTTTGTTTATGATAAAAAGTAAGCGAACCTTTTTGGCACCTGCTGGAATGTACGATAGTACACATTCACCCATCCTAATCTATGTGCCTACATGTAAACTGTTGCGATGGTATATAACTTAGCGACGGTATAGAAAAGATTTTAAATAAATAAATAAATTTTAAAAAATGTAGTTCTTGTTTCTTAATGCTGTAATCCTAAAAATCAGGGGGCTTAATCACAATTTGGTTTCATTCAGTCTCATGCATTATCTCCTGGCTAGCACAAGCCTGCTGAAGCCATAACTCTCCAAATCTGTTGAAATATCACTTTCTGCAACATGTGTGCTAACATTTGGCCAACACCACCACAGGATCATTCTATTAACTTGTAATTCGTTTCATAGACTGCTGATCACGTTGCTAACATATGCCACCCTACAATTTCCTGGTCTATAATTAGAAAAGTCAGATGGAAGAGATACATTAGGATCCAATATTTATTTTATTTTATTTATTTATTTGGAGGTTTTTAGTTACCGTCGTTCCATGTGAAAATCACTAGGATCAATACAAAACCAGAGAGTCATTTGTTAAGAAGGAAAACTAGAAATAAGGAGAGCTAATAACTTAGAAAAAAATAACTGACATTATTTAGAAAAAAAAAGAATACATTAGGCTTTGGGAAGGAAGCTTATAGAAGGGAGGAGTGAATAAATCATTAAGGACTTGGGCGCCAGAATTAAGGAACAGGCAAAAATCCCATGGCTCCTCTTGTGCATGTCTTGCAGAGTGAAACTCTCTTTTGGTCCAGCATTGAGGGAGCCTTTTCAGAAACTGTGCGGGTAAGATGAGTTTATGAGTGGAGAATGGCCGAATCTGCGCTACGTGGATTTTCAGCTGGCGAAGTGCATGCACACTTTTCACAACACACATGCTTTCAGCCGCAGTTTAAATAACGTGCTCCTGGGCAGGGGAAGACAGAAAACATATCGGATCTTTCCACTATCTAATGATGAGATGCTGCAGCCGTATGCGGGCACAAACAGCCAACATTCAAACACAATCCATGCAGGTACCTTGAGTTTGCTTTCTTTTTGTTGGTTTTTGGTGGTGAATTCTTCCTGCTCTTGAGGCTCCAGGCTCAATGAGAACTGGGGCTGAAAACTGGCACCATCGGCCCTCGTGTTTGCAACTACCCGGGGATTTTTTTTTTTTTTTTTTTTTTAATTATTTAAGTGTGGAGGAGTAGCCTAGTGGTTAGAGCAGTGGGCTATAAACCAGGAGACCAGGGTTTGAGTCCCGTTATCGCTCCTTGTGACCTTTACCCTCCAATGCCTCAGGTACAAACTTAGGCCTGGATTTATCAAAATGCGGTAAGTACCGCATGCGATAGCAAAAGGGGCGTGTTTTATGCTAATATAGTATTTATCACAATTTGCGATAATTACCTGTGCAAAGAGCTAAGTTAGTGCACATTGCGATACCATTTCAGATTCTGCGATAAGTGCCAAACCTGATGTATTTACTGCATTCAACCACTGGGGGACCAGTTTTTCAATGATCCCAGGAGAGAGAGAGAGAGAGAGAGAGAGAGAGAGAGAGAGAGAGAGAGAGAGAGAGAGAGAGAGAGAGAGACTGGCCATAATATCATGGCCTATAGGCAGGTATTTGTATCCCTAGGGTAGGCCCACCTAGTAACTCGAGGTGGGGATTAGGTAAGTGTGTAGGGGGTTAGGGGCCACTTTGACATGCTACGTGACACCTACGAACAGAAGAGTGGTCTCTTGAAGATTTGATGACCTACAGAGAGAGGAAACTCACCCAAAGATGAGATTTGGGCAATGTTCTCTCCACCTAGCTTGATGGACTCTCTACCTGGGTAACATCAAGCTAGGTGGAGAGAACATTGCCCAAATCTCATCTTGGAGTGAGTTTCCTCACTCTGAAGGCCAGCTAATCTTCACAAGAGACCACTCTTCTGTTCGTAGCATGTCAAAGTGGCCCCTAACCCCCTACACACTTACCTAATCCCCACCTCGAGTTACTAGGTGGGCCTACCCTAGGGATACAAATACCTGCCTATGGGCCATGATATTATGGCCAGGCCTTCAAATCGTCTGAAATAAGCCTTATGGGACACATCGCAAATAGCAATGAAACCTCACCGCATGGTCACGGCCGCTATCGCACTGCCTAATGTAATGTAATCCGCTCTGAAGTTTAAATCTAAGGCATATATATTATGCATTGCTTGCAATTGTGTGGGCCTTTTTATTTTTTTTAAGGAATACTTTTGTTTCATCCAGTCCTTTAAGTTTGGCCATTCTTATCAAAGCCTACTAGATGCATGTATTGGTTTATTTCAGATATTATTTTTAAAGACAGTTTATTTTACTCTGCCAGTGAGAGATTTCACTTTTCTGATCCCTGTCCCTGCACTGGGTTAATCTGCAAACTAATGACAAGACTTGATACTGGCAACTCTGCAGATTACTGTGGGTGTCAGTCACAGATTCAGCGGACTGTACGGACACACAGTAGGTAGCTTCTTTTTTCTCGAAAGCAATGTACTCCAGTGCCATAGTTCAATAACAGTTTTCCTGGTGAATATTCACTGAACTCCTGCATACACATCTGCTTAGAAACATAACATTTGGGCTAACATTCTGCACAGCCCTAATTCTGGTTTGTTTGTTTGTTTTTTTACTGCAACAGTTATCAGCAATACAATAATTGACTGTTTTTGCAATGAAGAGGGATATGCTCTTTAAAGCATGTATTAGAAAGGCAGGGATTATTGTATTTTGTCAGACTTGCTGAAAAACTTGACCAGCCCCCTTGTCAAAATTACACAGGGTTCAACTGAAACATTCAACTGAAGTAAAGTAGCCCCACTGGAGCTAGAAGAAGGGCCATTGGGGCTGGTCAAGTTTTTCAGCACTGTTCAGGGCATTATTTCAGTGCTATTCAGAATGTGGAGGAATTTACAGACCTATTATTGTTTTGGTTTGGAGAAAGTTTGGGGGGGAAATTTAGACTGTGGAAAGAGATGTACTGCATGGTATAAACTCTGGATGAGGTCAATTAAGGTATCATACTTACCAACTTTGACACAGTTTCTTTTTTATGTTGTTCACTAGGTCACATGAATGTTGTTTTTGTCATTCTGACACTGGGACCTTATCTCAGTAGTTGTCTTATTTTAACAACATGCAGCCCATTTGGAACAATATATGGAGTATCATCTCCAATATTTTGGGCTTGCAATAGAAAGGAATATACCAGATCGTAAATTTGAAATCCAGGGTATTGAAAGACACCCTTTACCACGTAACTACTGAAAACGTATTATTTACTGCCCTAAACGATTCTTAGGGGGCCTAAGCTTAGCATGAAAGTGGAATAATGTGCCGTGCACTGAGGCCCTAGCATTTGTGATTCTACTCTTAGCATCCTCAAGGTGGTCAGACGCCAGTGTCCTGCAGAATCAGGGCAGGAAGGTTTTCCTCCTTGGATGAGCTGTGGTGGCTGTCTCCATATGATGCCAGTTCTCCTCCTCCTTGCGGACTCTCTCAGCTGGACGTTCTGTCAAGGCATGGGTTGCTGGCCTGGGTATCTGTATGCACTGTCTCCAGGATAATGCTATCACCTCCCTGCACCAATTAGTCTACATTTTCCTCCTCCTCTTCTACATCCTCTGAGGTATGTGCTTTCAGTCTGATTTTGACTTTCCAGAGAGTATTTATTTATTTATTTATTTATTTATTTAAAGGCTTTTATATACCGGAGTTCATGCACTTGTGCATACCACTTCGGTTTACACAGGACAAGGAACAGAAAATTACATCAAACAGATTGAACAATTAAACAAATGTACAATTACATCCAACGATTGGGTATAAATAACATGGCTAACTTAGTAGGAACTTAGAGTTTGAGGTAAAGGAGAGAAATAGTACCAAGTGGTAACAGAACGATGTTAATGGCTAAATAATAAATATAAATAGTAAATACAAATTCTTATAATAAATACAGGTGCTTACAGATTACAGTCTTCATGAAAAGTTTACGTCTACAGAATAGGGTTAAGTAAATAAGAACTGGCGGTTATTTCTATAGGAGTGAAGACTTCAAAAACTGAGGTTACATCTGGATTAAGAGGTATTGGTGTAGCATGCTCAAATATTTAATGATACAGAATTGTGAGACCAAGGATAAAATTAGGAGTTGTTTGATATGATTATAAAAGCGAGAATGATTCAAGTTCTGGGACGTGGTTCTGAGCTAGACCTTTAAGTGTAGGCTTTTGTAAAGAGCCAGGTCTTGAGTTTCTTTTTGAATGTTCGAGTACACGTTTCGAGGCGAATGTCCGTGGGGAGGGCATTCCAATGAAGGGGGCTGGCAGTCAAGAATGCACGTTTCTTGAGTGAGTAAAAGGAGAGTAAAAAGGAGTAAAAAAAAAAAAGGAGTAAAAAGGAGTAAAAAGGAGAGTAAAAGGTAAAAGGAGAGTATCTCCTTTTACCTTTTCTCTGGGGGACCTGAGCATTGACAACCAGCCCCAAAATTATATTTGTACATGTTTGCAGCATGGGGTCAGAGCAATGTTTAAAAAAGGACTGCACATACTTAGTGTGTATGATACAGATACAACAGAGAGACCTTATATTTTTGGGGTTAGTAAATAGCATGTGTACACTACAGAGGATAATTGTTAGTGCATTAAAAATGTTATGCATCATATGTTAAGTAATGCTTTAGCATGCATGTTAAAAGTTTTTGAGTGTGAGTTTTAGTGATTAGGCCCCTTAGTAGGTAAAAGGACTGTAGTGTTCCGGATGTGCAATTTTGGTGGAATACAGCATGCATGAGTTTCAAGTATGAAGCTGCAGAAAAATGCAACGGAATTGATAGACTGATATGGTAACCCATTAATGCATGTGCTCGTGTTTAAAATTGTGATCACGCTGTATTATCTCAATACACTGAATTGCTTTGCAATATTGTAATTATTCTCCTGGGCAATTGTGTTATTCTATTTTATGTTTTGGGTTGGTTCTTAAAAAAAGCCCTATAAAACAACAGTTCCTTTTTGGAAAAACAAGAGGAACGCCTTAGTCTAATGCATCAACAGAATGCAGAATGAGTCCCTAAGTGGTACACTACATAAAACTGTCATGCAAGCTACAGCAGAACTATAAATAATCAAACATCTCAAGTATGGGGAAATATGATACCTCAATAATTTACTGAGCTACCAAAATTAAATGTATTTTTCACCTGTAACAATCTTCACTTTTTGTAAGTTAGTTCAGTTTTCAACTTTAAGAAGAAACTCACCAATTAAAATATCTGAAGAGGGCTCCAGTGTGTATACATATCCTTACTTTATAACATCTAATTAGCTAAGATAAAAGATAAATAAATTAGCATTTTTTTCAGATTTATACATTTCCAAAGCAAATCGCCAATGCGCCTGGAGGTGATTAAAACCCCAGCATATCCCGTATAGATGTGGATTAAAGAGGAAAGGGAGGCTCCCTTACTTCCTGGCTAATTCTGATGAAGCTGGGGGCTATTTGTAGACTTCTGGGCTTTGTTTAGAACCCTCATTCTCTTTCAAAAGAGCATCAGGGTCACATGCTGTGCCATTACCAGTATTAAGTTGCCTTCCTTCAGTAGAGTATCTGGTCCAGTTTAGAACCTGCTGAAGGGGGATCCGTTCCCTGATCAACAACATAAAAATATTTATCTATATTTCTTGGAACCAGAAGAGTAACAATATTCTTATTATTCTGACCCCCTTTGTCAATACTAAATACAGCTCACAAAGCCCTCTATTTTGCAAAATACGGAGGTGTGTAAAAAGTTATGGATACGAGTTCATAAAAAAAGCATAAACGTTTGAGATGTGGAAGGATCCAAGATGGCAATGACTGTTACTATATGATGAAGCTCTGACCCTCCTAAATGATGTGGAGTTGCTGGGAGGGGGAGGGGTTCCCTCTCATTGTTTAATGTTAAAATTTTTCCTAGTATCTATTTACCAACATGGTTAAATATACAGGGAAACTGAGGGTTTACTTCTCAGAGAGGTTTGCCGTTCATGTCCATGGTGTTGATTTATCAGTAGCTTCTGGGTTAGAAAATGCTGCAGCAGCTGTCCACGGTGAGCGCGAGTCCTTGCTAAGCCCTGATTGCCAAGAACTACCTCAAGATCAAGAAACTGAGTTACCAGGCACACCAGCCATTTTAGATATGAACCATGCTCCTCTGCAAGGGTGCCTGATTAGCTCCTTCGGCTGTTCAGTCATTTTCTTCAGTGGGTGACATACTTCTTGAAGACCTGAATTTCTCTGTCGCTCTGATGAATGTGTTATGAACTTGGATCGCCTGCAGGGAGCAAGAGGACCTTGGATGATCTGTTGTCTCATCTGGACAGTTAGCATTTCTTTCCCAACAGAAATCAATGTGGTATGTACTAGGGATGTGCAATCGTTTTTCCTGAATTAGGCAATGTCAACAAAATTGCCTAATTCGGAATGGTTCGAGAGAACCGAAAAATGATTTAATTTTTTCCGAAATTTCTGAAAAAATTCATTTTTGAGTTAGTGCGCACTAACCCGAAAATTGGGGCCCCCGAAAAAAAAACCCCTGAACTAAGGTAAAAATGAAATTCCCGCAGGGGGGCCCAGAAATGAAGCAGACACGAAATTTTTACCCGACGCACCTCTCTAGTATGCACTGTAAATGGAGAAGGTCTCTTAACAGGCCAGAAGTTATAACTTTGGATTCCATTTGGACTGCCATTGCCATTTTGGAAAGGTCTTTATCTAAATGGATTGATGATAATGTATTCAGCTTTTCCGTTAATGATCTTCCATTGGTAGGACATATTGCTTTATTTTCATTATATATATACCCTTAGAGGTCAATATTTTTATTTAATAAATATTTATTAATCGCTTTCCAGATTTAAGATAAAATCAAAGCAATGTATAAAGCTTAAAACAATCATCAGCATCATACAAACATAAGACAATTAACATAAAATTATAAAACTAAACTACTTCAAACTTTCCCATTTCTAAATACCTCCATAGTCAATAATCAAGATTTTATCTGCACCGCCTGCCACTATCTCCACATACCTCTGTAGCCATTAACCATGTCTAATTTCTTTCTAAATCGCATCACATCTGCCTCACATCCAATGGTAACTCATTTCACAGCCTAAGGACCACCATAGAAAAGGCCCTATTCTGAAGCCTAATGTATCAATATGCCTTTACTGGAGAAATTTTAACCAGTTTTTAAGATCCTGAGAGGACAGAGTCCTCTCAGGATCTTAAAAACAAAAACAAGAATCTTAAACTTGTATCACATTTTGATTGGAAGTCAGCGCAATTTGAAAAGAAAAGGTGTTGCTGATCCCCGGCCTTGAATGCCTCATAAGATCTCTGGCTACTATATTTTGAATAACTTGCAATCGCTGAATAATGTCCATGTCAGACCATGTCAGACCCCAACAGATAGTATTACAGTAGTCTGCAACAGCCATCACCAACGCATACGCCATTGATTTCAAAGCCGGAAAATGGTCTCAATTGCCCAACTAACCTTAAATGAAAATAGTGAAAGGAGTTGTCCAGCTAAGTTCAAGAATTAGCCTGACAAACCCCAAGTTTTACTTTTCTGCCCCATCAAATGAGTGTTTTAGCTGCATAAGTCATCTGGATAAAAAAACTCACCTGGATAGAAAAGAGGCAGCATGGAGGTTTTCTGGGGAAAAGCTTAAACTTAGCCAGGTAAGTCTGGTTGTGGTGGAGAGCAGGTCTAAAGTTTTCCAGGTAAACCTACCCAGCTAAATTTAACTGGGTATTTTCAGCGGGACTTAACCTACCGAACATCCTGGCCAAAATTAGCCTGGTAAAATTACCACCAGTAAATACTGACCTCTTATTTCTTTAGCAAGTTGTTCTTAATTTAGTTAAAATAAAAATAAATGCCATCAGAGTATAAACACTGCCAATTTGGGTCAGGTTAAAGGTCCATCTATCCCAACATCCTGTCTCCAAGAATGGCAAGCAAAGGGTGCTTAAAGGAAGCATATAGGATTTGGCCATGTATAGAAGTCTATCTGCTGTCATATTCTACTAGATTCCATCAGTTATGGTTTAGGGATATATTAAAACTGAGGTGACATGCCCAACTATAAATAGCCTGTGGACTGATCTGTAATGGGGATCTTCCTTATTTCTTTAAGATACAAAGTCTTGTAGAATGAGTTCAAGAGGTTAATTATGTGCTACGAGAAGTTCTTCCATGGGACGGAGCCTATAACCCCCCCCCCCCCCCGAGTTGGTAGAAATAGATTTTTTTTGCAACATGAAAAAAAAAAAAGTTAGAGGCCAAATATCGTCCAATATTTTTCCATTCACATGGCTCAGGAATTTTACAGGTCTGAGCCCAGGCAGAGATGGCATAAGGGAAAAGGGACTGTGGATTAATGATAATATAGTCAGATTCTGGTCTGTACCTTTCTATTTCGTTGCCAGGAGGTTCAACCCATCTCCAGAAGGCAATAAATGAAAGGTCCCGCTCTTAAAATTGGAGGTCAATTAGATACTTAATGATGAAACATATCTTTAAATATTTCTCTACTATTATTATCCTAGCAAAAAATTAATTAACCAGGTCATGCAGGCCATGAAGGCTAATGTGGAATGTAATTATTCCTGATCTTTAGACATGCACTTCACATAAAGAGATACTCCTTATTCAGCACACCAAGTACTTGAGTTTTCTGTACTTAATCATGTATAAAAGAAAAAAGAGAAGTCCTTGTTTCAGCTTCCTGAAGTTCTAAGTGCAATTCAGGTTATTCATCTGCTAGGAGAGCTTAAGCTTGAATACAGACCTCCTACAACATAGGAATATTAGATTGCTCCCATGCTCATCAGATTCTTTTTTGGGAGATGCAAGTTTATGAAGCCAGTGCCACCGATGCATTACAGAACACAAAATGCCAGTGGCAAAAAAGATCAATTTTATAGCCGCCCCCAGAGTTCTGGATAATAGCACAGTGTGCAGAGAAAAGCGCACAGAATGTTTGCTGTCAATATATTACAATGTCAAAGCAGTTCGACTTATCCGGCCGAAAAGCTGCACTGACCGAACTGCTTAACTGGGTTAGTGCTTAAGAGAGACTGGTGAGCATCTATGGAAGCAAAGGTCAACAAACAAATACAACGTGCAAGGCCAACATAATACATTTCTTGACTAGCTTTCTGGAGTTAGCACTTCCTTAGGTCCAAACAGAAGGAGCAAGTCAGGGTCAAGAAGTGTATTAACTTAGCCCTCTAAAAATGTACCACCTTCTATATTTTTTCTTTGTGCACTCAAGTGCATTAGCATTGCTACCACTCTGCTTCGTCCGAGGTGGACCATTCAGAGAGCAAGCGTGGGACAGGCATCTTTCTAACTGATGAGTATAGGATGCGGCTACTTTTTGATTGGTCTGTGTGAGATTCAAGGTGTAGCTGGAAGAAAAGACAATCTTTTTCTAAAATAAAGAATGCAGAGCTGTTAAACATTATACAGACCCTACTGGTAAAATCTGACTGAGGTTCAATATTCTCACGAAAAGGAGGACTGCTGCTTTAAATAATAATTATTTTTGGGGGGGGGGGAGGGGGAAGGGAGCTATTCTTCAATTTTAAATGCCTCAAAGTTTAAAAAAGAAAAGGATAATCAACTGATACTACTGTACAGAGCCAGGGTGCATAACCTTGGTCCTTGAAGGGCGCAAACAGTTTCAGGAGAATCACAATGAATATTCATGAGGCTCATCTGCATGGGCTTTTGCATATCTTGAATACCCTGAAAACCAGTTCTGTTTGTGGCCCTCCAGGGACTTGACTTGTGCACCGCTGGTACACAAGCATTGCTCGGCTATTCAAATAACCGGCTGGGACAGCCCGGGGACCGAAAACGCTCTTGTTTGACTCCACCCTGATGGAAACGTTTCGGATGAAAAGCTAGGAGACGACGAAGCTGATGTTGGAGACAGCATTTTAGTTTTCAAACTTGTTTCGGGACACAGTACGGGAGTTTCATATCTATCCCAGGAAATCTTAACACCAATTCACAAACAAAAGTCATTTTCCAGTGGCTACTCTTAAAACACAATGAAAATCTGCTAAGGCAAAAGCTGTTAATACGTATAAGAAATCCACTAAGATGGAACAAAGAGATAAAGTCCTTTTCTAAAACAATGCTGTTCATTAAGTTGATAAACAAAATTACATATAAGAATAATAAAACATTATTACTCTGACTCTGATTTGTGCTTTCTCCTTTCCTGACCAACTCTGACTTTCAAAGGCTCTTAGAGGGTTGTTGCTGGAGTATGAATTCGTTCTAGGTCTGTGCACAAAAATCTTTCATTCTGATTTATTTTTCCATTTCATTTAGTATTGTTTTTTTTGTGTGCTTGTTTCTTTTTTTTATTTATTGTTCTGTCAATCATTTCTGCACTTTAGCACGCGCTAAATTGTTTAGCTTGTGCTAAAACCTTATGGCGCACACTATGCTTCATAAAACGATTTTCCGCAAGCAGAAAAAAAAAAGGAAATCTTGTTTTTTTCTGCCGCTTCAGGTGAGAAATGGCACAAAATAAAACAAACATCGCCGTGATTTCCCCTGTTATTTAAAAATGACGGCACATCCCTGGTTCATTCACAGAACCTAGTTTAGGTGACAGCCACCATGCAGGCTAAACAGATGTTCTGCCCTGTAGCAGAACGAAAATTACAAGCATAGCAAATGCTTTCTTTGTAACCCAGCTCACCTTCCTTCACTCTTGAGCCACCAGCCCAGTTGGAAGCTGGCACAAATCTGGTCCCTGATATTTATGACTAGGGGACGAGGCGAAATGATGGCCACCAGGAGTTACTACCTGGTTAGGGCCCACCCTCCTCCTCCTATAACTCAGTTAGAAATCACAGACCATAGCTCCCGTCAATGCCCATTGTGCCTGCAACCCTGAATCCCATTTGTAAGTGCCAGTTATGAACATGTCCCTCCTGTGGGAGGGGATGTCAGTGAACACTGCCGCCACAGCGTCCCCAGCACCTTCCGGCTCAATAAAGCAGAGGTTATTAGCTGTGGATAGCGATCCCAGGTCTCCCCGCAGGGTAGCACAGATCACTGCCACTGGATCAGTGGGCCAGCCTAATAATGACTTTTTTTTTTTTGCTAGTATTTTTGTTTTCCTTCAAAGTGTGTGTTAATTATTTGTAACAGAGTGCTTCAATATGCCTGTGATGAGTTATGTTTAAAGGCTGTTCTTGAGTCATGTATTTTCTACATTTGCAGAAACATTTAGTGTATGACAAACCCTCTCTCTCTTTCTTAGCAGTGGGGTCAGAGTAAAACTCTACTGTTTTGCACTCTTCAGTAAAGGAAATTCAAGTCTAACAAGAGGAAGTGATAAAACGCACTGACCTGAATTTGCTGCTGCAGTAGATTGATTTTGTGCTGCTGTTGCAAAAGCTGCTGCTGTTGTCTTGCAATCTAGTAGAAATAAAACGCCGTTACATCAGGACTGAATTTCTGCACTTCAGGGTAGGGGGGGGGGAAAGCCCCCCCTGTGTTAGTGATAAGTTTTACGTTCCCTTGAAAGATTCTCCGTTCAGCAACCTCATAAGTCAACATCACCAAGAAGTTAGACCAGGTCCAGGTGACTGCAACTCAAACACACTGCGCTGGAAAAGCTTAACCGGTAACACACCCTATGGGTATTTACAAACCCTGCACGTTTTCAGCATTGATCAGTCTTACTCAAGATTTTGTTTCTTCTAATTCATTTTC
Organism: Rhinatrema bivittatum; assembly: GCF_901001135.1. Classification (NCBI taxonomy): domain Eukaryota; kingdom Metazoa; phylum Chordata; class Amphibia; order Gymnophiona; family Rhinatrematidae; genus Rhinatrema; species Rhinatrema bivittatum. The sequence continues at coordinate 25,479,403 of NC_042631.1, forward strand.
TTAGACTAACATGGTGCTCCCCCCTCCCCCCCACCACCTTGTGGTTTCCACTGGCTTTTTAGAGCAATATTAACGTAGGAGTGAATTTTCAAAGAGTTACGCGTGTCAGTAGCTTGAACTTGCATGCACGCTATTTTCTAAACATCAAGCACAGGTGCATATTTTTGCTTTCCCGAGCACATCCTCACAGATATAAAAAGGATGGCGGAGGGGGCGTTCTGGGGAAGGGCCAAGAGTTGTGCACGCGAGTTGCTATTTTATATGAGGGTTACACAAGTACACGTGGGAACTTATTTGGACAATTTTACTACCTGATAATTATCTCGCACAGCTGGGTCTGATGGGTCTGTTGTCAATTATTGGTTGGATGGGAGGTCTGGGTGAACTGGGGAGAGTTGAGGCTGGAGAACTAAGAGGGCCTCAATGAACTGGAGAAGGACTGGGTGAACTGGTGGAGAAACTGGAAAACTGGTAATTTAAATTGTATGTGCACGTTTTAAAATATACCAACTTATGAGCTTAAATCAGGATTTTATGCGAGTAAGGTGTTTTGTTTTTTTTTTAATTTGCGCATAAAATATATACGGATATGTTTATAAAATAGGTAGGAAAAGTACATGCGTTCAATGCATTGAAATACGCTCTCTCAATGCGTTGCAGATATTCATGTGTAAGCATACATTCAGGATGCATATTTTATAATCTGCGAATATATGATACTCGCAGGTTATAAAATACTGTAGTAGATCTCCTTGGAGCCTTACACACGCATATATGGGACTGTGCTGAGTTGTTTGAAAGTTTCCTTCAGACTTTACTATAATTATTGGAATCCTCTCTTTATTACGGTAAGTTAAGTCATCATTTTATAACATTAAACAGGAATACAAAGGCTAAGTTGCTCAGGGTACAGGAAATATATATTTAAGGAGGCATAAGGCCTGGTTTACTAAATTCCATTCCTTGCCTATGGGAAAAAAAAGCTTAGTAAATCCGGCCCATAATTTAAAATTGCATGATTTTTTTTTAAGAATTCTGAAGTGGAAAAATAGCTGCAAGTTCCAATTTAGCAAATAGACACAACTTATCAAAAGGGCAGCAGATCTTTCTAAGTGCTTATGAATGAATCACTAGCACATCACATAGCATACATCGATGGTCTTCTGAAAGCATATCACTGTGTTAGTAGCGCATCTAAAGCATCTTTATGCAATTACCACACACTCTATGGGGTAATTTTGTAACACTGCACGTAAGTCAGCTGGCAAATATGTGCATAAGTTAACAACAATTTTCAAAGTGGGATTACAATCTTGTCTGCTTTGAAAATTATCCCAGTAAAACTACACGCACACAATTAAACCTACTCTTTGGGGCACAATAGTGTTGCTGCGAGAATTTGTGCGCGTACGTTTTGAAAAATCAAATAAAGTATGCGTGTAAATCCAATCCCGCCCAGACTCCATCCCGGGAACACCTCTCCCCCATGGATGGAAAAGTGCGTATACACAGGTAATTTTAACCATGTATTGGGTCATGCAATTTCCTAAAGGCCCTTTTCTGCGAGTAGAGCACCACTCTACCTGCAGAAGTCATTTTGAAAAGAGTTAGCTGGGAACTGGCCCTCCAGAATTAGCCTATACGGGCATAAGTAGCATGAGCATGCATGTATGCTATTTTATAAACCTTTCTTATTTTATTTAGCATCTCTTATATTCCACTATCTCCACATATTGATTAACGTGGATTATAATGAAAGCACACAATAAAAACTTTAAACATCCAAATATTTTAAGACATCACATTAATCAATTAATTGGTGGGCATGCACATACCTGCAAAATCACGTATAAACGTGAGCAGGGGAAAACAAAAGGGTTTAGGGGTGTTCTGGGTTGTGGCTCGAAAGTACTCACATGAGTTGCTATTTTGTAAGCAGTACAGACTTTACAGATAAATCTGTACGCTTTTGCACCTCCTAACTCGCACAGATGAACTCAGAATTGTCTTTTGTCTGTAGTTTTTGGATGATAGGCCTAGGGGAACTGGTGGGGGATTCAGGGTGAAGTGCTGAAGGATCTAGTTGAGTGGATAAATGTCCGAGTAAACTGGAGGCAGTACTGGCGAACAGGTGATTCCAAGCAGGTGCATAAACATGTTTTCTCAGAAGCGTACGTACACAGGGGTCATTTTAAAAGCGTTGCTTGCACACAAAAAAAAATGCGAGCAGTAACAACTAAGGTTTTCAAAGCCGCGATTTATGAGCATATATGCGCGTGCGAGAAATAAGGGGGTGGAAGAGAGGCGGGCATGGGCAGCACATAGGCGTTCCAGGGCAGGGGCAAGAGTTACGCGGGCAACTCGTATTTTAAAACTGGAGGCCAAGGCGAACAGTGGCTTGTTAGTTGCGTATATTTCCTGCTGCTGCTGCTGCTGCTGAGGAACAAGCCTGTAGAAATCGTGATTTAAAGGTTTACATGACAGGGTGAGGGGCCCGGGTCACTTGGGGGGGGGGGGCATGCAGGCTGAAGAACCAGAGGGGTCTGGATGACCACTGACTGGGCAAACTGGTGGAATAACTGGAAAAATCGGGAATGGCCTTCGCGCGAGCATGTTTTAAAATCCACTAAACATAAATGCATTAAAACTGGCGAAATCCTATGGAAGATAGGTGAGTAATCTCTTAAAATTAGGAGCATAATTATGCATAATAGGTATATTTTAAATCTATTCATGTAAATGCACGAATAACTTAAAATTACAGCGTATCTCCGCTCGCATATGTATGGGTGCCCGCGTGATCAATTTAAAATTAGCCTGATAATTTAGAAATTACCTGCCTTCACATTTAATTCTAGTTTGCTACAATTGATGTATTGGTATAATAATTACACATGTATAATATATATGCATAATTTTATAAAATGGAGAGAGAAACTATGCATGTTCCTGTGTCACATATATACGTGACATGAAACATACATGCGTATGTTTGGGGCAGAAATCTGTGGTAAAGTGGCTGCAAAAGCTAGAAGATGCGTGGCTGCATAGGGAAACGAATATCAGCAGAAAAAAGGAAGCGACGTTGCTCCTGTATAGGTCCATGGTGATACCTCATTTAGAGCACTGAGCACAATCTAGGAGGTCACAAAGAATACGAACTGGATGGATTCAGTCCAGAGGGTGGCTATTAAAATGGTCAGTGATCGGTGTTCTAAAGTATAGGGGCACAAACAAAGATCTACACCCTGGAGCAGGGACGGGAAAACTCCAGTCCTTGAGGGCCGCAATCAGGCCAGATTTTCAGGATATCCACAATGAATATGCATGAGAAAGATCTGCATGCACTGCCTCCACTGGATGCAAATCCTTCTCGTGCGTGCTCATTGTGGATATCCTGAAAAGCTGGCCTGATTGCGGTCCTCGAGGACTGGAGTTTGCCATCCCTGCCCTAGAGGAAAGGCAGGATGGGGGAGATAAAATACTGTCATTTAAAAACCACCAAGGTTTCCATGCACAGGAGGCTCTAGAATGAGGGGGTCACGGGATGAGGGTGAAAGGGGTTAGACTCAGGAATAATCTAAGGAATTTATTTATTTATTTATTTTTTACAGAGAGGGATGTAGATGCATGGAAGGGCCTCCCCCAGAGGTGGTAGAGTCAAAGACAGTATCTGTATTCAAGAAAACAAGGGATAAACACATGGGGATCTTCTCTGAGGGAGTGATGGGAATTATAAAGCTGAATTAGTTGTGTGGATAGGCTGTATGTTCACTTTCTGCTATCACGGCCACCACCACGCAGTTTATAAAATACTATCCTCAGTCTCCACAGGCCCTGCTCACGCACGCAAATGATGTATTCGGAGAGTTTTAAAAGTTAGGCTCTATACCTATAGGCTTGACAAAGCGAAGTACGGCACAGAAGCACCATGTGGCTCAGGTTCTCAATTTTATTTGCCAATTGGTTGAGCTACATACGCGCTTCATTGGGCATGACAACCTAGTTCTAAGTGTCATTTAATTTTCATTTTGAAATATAATTACAAAGTGTTCACTGTAAGATATCACTCGTCTGCAAATGTGTCAAGATTAATTTGTGCTAGCTTATTCACAAGTGTCAATAGTTAATTACTGTGTCGTCTCTGGATGGCTAAATGACATTCTAACTTCAGATTTTTTTTTACAGTGCCCCTTTATGTTATTTTCCATTAGGGGATGAGTCCATATTTCTACATGTGGGCAAATATTCAAGCATATAAAATATCAGAAGTCACAACTCATTAAAATCAACAGAGCATACATTGCTCTATACCTATAAAACACATTTATAACAGAAAACATAATTCCAGTAATAATGTCAGATTCCTAAAAACTGCACATTAATTTGGATCAGTCTGATCTAATGCCTAAGGGACTGCTAGATAGGATCTTTGATGAGGAAACTCTTCTTAGCAAAAGAGCAAGGTACATAAACAGCACAGATCTGATGTTCCCTTTTTCTCTACAAGCATTTTGGGTCAATTCTCCTCTCACTCACTGGCCCATCATTATTCACAGGCTGGGAATCTTGTATCCAGGATCCCACTACTACTACAAAATCAAGTCACTGTAAACGATAGCTTCTAAGTCTCAGCTCCTAGCTTTAATATTATAAAAGTCAAAAAACTAAATATCAAATTGTGGCAATGTTATAGGACCATTTCCTATAAGTTGCAAATTCAGTAATAAGCAATGCAATGATAATTCTGCCATTCACTATCAATTTTCTTAACGGTCCTTCATTTTCTGATACATGTGCTGCCCTTCCATGACCCTGGTTTCAACCCTTGGTGCTAACAATGTTCATAGCATATTATTTGACAATCCAATAATATAAGGACTAACCTTCTACTACTAGGCTGAAGCATATAGTTTCCATGTCCACATATCAAGCATCTATCAGCAATAAGCACAAAAACAAAAATGGGCCAAACACAATTTGTTGATTTCAGACACTTCTGACATGCATGACCAACAGTAGGCCGTGCAAGATGGGGGGATTGGCCTCTTCCAATTTAAAGCCAGACTTGCATTGACCTGTTTCTTGGGGAAGAACTCACCTGTTCCTGCTGTTGGCGAGCAAGGTCCATTTGCTGCCTCTGTTTTTCGATCTGTGAAGCTGCTAGTTTTTTCTGTTCATCGTGTGCAGCCAGTAGCTGCTCCCGCAAACTGATCAGCTGGGTGATCATCGTGGATAGCTGCCGTTCTTTTTCTGCCAAACTCTCTGGTGTACCTATATGGGCGAGAAAAGATAGTATAGGTATAAACATTTAGGGGTAAATTTTGTAACATCTTGCATAAGTTAGATGGTGAATATTTGCATACATTACACCACTTTTCAACATGGACTTTTGTGCCCAATTCCTGGCGAAAGTGCATGCAAGCAATTACATCAGCTATTTGGTGCACATGGCTTTGCTGAGAGAATTTACATGCATGCTTTTTAAAATCAAAAAGGACGCGCATAAGTCCAGACTCCACCCCTGCAACACCGCTCTCCTGTACATACAGTGTACACGCATAATTTTACATGCATATCGGTCACACAGTTTTCTGAAGGGTCATTTCTGCAGGCAAAGCATTACTTTACCTGCAGAAGTCCCTCTCATTGTACACTTTGAATGGGAGAGATTCAAACAATAATAATTTCTATGTGCTTAGCTTCATAAACTTGCTTATTCCATTAGAAGTCAGTTTAGATTTGTTTTAACTAAGTTTCAAGTTAATACTTCAAGCTAAGCCCAATTCTTTAAAAGTTTTTCCTAGAGAAACAATGGGCCTGATTTTCAAAGGTGAGTTTATGCATGTAATTGGCTTTAAGAAAATTACCACAGGGGTTGTGAGCGTAAAAGTATGCACAGAAGCGATTCCATGTGTGCTTGAGGCATACTGGGAAGAGGCATTCCAGGGAGCAGAGCTGGGAGTGTATATCAGTGAATACTGACATAGATTTAATTGTCATCTGATAGACATGGTAGAAAGAGGATAACCAATGGGATAGCGCTATACCAGGGTACAAATTATATTAGAATGACAGAGAGGAGCATCTTGATGGCGGGTGGCTCTTTATGTCCAGGATAGCATAGATCCTGCATGAGACTAAATGTACAATCAAATCTTTATGGGTAGAAATCCCTTGTGTGATGGGGAACAGAATAGTGATAGGAGTATACTACCATCCACCTGGCCAAAATGGTGAGATGGACAGTGAAATGCTAAGAGAAATTAGGGAAGCTAACCAAACTGGAGCAACTGGTTCAGGAAGAGACGACAGAGGGAGCAATTATAGATCTAATTCTCAGTAGAGCGCAGGATTTGGTGAGAGAGGTAATAGTGGTGGGGCCGCTTGGCAATAGTGATCATAATATGATCAAATTTGAATTAATGACTGGAAAGGGGACAGTATGTAAATCCATAGCTCTAGTGCTAAACTTTCAAAAGGGAAACTTTGATAAAATGAGAAAAATAGTTTTAAAAAACCTGAAAGGTGCAGCTAAAAAAGATAAAAAGTGTGCAACAGGCATGGACATTGTTAAAAAATACCATCCTAGAAGCACTGACCCAAATTTATTCCATGCATTAAGAAAGGTGGAAGGAAGACAAAATGATTACCAGCATGGTTAAAAGGTGAGGTGAAAGAGGCTATTTTAGCCAAAAGGATGTTGGAGAGATACCCAATCTGGAGACGGTTTTCATGGGCGATGATTCTGATCAACTGAACCAAATCACTGTGAATCTGGAAGATGTGGTAGGCCTGATTGAAGACTAGTAAATCACCTGGACTGGATGGTATACACCCAAGGGTTCTGAAACAACTAAAAATTGAAATTTCAGAATGATTAGTAAAAATTTGTAACCGATCATTAAAATCATCCGATGTACCTGAAGATTGAAAGATGACCAATGTAACCCCTATATTTAAAAAGGGATCCCAGGGTGATCTGGGAAACTACAGACCTGTGAGCCTGATTTTAGTGCCAGGAAAAAGTGCATTTAGGGAAAAATAACCCTTGCTGTACTTACATAATGTTAGGTTCTATCTTAGGAGTGACCACCCAGGAAAGATCTAGGTGTCAAGGTGGAAATACATTGAAATCATCAGCCCAGTGTGCTGTGGCAATCAAAAAAGCAAACAGAATGTTAGGAATTATTAGGAAGTGAATGGAAAATAAAACGGAGGATGACGTAATGCCTCTGTAATGCTCCATGGTGAGACCGCACCCTGAACATTGTGTGCAATTCTGGTCACCGTATCTCAAAAAGGATATAGCTGCACTGGAGAAAGTGCAGAGAAAGGCGACCAAAATGCTTTGAGGCATGGAACGGCTGCCCTATGAGGAAAGGCTAAAGAAGTTAGGGGCTGCTCAGTTTGGAGAAGAGGCGACTGAGGGGTGATATGATAGAGGTCTAAAAAATCATGAAATGACTTGAACAAGTTAATGTAAATCAGTTATTTACTCTCTCAGATAATAGAAGCACCAGGGGCACGACATGAAGTTAGCAAGTAACTCACTTAAAACAAATCGACGAAAATTCTTTTTCACTCAGTGCATAGTTAAGCTATGGAATTCACTGCCAGAGGATGTGGTTTCAGAAGTTGTTGTAACTGGGTTTAAAGAAGGTTTGGATAAGTTCCTAGAGGTTAAATCCATAAATTGCTATGACGGTAATTAATAAGCAATAGTAGCTTGTGACCTGTCTAATGTTTGGGTACTTGCCAGGTACTTGTGACTTGGATTGGCCACTGTTGGAAACAGGATACTGGGCTTGATGGACCTTTAGTGTGACCCAGTATGGCATTTCTTGTGTTCACATTTATACACATATTTTTTTGATTTTCAAAAGCATGCACATAACTACTTACTCATTTTTATACTTAGGAAGAAGCAGGTGTAAATGTGCATGCATATGCAGTGCTGTGTTTGACACATGCATGCTAATTGTCAAAGCAGTCTGAAAAGTCCACTTTGAAAATTCAGGATCAAGTCTACATGAACTCTTGTATATGCAATCTTTATCCCTAAGCAACCTATAAAATTATCATCTTATAGAAGAGAAATCTCTTGATGAATTGGGCCCTTAGAATAAGAGATACATTTTCATAGTACCAATGAGTGATGAGGTTAACCAGTTAATTTCAACCAGTTAGCCTTGACCAGATATTCAACCATGGCTAAAGTTGCAGCTGAATCTAACTATATAATACTTGTGCAGTTAGTTTCAATACAACCATTTGTGTAATTGCACTTAAACGGACACATTTAACCAGTCAGCATTCAATATCACGCTAACCACATAAATTTCCAAACTCCACTATGGGTATGCCTTGACATGACCCCTTCTCTAAATTTGTGCACACAGTGATTTTGTGCAAACAGAGTTTAGCCAGGTGATGAGAGGAAAGGGAATTTTTAACCAATTAGACTTATGCTGCTAAAAGCTGGTTTAACCACAAATATTTTGAATATTGACCCACAGGCTCTTCAGAGCTGAAATGTGATAATCTTTGGGATTATTTATACTGTGCGGTGTACACTGTCATTGAGAGGGCAATTTTCAAAGTGATTTAAGTGTGTAAAAATAATTTTACCAATGTTAATTGGCTGACTGAAATTTACCAACTCTCAATCAGGTCAATTCTGTAAGCTCCACAGGAAAACAGGTGCTCAGTGTTGAGCACTCACTCTCCCAACGTGCGCCCAACCACCTCTCCTGGGCATGAGATCCTGTATTTAAATGAGGGGTTGAAGGAGGTGCTAGGGATGATTACGCGCCCCTAGCGCCTCCTTGGTCCAGGAGAGGTGGCTGTCAGCGGGTTCAGAAAACAGATGCTCAATTTTACGAGCGTCTGTTTTCCGAGCTCGCTGACAGCCATGGGTTAGGAAAATGAATGCTGGTAAAATTGAGCGTCCATTTTACTAACCTGACTGGCCAGCACAGTTTTTTTTTTTAAACATTTTTGGTTCCTCCAACTTAATATTGCTAGGAAATTAAGTCTGAGGGTGTATAGAAAAGCAGTATTTTCTGTACATGTCGAAAACGCGCGTCCAACTGCGGGTAAAACAGTCCACTCAGCCGAGTGCACTTTACAGTATCGGCCTGAATGTGTCTGAAGTCCGCATGTTGGCGGCGGCCCTGAGAGCAGGTTTAGATCTGGGGAGGAAAAGGACGTGGAAAGATTTTCTCCACACAAAAAGCAGGGGCAACTGTCCATGCACAACTTTGTACAATTTTCAAAGTTAAAGTCCTTGTGTGCTTTCCCCTTTGAAAACTGCTGCAAAGAGCATGGGTAGAGTGGGCACCCAGACTTTGCCCCAAGAAATAATGGGATACGTTTTCCAGACAGCACCTAACCGGCACTCTGAATGCCTACTTTTTAGCCTCCACAACTCCAGCTAATTTCTCAAACACAAGGTACCCTTACATCATGCAAAACGGTGAAATATGCACTTCTGTTACAACCCTGGGAATGGCTTGCTTTACTAATGCTAAAAGTAGGAATGTTTTGTACTGTTAGCTAGGTGAAAATCCAATTAGGTAATACCTGATTTAACCTGCATATTTCTTGAGTAAGCATTTGAAAATTTCCCCTATGATTATTTTGATAATTGTGTTCAAATTTTGAAATTTTGCTTATTAAGGTAATACCATTGCCTGCCTTTCTATGTTAAATTTCACAATATATTTGCAATTAATAAAATAAGTGAATATAGATTCAAAACACCAAGGACATTACTGGCATTAGTGTTGAATTCAAGCACTTTTGCAAAGGAAGAACATCACATTAATTGCTTTAGTTATAAAGAGGGTAATGAATGATGGCTTTCGTCCCTTTATACCAAATCACTTACTCACTGCCTTGCAATTCTAAACTGTAGTATTCACACAAGTCTAAATATTTTTAATAAAGCAATATTTTTTCAAATGAATTCCATCCAACTCAATGCATGAATGCCTAAAAAAGCTAAATATGAAAACTGTATTAAAAATATTCCTTTTAGTAACACAAAAATAGCTTTTGCATGACTCCCATAATAATTTCATATGCACATATCATTTTACCGGTACCAACCAGAGCTATTGAAAAGCAGGAACACACAAAATTTTGTGTCAGCTGTTGTATTGGTTTTAGTAAATCTATACTTCACTAGACTGAAATTTCAAACATTCTATTTGCTCTTCAGTAGCTACAGTAACTTTTATGCTAATTGTCTAAATCGGGGTTTCCCAAACCTGTCCTGGGGTAGCCATGGTAAGTTGAGTTTTCAGGATATCCTACAATGCCGATGCATGAGCTCAATGTGCATACATTGGAACCCCAGTACCTGCAAATTTATCTTGTGCATATTCATTGCAGATATCCTGAAAACCAACTGGCTTGGAGGGTCCCTAATGCTCTTTTCTGGTGTAGAGAAAAGTGGCTAGATGGCTCCTTGTCATGAAGGACCGACTGAGACAGTTCTGCATTACTTCCCAAAAACTTGGAGTTCTAATTTCTCTAGGAAAAGCAGGATTGAAAGTTTAAGGAAGCAGGGTTGGGGGTGTGTTGTTAAAAATCAGGACTGGCTGAGCCAGTCCCCTTATGACATGGAGCTGTCCGGACATGGGGAAAACAATTACCAAATCCGTTTATCCAGGCAAAATGGCTTGGGTTAAAGTTACCTGTCCCTGCTTGTTATTTATTTATGTTTCAATTCTTTTATACCGCTAAATCAGAAAACAAGTCTTGTCAAAGCGGTGTACATCATTAAAACACAAAAATAAAAATAATATAAAAAAAACAACAGATAAAATTAAATGAAAATACCACCATATATGAAAATAAAATATTAAATCAACACCCAACCAAAAATATATACCTTCTTAAAATACAACTAAAATAACCAAGCTTTCACTGTCTCTCTGAAGGTGAAATAATTTATTTCCATAGCGCATGTCCTTGTAGTCAGGTGAGAAAGAGGCATTTCTGTAGGCCTATTGAGGTCAGGGAGGAAGAGGTGCTAGAGGAAACTGACAAACTAAATAGTAGCAAACCACTGGAACCTGAAGGTGTTCACCCCAGGATTCTAATGGAACTCAAATATGAAACTGCAGACCTGCTACTGCTAATCTGAAACTTATCATTCCAATCTACACCTGCAGTTGAGGACTGGAGGGTAGACAATGTAATAGTTTTAAAAAGGACTCCAGGGATGACCTAAGTTACTACAAACTGGTGAGACTGACATTGATGCGGAGGAAAAATGGTGGAAATTATTGTTAAGAACACACTGAGGTAATTTTCAAAAGGATTTACACATTTAAAACTGGGTTTGACGGGCTTTTGAAAACTGCTACAATAGTATGTTACATTTATGTACATAACTCCTTTATAAATTACCTCCTAATTCCTAGGCATATGGATACCCATGTGTAATGGTGAAGAATCAGCATGGATTTAGATAAGGAATGTTGTGTCTTATTAATCTATTAGAATTCTTTGAAGGTGTGAATAAGCAAGTGAACACATGTAAGCTGCTAATAAAATGTATCTGGATTTCAGAAGGCATTAGCCAAAGTTTCTCCTAAAAGACTCCTCAGGAAATGAAAGTTTATGAGATATGATGTCTTACTGTGGATAGGTACCTGTTTAAAAAGATAGGAAATAAATAGTTTTCCTTAGTGAATAGAGATAAAAAGTGGAGACCCTTGGGAATGTGTACTGGAACCGGTGTTGTTTAACTTATTCATTAATGATCTGGAAAAGGAAGCAATGAGTGAAGCAATCAAATTTGCAGACGAAACAAAAATATTCAATATAGTTAAAACACAATCAAATTGTGAGAAACTAGAAAAGAACTAGGGAAATGAGCATCTAATGGCAGATGAAATGTAATGTGGACATGTGCTAAGTGATGCATATACACAATGCTGGGTTCTGTATTAGAAGACACCACTCTGGAAAAGGAGCTTGGAGTCAATGTGGATAATATGTGGAAATGTTCAATCCAGTGTGTGGTGGATGCCAATAAAGCAATCAAATGTTAGGGCTTCTTTGGAAAGGAATGGAGAACAGAACTGAAAATATCATAATGCCTCTGTTATAGATTCATGGTGTGACCACATCTTGAGTATTGTGTGGAGTTCTGGTTGCCCCGTCTCAAGATATAATAGAACTAGAAAACATACAGAGAAGGGCAACAAAAATAATAAAGGGGCTTAACGGCTTCCTTATGAAAAGTTAAGCAGGTTTGGGTTTTTCAGCTTGGACATGAGATGACTAAGAGGGGATATGATAGAGGTTTCTAAAACCACGAGTGAGGTGGAACAGCTATTTAACATTTCAAATAGTACAAGAACTATAGGACACCTCATGAAAATCAGTGCTAGCAGATTCAAAATTGGAGAAATTATTTTTTTTCAGTCAATGTGCAATTAAGCTGGGGAATTTGTTGCTGGAAGATGTGGTCAAGGTACCTAGCACAGCTGGCTTTAAAATGGGGTTTGGACAATTTCTTGGAAGAAAAGTCCATAAGCAATTATTAGAAAGGTAGACTTGGGGGAAGTCATCATTCATCACTGGGAGTGAACAAGGAGGAACGGATCTGCTGGGTATGGGCTCCATGGACCCTTGATCTGACCCAGCACACAAATACAGAACATGGCGGTAGATAAAGACCATATGGTCCCATCCCATCTGTCCATCCACATCTCCTGTTTGGCTATAGTCTGTTCCTCTCTCCTAGAGATCCTTTGAACTTATCCCATGTTTTCTTGAATTCTGCTATTGTTCATGCCTCTACCACCTCCACGGGGAGACTGTTCTTGTCTATCACCCTTTCCGTAAAGAAATATTTCCTTAGATTATATTACTGAGATTTCTTTCTTTCATCCTCATCCCATGGCACTTTTTATGTTCTTACACCCAATTCAGGCACATCTTGTACACCTACACTTTTACTTTACATACTTTTAACATGTATGAAAATCCTTGCAAACCATTTTAGACATGTAATTACCTTTAACTCAAACACAGCACTTATCAATGAGACAATGAATCTCCAGGATAGTAGGAATGCTAGAAGCCAGATTCAGTACAAGAGCACTGCACTGCTGCATTGACAGAAAAACACTCATTCATACTGTCTAGCACTACTAGACACAGTCATTACTCAATGACACAAAATTATGTACACATATTTAATTCACAGCCCTCCTTCACACCATGCAATTAACATAAGGTAAGAGATACAGTGGCTTTTATGGTCTGGGAACCTGATAAGCATGGAGGTGATCTGCACGGCGCGGCAGATACTACCATAAGCTTGCTGAGCAGACTGGATGGACCATTTGGTCCTTTTCTGCAGTCATTTCTATATTTCTGTAAGTTTTAATTTATCTGGCTAAGTGGTGGCAAAAATCCAGCTTATTAGCATTGTGGTGACTAATTTGGCTAATTAGTGCTGTTTAAGACTTATCTGGCTAAGTAAGATAACTGGATAAGTGAAAGAAAAGTGCTACATAGGTGAATAAGTAAGATAGATGGGATAACTAGTGTTTGAAGACTTATCTGTCTATCTTACTTATTTGGCTGTGTAGTACTTTATAAGACTTAGCTGGCTAAGTAGCAGTAAAACAGCCATTTAGCTGGATAAGTAAAAAATTATCCAGATACGGGGTAGACATCTGCTAAGCATGCATATTAGTGCTCTTAATTTTAATCATTTGCACAAGGATATGTAACAAGCATATTTTCCTTAGTATTTGTTGGCTTTCAAGCACGTAAATTCTCAATTTTCAAATGATGCGCACGTGAAGGAAATTACTAGTTTTACCAATTAGTTCACCGGTTTTCCTAATCTATTTCTAAGTCATCAAGACCCCCTGGTTCTTCAGCCTGAACTCCCCCCAGTTTGCCCAGACCCTCACCCCATCAGTATTTGGCTATAAAGAATTTTATTCTGATTTATACCAGATAATTAGAGGAAATAAATATGTGCAGGTAACAGTTGTACATGCGTTGCATGCACAGGTTATAAAATAGTATCTTATATGGGCAAATGCTGGCCCGCCCCAGAACACCCCTGGCCCACCCCTTTTTAATACAAGCAAATTTATTCACACACCATTAGTTGCACGTGTATGTTTGAGGTTTATAAAACAGCGCTTGCGAGAATACGCGCTACGGGGCAGATTTTAAAAGCCCTGCTCGCGTAAATCCGCCCGGATTTACGCAAGCAGGGCCTTGCGTGCCAGTGCGCCTATGTTCCATAGGCCTACCGGCGCGCGCAGAGCCCCGGGACTCGTGTAAGTCTCGGGGTTTTTCGAGGGGGGCGTGTCGGATCGGCGCAGCGTTTTGGGGCGGGACGCAGCGTTTCGGGGGCGGGCTGGGGGGCGTGGTTTCGGCTCAGGGCGGTCCGGGGGCGTGGCCACGCCCTCCGGAACCGCCCCCAGGTCGCGTCTCGGCGCGCTAGCGGCCCGCTGGTGCGCGGGGATTTACTTCTCCCTCCGGGAGGCGTAAATCCCCCGACAAAGGTAGGGGGGGTCTAGATAGGGCCGGGGGGGTGAGTTAGATAGAGGAAGGGAGGGGAAGGTGAGGGGAGGGCGAAAGCGAGTTCCCTCCGAGGCCGCTCCGATTTCGGAGCGGCCTTGGAGGGAACGGCGGCAGGCTGCGCGGCTCGGTGCGCGCCGGCTACACGAAATCGGCAGCCTTGCCCGCGCCGATCCAGGATTTTAGCGGCTACGCGCGTATGTACTAAAATCCAGCGTACTTTTGTTTGTGCCTGATGCGCCAACAAAAGTACGCGAAGGCGCGCTTTTTGAAAATCTACCCCTATTTGTGCACTCGTGCTCATTTTAAACATGCAACTCTTTTAAAATTCACCTTCATAACGTCTAAATCCCAACTCTGCTCCCCAGAAAACTTATATTTAGTGTACATAAAAGTATATATGAAATCAAATTTTCCACAAGCTTTTTTATGCACAAATCCCAAACAATTTTATATAGAGCCATTTGAATGCATAAACTTGTGTTTTATCATATAAATGGCTTTGAAAATTAACCCCCAAGTATGCAATGTACACAGAACTCTTTTTTTTTTGTGTGTTTTGCAGATTTCAATATAAATTAGATATGTCCATAATTTCTATAATTTTTTGTTATTTCCTTATAAACATACACACATACTATAACAACAAATAAATATTTTATTCCTACTTGTTTCCCCATTGGCTCTTATGGACTTGGGTTGCATAATATAAAAATGGGCATAATTAAATGAGGAAGTGTGGGCAAACATTTTTGGCTTCTTGCCTTTAGTTTGAGCTGATGTCAGAGTAAGAGCATGATCATGCCTTCCTCCAATATAAACAATATCAGAATGTATTATGCAGTTTCAAGCAGAGGCAGGTTCAGAAAACCCATGGACAAGGTATGCATTGGGTTTGCCCCTGGCACACAAGGCCTCCGAGTCATGCTCTTTTCACAGACTGTTTTAATATTGCTTTTTGCCAAAATTTGCCAAATGCGCTGGAAATATTTCAAAATCCCCAATTTGGGTGAATCGGTCCCTATGAGGACAGTAGCGTCATATGCCATCATTTCCTTTTGCCGTAACAGACAGAAAGCAGGCACATTTGAATTTCTACTCCACTTCAGCTGAAAATTTGCGGGAAACAGAAGTTACATTTAAGGAGCAATTTTCAAAGAAGATTCTTCGTGGATAAACAGGTATATATCTGCGGAGAAAGTCCCGTTCAACAATGCACCCCCCCCCCCACCCCCATCCCCCCAATACAAGGAAAAGAAAAGTGCTAGGGCCTGTCCATCAAAATACTCCCCCCGTGCATCCTTTCCGCTGGGCAAGGGGAATTTCCCTTTGAAATTGAGCTGAGACCCCCTAGCTGGGGGGGTTGGGGGTGGGCACTGAAAATGGGCCCCTCTTAGTTCTGCTTACAAACTGAGAGAACTTCTGTTGCTTTGTAAAGCCACAGACTCTGGACTTGGGAAAGTTTCTCCTTTTGGGACAAGATGGGAGGAACCCTTTAAAAATTCCGCGTCAAGGGCGGGCGTTTCAGCTCTCAGGGAAAGAGCTGAAACGTGTCAGGCGGCACAGGTCTAACGCCCTACGAGAAAATCCAGCCTTCCTACGAGAGCCTCCTCTTTCGCCTCAAATCAAGCAACGTCATGAGTAGTAGGAAACACAAGAGGCCACCTATCAAAACACAAGTGCACATAAATAGTTTTCAAATAGCAGGGGCTAAAAGGAAGAACATCAGGCGAAAGACATAAACAGGCAGTAAACACATCTGTTTCACTAAACATTGTACCCGGCGTCAACATCTCTCGCTATCGAGTTTAAACGATATATATTCTCTCACTGCTGACAGTGCTGGGGGGGGGCTTTTTTTTTTTTTGTTCCATAGGGTCTCCTTTATCCCCCAACCACATCTGTCTTGAGTTTCTTTCAGATTTGTCAGGTGGATCAGTGCTCCCCGGGGCCTGCTCCAGCTGAAGCATTTTAATTTGACTAAACACCTGATTTATTTTATCTCTCCGATGAGAAAGGCAGTTTGTCTTAATAGAGCCTGTCAGCCCAACGTCCCATTCACAGCAATTTACAGGCAGCCAGGGATGCTGAAAGAGAAGAGTGGAGCGATTCTGTGTTTCATCCTCCTCCAGAAAGCACCTAAAAGCCGCTATTCACTGCTACTGCATGTGGCGTTTCAGAACTGAATTAACTTTTTATTCAACCAACTATACTTGTTGTGAATAGCTTATCTGTAAAATTGCCACATTCACTACTGATTTTATTAACCTTTGGCTCCGCCACAAAGTGGTCTTCAGTAAGGAAGGCCTTCAAAAACTGACACGTTTTTCTTAGGGGGGTGGGGGGGGGTCTTTCTTACCAGTGTCTTCAGAGTAACTGAATCTTGTCCATTGAATCCTTTGCCACTCATGTGAAAAGCTGATGAGTTGCAATGAAATGCCCGACAAAGGATGCACACAAACATAAACTTAACAGCAAACTTCCTGTCACAAGTTTCAGCTTCAGGGGGATACTTCTTCATTACCATGTAGCTTTTATATTCTTCTTCTTCACGTCCTACATCCTGCTGTCAAGAGGGATTTTTTTTTTTTTAATGAATTTCTTTGGATCAAAAATAATGTCTTCTGCAAATGCAAGTTTCATGGGAAGGGTTTTTTTTTTTTTTTTTAATGTCAATAGCATTTTTTTTTTTTATCCTCTGTTCTTTTCACTTTGATTTACCCTCTTATCCTCAAATATGCAAATGCCTATACCTCTCCCTGCACAGGTGCTCTCTTCCTACAAACCTCTTGCTCCACGGCACTCTTTTGCGTATACCAAACCCTCAGCAGTCAAAAGGCTACAGAGGATGACTCCCCAAAATTCGAACCCATCAACTTCTCTCTTACTAACAAGAGATTTTTGTACGCATAGTGCTAGCAATGGAACTGCTAAAATGTGCTGTGTTGATATCCTTCGCAATCACAAATTTGCACTGTTATAGTGACACAGGTTAATTAACATCTTAATGGGATACGCTACAAAGTATTCTGTGACATATGGCGTTACATTGCGTTAACTGGAAGACATTGTTGTCATAGGGAAGTGACTCCTCATCGTGTTAACTTGAGTTAATAGCACATCAACCCTGTCACAAAATATCACAGCAAGTTGGCAATTAACCTATGTTGCATCTGTATCAACCAATAAGATGTAACCCAATAATGCTTATTAACCTACAACACAGCATGTTCAAACTAATCAGATCGCCTGATGGAAAGGCAACTTGCTGTGTGATGTGTAAAAGATTCAAGTTCATTGCTTAAAGTGGAGGTCTCACAAGCTGTAAAGCACAAAAATAAAAATCTTTGCCCTTTGGTTACATTGGCTATTTTGATAATTTTCTAATGCCTTGTTTAATATAAATAATAATAATTTGGAGATTCATTTTCAGAGCCATTTCTGCAGGTAACACATTGCTTTACTTGCAGAAACGTTTTCTTTCAATTGTCCCCCGTATTTCTGAGTAGCAGCATGTGCACAGGGCCTGTGCATGCGTATTTTTACCAGTGGTGACAAGAAGCATTGTGGGGAGTGGGGTTAGGAAGGGTTTGCACTTACACACTTACTTTTGCATTTTTTTTTTAAAGTATGCATATAATTTTTCCTTGAAAAAATAAACTAAAAAAAATCTACCCATACAAATTAGCATGTCTAATGTCATAATTCTCCAAGTGAAAGTACAGTGGAGTGGAAGAGCAGCCTAGTGGTTAGAGCAGCAGGCTTAGCACCCTGCTTCCTCCACAGGTACACCATGTGACCTTGGACAAGTCACTTCAGCTTCCATTGCCTCAGGTACAACTCAGATTGGTAGTCCTGACGGGAGGAGAAATAATTACGGTACCTGAATTGTAGCTCACTTTGAGCTCGGACTCGGAAAGGGCCAAGCAATCCAAGTCGAGTAATTAAATCTAAAGCCAGAACCACAAAAGTACAACAACCGCTAGCAAGTAACTTTGCTTCCACAATTGCAAAATAGTTCACCTTTTGCCCAAGGATTTCCTGCAACTTCTGAAAGGGAAAATATTGTACAGAAAAAAAAAATCATGTGCATCAAATCTTGTACAAGGGCTACTTTTTTTTTTACCAGTTCTTAAAATCTAACACTTTGGGGCATATTTGGCCCTATAGATAAATTTTGAACTGATTTTCTCTAATTTTGTGTTCTTCATAGGCTGTGCCCATTTGTGAATGGTGAAGGCTTTGGCCCTTAGTGTAAAGGTTGCTAGGGAGAGAATTTAGTCCCTAGGAAGTTTCAGCCAGATTGTGGTTTTCATAATTTATACACTTTGGATAATGTTATAAGTATTATCTATAGACACATTTCTGATTGTTTTTATATTTTTTATGCTTGTTAATATTTGTATTGTACATTGGATTCGACTTGTTGAATTTTATTTGCTGCTAGCTGCTTTGAGTGGTATTTTACACTGGTAAGATAGGAAATAAATCAAAATTGTATTCTACTATATTCTGTCCCTGACTGGACTAGCATAAGAATACTCTAAAGATGTCTTCAATGGTTTTTGAAACCACGTAAATCCGCTTCTTCCAGCAGAATCACACTGAATCTGAGTTTACTTCTGAAATCTTCTAACTTAAGAGAAAGAAATCAAGTTTCCTATATATTAAGCATTTTTTTCCATAGGCACATGAGAAACTCTTCTAGGCCTCTGAATGTAATATAATGCTTGTATAATAATAAGAAAAGAAAAAAAAAACAAAACATGCTACGCACCTCAATCTCACAGATCAATGAGAAAAACCCAGCTGAAAATTTCAGAGCCTAAATGCACTACTGTGCAGGGAGATTTCCTCCTTCTCCTGCCCCACATCTACAGCGCCCTCTCTTGTCAATCTATGAAACTACTTACAGTCCGAGTAAACTTCCCTTAAATCTATTTCATCCAGACCCGTTATACCTAGAACAAACGAAGTGTCAGGTGGTAGCTGTAAGGAAAAGCCTAGTTTGGCGAAAAATATCGCACCTGATGAAGGGAGCAGAGCTAGTTAAAAAATAAAAATAAAAAAGAGGAATCGTCTACAACTTGTCTGTTGACCTTTATTTCTAGGCATCTAAGTGGACTAATACAAAAAGCACACCACTTTAAAAGGTAAAATAAAAACAGCTTTGCAGCTATTCTGTTTGCAAAAATGTTTTTTTTTGTTTCCCTTTGGTAGCAAGGGAATATATCATTTTAAAACTATGCCAGCTGAACCAGACAAAACAGCGATGATCAACACTCTCCCCCCCTTTAGTTATCTCTGGTTAAAGTGAAATAGTTCCCACTCTGTCCTTAAGCCCCGGTTAAAACAGAAGCTGGCAGTTACTGCAGCACTGCTCACACGCAGGAAAGGAAGGAAGGGAAAAGGGGAGGAAGGAGGAAAGAAAAGGCCTTTGTCATCTTATAAAGGAAGGAAGGAAAAATACACAGCTTATGTTCCAAAATAGCATCAACGGAGGCAATTCAAGTAACTGTCAAAACAAGAATTAGAGGTAAGCATTTGTGTGTGCAAAAAAAAAAAATACTTTCTGGGGTTGATTTTCAAAGCACTTCATCACAGCCTGAAAATCATAGTGAGTGACGGCAGATGAAGGCCAAAATGGTCCATCTAGCCTGCCCAGCAAGCCTTCTGTCAAGAGTAGTAATAACTGCCGCTCCATGCAGGCTACCCCCAAGCCTTCTGTTAAGGGTAATAACAACTGCCACTCCATGCAGGCTATCCCCAAGCTTTCAGTTAGAGGTAGTAGCACTGCCACTCCATGCAGGCTACCTTCAAGCTTTCTGTTAAGGGTAGTAGCAACTGTCGCTCCATGCAAGCTACCCCCAAGCCTTCTGTTAAGGGTAATAACAACTGCCACTCCATGCAGGCTATCCCCAAGCTTTCAGTTAGAGGTAGTAGCACTGCCACTCCATGCAGGCTACCTTCAAGCTTTCTGTTAAGGGTAGTAGCAACTGTCGCTCCATGCTGGCTATCCCCAAGCCTTCTGTTAAGGGTAATAACAACTGCCACTCCATGCAGGCTATCCCCAAGCTTTCAGTTAGAGGTAGTAGCACTGCCACTCCATGCAGGCTACCTTCAAGCTTTCTGTTAAGGGTAGTAGCAACTGCCTCTCCATACAGGCTATCCCTAAGCTTTCTGTTTAGTAGCAACTGATGCTCCATGCTGGCTACTCCATGCAGAAATGTAAACTTTAGGTGTAATAAAAAAGTTACCTCATTTGTTCATTTCCATTGCTTAGCCAGCAGGGATCCTTTGTGTTTGTCCCATGCCCTTTTGAATTCCATCATTTTTCTTGTCTTCTCCACCCTCTCCATGAAGATATATTTCCTGACATTGTTCCTGAGTCTTCCCCCTTCGAGTTTCACATCGTGATCCCTAGTTTTACAGCTTCCTTTCCATTGGAAAAGATTTTTATGCATCACTGATTCCTTTCAGGTATTTGAAGACCTGTATCATGTCTTCCCCGTGTCTTCTTTCTTCCAGGGTACACGTATTAAGGTCTTTCAGTCTCATCTCGTATGGCTTGCTGTATAGACCCCACACCATTTTGGCTCCCTTTCTCTGAACTGCTTCCATTTTGTCCTTATCTTTTTGGAGATTAGGTCTCCACAACTGAACACACTATTCCAGGTGAGGCCTCACTAAGGATCTGTATAGGGGCATCATCACCAGGGCCAGTGGAAGCACTAGGCGAACTAGGCCTGGGCCTAGGGCGCGCTGAGCTGCTGATGGCCGACATGAAGGCTCATGCGGCCGCTGGTGGACCTCAGCCCACTGGCAGCTGAGCAGTTAACTACTGCTGTGCTGTGTGCCGGATACACACAGCAAGAAGATCGGCAGGGCCGTGGTGGAGCTCATGTCACCACGGCCTGAAGAAAAAGGTTGCGCCTAAACGTGCAGGTGCTCCTCCTCCTTCCTGCCTGTGCAGCCCCGGAAGAAAAATGTTGCTGGAGCCGCACAGGCAGGAAGGAGGAGGAGCATCAGCCGCGTGCAGAAGAGGAGCAGAGCTTACGGGCCGCCGCGAATCCCAAGTCGCAGCGGCCTGAGAAGAAGAGTCCCAGTTGCAGGGCCGCCGCCGCAGATCCCACATTGTGGGCGGCCCAAGAAGATCAGGGCCGCTGCAGAGCCTACCCTGCGGCAACCCGTGAAGAGACGGCCCAGAGGTGAGAGAGAGGCTGAGGGCCTGTAGAGTGTGTATGTGTGCGTGTATGAGATGAGTTGAGAGATTGTGTGTGGGAGTGAGGACCTGAATGTTTGCAGAGACAGCATGTGAAAGCCTTTGTGTGTGTGTGTGAGAGAGAGACAGCATGTGACAGTGAGAGCTGTGTGTATGAATGATTGTATGAGAGAAAGCATGTGTGTGTGTGTGTGAGAGAGAGAGAGAGAGAGAGAAAGCATGTGACAATGAGAACCTGACTGTGTGTTTGAGGGAAGAAGACAGATGGAAAGAAAAGAAATAGAAAAAAGACAATATAAAAGAAATTGGCAAAAAAATAAGAAAGGGAAGGTGGAAAAAAAAAGCCTGTGACCAACCGACTAGAAAACTAAGATCAGACAGCAAATGTAAAAAAAAAAAAAATACTTTTTACTGATTGGCACATGCAATCTTTGGGATTGTGCAAGAGTAGCACTTTCTCTATGCGGATCTCACAATGTACGAGATCAGCATAGAGGAACTGGAAGCCCATGGGGCCTGCACAGAGGAGGCAGCAGAATGGGCTTCAGTGCCAGTAGCAGCAATCAGCACCTCCCCAATAGCCACGCAGCAGCAGTGACAGTGGCAGCAGAGGAATGAGAGAGGCTCTGAGGTTGCTGGCAAAAGGAAGAGAGGGGGGTCTGCCTTTAGTGTGTGCATGTGTATGAATGGGAGTCTGCCTGGGGGTGTATGTGTGTGAATGCATGGGTGCCTGCCTGAGGGTATATCTGTGTATGAGAATGAATGGGTGTCTTCCTGGGGTTTGTATGTGTGAGAATAGGTGCCTGCCTGTGTGTGGTGTATGTGTGTGTGTGTGTGTGTGAGAATGAATTGGTGCCTGCCTGGGGTCTGAGTGTGTGAGAATGACTGGGAGCTTGCCTGGATGTGTGTGTTTATGTGTATGTGAGGGAGCCAGTGAGAGTGAGAGCATGAGTGTGTATGAGAAAATCCAGGTGAGTAAGAGTGTGGGGGGGGGTGGGGGGTGGAGGGGGAGAGAGTGTCTTACAGCCTGAAAGTGTGTCAGTGTCTATGGTGGGTATAAAAGCATGAATGTGTATGTATGTGACAATGTATGTGTGAGAGAGAATGGACATGTGAGTCTGTGTGAGAGCGAGAGGATAACCTCCTAATCCTCGACAATATCAGGGTGACTGGAAATCAATAGCTCCCATGTATGGACAAGCAGGGGCTTTTTAAAATCCTTATTAGTTTTAATTATTGGGTGTTATTTGATATATGTGCTGTTTTGAAATATTTTATTGGTGTTTGGGAAATTGTAAAAAATGTATATGATTTTAATTAATAGAAATTCTATTTATCAGTAGTTTTAAAATATTCTTTTATTAGTATGGTTTTACTATTATAACTGATGCTTTATGTTTCTTGATTTTATTGTTTTATGAGGAATGGTAGTTCTGTTGTTCCATTGCTAAATCACAGTCTGGCTTCTTGGGGTTTCCATTTCAGTTTTTTCTAATTTGTGCTCCTTTATTTTGTATTCTGTATTTGGTGAGGGTCTGTCTCTGCTCTGTGTGTGTGACCATGATGAGAGATTCTGCTAGCATGAGTGTCTGTATAGGGATCTATAGCAATCGGGTTTGTTTTGTTTCCTCAGTAGGTGGTGTATTGGTTTTCTAGGACCCAGTGTAATATTTACCCTTGCTTATTCACAGGTGGGGTTATTGTTGTTTGAGTCCTTGGTGTTATTACTGTTATGTTACGATGGGATTGCAGTATAGATTTTGAGTGTCTTTTTTGCGGTGTTTTGTGTTAGTTCACAATGTGTCTGGCAGTGGAAGGTGTTTGTGCTGCTGTTACTGTGAGTTGACACCAGAATTTGAAAATATCTTTTAGTATGATGAGCTGTAAGGGAAACATCCAAACTCCATTGTTTGGGAGAATTGCAGTAGATGCACAGAGTTACATAACTGGAGGTGCAAGATTTGTATTGACATTCTGTCCCTTCCTATATATATTCCAGACTTCACTCTCATAGCCATATAGAATTAGTTGAATGAGGCTATCAAATAATTTTATAGTAGTTTTACTAGAAGTGTGAAACTGGCCAGCTTTTTAAAATTACGCAGAAGACACTTTGGACTTTTTTTTTATTAACACTTTTTTTTTACAACCAATTTTAAAGCAGGATCCATGCTATAAAGGTGGGTGTGATGAAGAAATGTCATTTTGGCTCCCCTCCCACAAATTCTTCTGTCTAGAGACACCACAGATTTTCTGTGACCTTAAGCACTAGTACAAGGAGGATTACGGGGGGGGGGGGGGATGCTGGAGAGGCACACAAATGCATTGGCCCCCAGGCGCCGGAGACCCTTGGTGCGCCACTGGATGTGATCCATATGGGGCTGCAAGCAGTGGCAAAGAGGAGTGGAGATTTGGTGGGCCGCAAGCAGTGCCCAACCTGCTCATGACCCAGAAAACCACAGAGTCAGAGGGCTTGATCGAGAATGAGGTAGGAATCGGGGCTGAGACCGGGAGTGGCGGCGCACCAGTGGGGCGCAAGGGAGAAGGCTCGCCTAGGGTGCCTAATACCCTTGCACCGGCCCTGATCATCACCTCCTTTTTTGCTGCTGGTTATGCCTCTTTCAATGCATCCCAGCACCCCTCTGACCTTAGCCACTGCCTTGACAATTGCTGCCACCTTTGCTTTGCACATACTTCTTTTACCTGCAGATATAGTAGGTATTCCGGATTGGGGGAGAGGGTGGAGTTGAGGTGGGGAAAGGAATTAAGTGCATATGTTCCATTTTGAAAGTAAATCTAAACATTCAAATTTATATTTGCTCAAATATATGTCCACATATGTTGCATTCACGTGTGTATTTGACAAGCCCACAAATTTTCAACATGTATAATTCCATGTTGAAAAATTGGGATAAAATCTATGAGTAAAAACTAACCATATACTAGCCCTATGGGGATAGGTATAAAATTAACCTCTCTATGTCAATTCCCATGACTAGTCCAATAAATATGTCTGTGGATAAATATAACAACCCTACAATAATGGTTCAACTGGTTGGTATTCACTAAACACAATCATATAGCCACAAACAATTTTACTTATGTAGGCCCCTTACTCCAAGGGTCTGTACATAACAGACTCTAATATGGTATAGGGTCACCTTACTTTAATTTAAACACCTTTTATATGTTTTTATGAATTTTTCAATTTTAATAAAAATGATGTCCTCACTTTGCTGATGGACTCCCAGTTCTTTATGCCAATGTCGGCTCTCAAATTGCTCGAATACAAAGATATGTGAAACAAAAATATGAATACTCATCCGTTGAGTGTCCTAATCCCGACACGATCGCGTTTCGGACAAAGTCCTGCCTCAGGGGATTAAATTCTGTTTTCACATAGCAACTGATGAAGTCCAACCTTTTCAACCCAGCGACTGACATCAATGGCTTCTACTTTCTTTTTTCAGACTGAAAAAAGAAAGTAGAAGCCATAGATGTCAGTTGGGAATTATTAGAAAGGGAATGGTGAAAAAAACGGAAAATGTCAATGCCTCTGTATTGCTCCATGGTGTGACCGCACCTTGAATACTGTGTACAATTCTGGTCGCCGCATCTCAAAAAGGATATAATTGCAATGGAGAAGGTACAGAGAAGGGCTACCAAAATGATAAGGGGAATGGAACAGCTCCCCTATGAGGAAAGACTAAAGAGGTTAGGACTTTTCAGCTTGGAGAAGAGACGGCTGAGGGGGGAATATGATAGAGGTGTTTAAAATCATGAGAGATCTAGAACGGGTAGATGTGAATCAGTTATTTACTCTTTTGGATAATAGAAAGACTAGGGGGGCACTCCATGAAGCTAGCATGTGGCACATTTAAAACTAATCGGAGAAAGTTCTTTTTCACTCAACGCACAATTAAACTCTGGAATTTGTTGCCAGAGGACGTGGTTAGTGCAGTTAGTATAGCTGTGTTTAAAAAAGGATTGGATAAGTTCTTGGAGGAGAAGTCCATTACCTGCTATTAAGTTCACTTAGAGAATAGCCACTGCCATTAGCAATGGTTACATGGAACAGACTTAGTTTTTGGGTACTTGCCAGGTTCTTATGGCCTGGATTGGCCACTGTTGGAAACAGGATGCTGGGCTTGATGGACCCTTGGTCTGACCCAGTATGGCATGTTCTTATGTTCTTACAATTAGAAAAACTCGGTGGGTAAATCAATTACCCACGAAGTGTATGTCCATGTTGGAACTATGTTTCCCTCTTAGAGGCACTTTCATTTGCTGGTAAGTGGCAATGGGAGGTTCAACCCTGGAGTCTATGGGAAGATGTATAATGCATTTTCGATCTTCAGTAAAGGCATTCCAATGTTTTTTGAGAAAATTACAGCATGAATTTAATCACTGAATGCCAGTATATATTTTTACAAAATAGGGACTGTAATATCTTGGGTTCATTTCAAAACACTCTGGTGTTTTAAAATCCCCTTAAGAAGCCTGTTATATGGTGAAATGAAAGCCTTTGTTGGGCATCCAAGAAATGATTAACAACATTGGGGATTCAAGAACTAATTAACCATATCGATGTCACTGTGCCCTGCTTTTGGGTTTAAGAACGTGTTAAAAGCAATATCTCTTTGAAAATACTATTCATAGTCTTGAATGCCTCTTCAAGAAAATTGTTACTGTCCCCACAAGGGATTTTTCTGATTGTAAAAAGGTTTTTTTTGGTAGGAAAAGGTTGGGTTTACGGATTTAAGGCTATGTTTTATATTTTAATGATAAATATGTGAGTGTGGAAATATGGATGTGGGTATGATTTTTATGATGGGTATGATATTTGCCTTGATATAATACTTTTGCTAATACTGGGGTGGATTTTAAAAGCCCTGCGCGTGTAAATCCAGCTGGATTTATGCGCACAGGGGTGTTACGCGCACCGAGCCTATTTTGCATAGGCCCGGTGACGCGCTCAAGCCCCGGGACGCGCGTATGTCCCGGGGCTTGAAAAAAGGGGCAGGGCGGGGGAGCGGACAGAGGCCTCCGTAGGGCCTCTAGGCTGGGGGATCGCGCGCTGGCACTTGGCCGGCACGCGCAACCTACGCCTGTCCAGAAGCAGGCGCAACTTTAAAAACAAAGGTCAGGGGGGGTTAGGTACGGCTGGGGGGGGGCGGGGTAGGGGAAGGGAGGGGAAGGTGGGGGGGGGCAGAAGGAAAGCTCCCTTCGAGGCTGCTCCGATTTCGGAGCTGCCTCAGAGGAAACAGGGAAAGCCATCGGGGCTTCCCTAGGGCTTGGCACGTGCAAGGTGCACAAGTGTGCACCCCCTTGTGCGCGCTGACCCCGGATTTTATAACATGCGTGCGGCTGTGCTAACATGTTATAAAATCGGGCATAGATTTGTGCGTGCCAGGTTGCGCGCACAAATCTACGCCCGCGCGTACCTCTTAAAATCCGGCCCATTGTGTATAAAAATTGTATTTTTCACTAATTTTGATATTTATTTTATTTATGCTTTTTTTATATACCATCGTTCCAACAGAAGATCACAACGGTTTAAATAAATTTTCATATCAATAAAAATGCTAGAGTTGGAAAATGTTTTAAGCATGGAAATAAGACTTGTAAAATTAATATTTCTGCTAAGATAAGTGGGGTGTCAACCACAAAATATAGACAGATATAGATGATTTACACACATTTCTTTTATTGGACATTTTTCACCATGAAAGTAAAACACAATGGCAGAGAGAGAAGAAGCTAACTTTGATCTTAGCTGCCTAGAAATAACCTGTCTAATAGGACAGTCTGTAGCACACATCAGATTGGGCTGAGATTTCTTCACTTCACAGGCTCTGTCCAGCGTTTAGCATTTGCTTCCTTCATTATTTCATCTTCTTTTAAATGCCACAAAACAGGGCAGCAAAAGTCAACAAAAATAAACAAAGGGGGGGAAAAAAACACAGAAGAAAGTAACAATTGAATGGAAGGTCCTCAGAGATAAAAGTCGCTTTGTGGTGCCCCCCTGTTAGCATCTAATTTGAGTTCTGAGTCCAACAAGAGTTGGAAAAAGCTTTGCACTCCAAAAGGCCCCAAGTGTACCATAAAGATAAAGGGTTTTAGAACAAAACAACCACAAAGGCCTCTATTATCTTATCAGCTTCTGCTTACAACAGCTGAGCCAATATGACTAAGTTCTGAGTGACTATTTTAACACCAGAATACTGGAATTTCTTTGTCTTACTGTCAGATGGGCATTGTTAATGTTCCCATATGCTACTGTCCAATCCTTGGTAGATGAAAAGCTTTATAAATGCAGCAATTGTACTCTGCCGCAACCATGGGCAGACTGTGGCCTAGCAAGGACGCTTACTATGCAAAGAACAGAGTCCAGTTTCTTTAAGGAAAGGTATTAGATGTATTTATTTATTTTATTTCCAATATGGAAACTTTTCATGGTTTAGGCCTCAAAATTCCTGCGTGCCCTGGAAAATCAGCATGCTAACTATGCAATAGTTATTAAACGAGGGTTGATAGAACTGGCAACCATCTGGCTATGTTTTAAGTGAAGCACTCTCCTTCATGTGAGTTGCCAGACAGATAAAGGCAACTCACATGAGACTTTTACTGCTGCTTGAAAACTTGATGTTGACCTAATATATTGACGAGTTTCTCCCATTCTGTCCTCTATGGAAATAAAATCTTTTATAGACCAGTCCTAAGTTGGCAAGCACTGAAATGTAAAGTGCTGTGATTGTATTAAGATGCTACATATATGTATATATATTATACATGAGGAGGAGAGGACGAGTGGTACACACAGGGATGGTATCCAAGAGATGAAAGTGTAGTCCTATTGCAGGTCAGGATCTTTTCTTGAAAGGAAGGCCAACTTGATCGCTCAGAAGCAGTGAAAATTCATCTTTAATATAAATCCAAACAGTATGTCGAGAAACAGATAATTTCTGATCCCCCACCGCGGACCGTGTTTCGCCATGTCGGCTGTGTTGGGAGGGACAAATTCACAACAGCAGAAGGTTCAGAGTAAATAGAAGACAGAAACTGGCAATGACTGCAGTGGCGCTTCAAACAGCAGTGGGGTTGTGACAACTTATATCTATAGTTAGTCAGCTAGAATTTAGCCAAATAAATTACGGTTGTTGCAGGGGCGCAACTGGGAGGAGTTGAGTTAGCTGGCTCTGAGGTAGTCAAATAACTTAGCCGGCTAAGTCTGGCCAGGCCAAAGAGCCGGCTAGCTTTAAGGTAGCTGGCTATATTCAGTGTGACTACACTATAGAATGTACCTCCAAAGTTATCCAGATACATTTATTCAGTTTACTTTGCTATCCAGACAATGACTGAATATAGACCTCTAATTTTTTCTTTTATTCATTGATGTACATTTTTGGTGGAGTCCTACTCATCTATGTTTATGTTAATTTACTTACATAAAATATAACAGACTGGAAAGTAATTTTCAATGTTGTGTGTAAATCAGCACATACATGCATAAGTTGGAGTGACTACAGTTAAGACTGTATTTTGTAAATTGTGTGGTGACAGCTGCACAGTTTATAAAATACTACATATCTCCACCTCAAAAGTACATGCACAGGTCACCTGTGCACCTATTTTATAAAAATACATATATGTATTTTATATGGGAAATAATTGTAACTCATGCATGTAATAACCCTCAGTTTGTGCAAGGAAGCAGGTATTTATAACACATGCACGTATTCCACTTATGAAAATGCTTTCTCGTGCGCAGACTTTTAATCACACCTCCACCAGTTCACCCAGACCGCCACCACTTAATCTGGACCACCCATTCCAAAACTGCAGACAAAAGACTAGTGCAATTTCATTTCTGAAACTCAAATAGCCAGTGTTAAAGCATGCACGTATGATGCATGCATACAGGTTACAAAACACTGTGGGGCCAATGCAATAAAGTGCACCCAACCTAGCGCACAGGTTTATGCGTGGTTGGACATGCATTTTGGACGCGCGAGACTAGCACCCGATGCAATAAGGAGATTAGCGTGGCCAAAACGTGTGCCAAAACAAACGTGTAGCCGATAGTGGTCACCATATATAAATTCCATGTTGATGAGGCTATTAGCTATTTACCCCTGATGCAGAAAATCACTAGGCACCCAACTCACACTTTTAACACGGCAAATTTAACTCCAGCCGTGTCCTCTGTGGGTCCTCCTACTTAGTACTGTTGTGATACTTAAATCTACTGCATGCGATGTTTAATAATAAAGGCAAAATGTAATAGCTTGATGTAAAAAAAAATTCTGGATGCAAAACATATACGCGCCAGGCTGATTTTGCCCCTTGCTATTATGCAATTATATTGTTTATTTTTATTTATTTTATTTAACGTCTCTTCTATACCGATATCCGTTCGCACATCACATCGGTTCACAAAAAAAAGAACTTTTGGGCGGAGCCCTTACATAAAACAGAAAAATACAATTAACTTTTGGGCGGAGCCCTTACATGTAACCAATATTTGGGCGGAGCCCTTACATGTAATATTGTGCATATACATTGGGCAAAATTGACCTGAAGCAGGATAAAACAGAAGCTTGTATTGAATGCCTGTTACAATTGTGGGTGCCCGATGCATTTGAGTGTGGGATACTCAATTCTTCCCTACTGTGTCCTTTTTAACACAACAGCTTATTTAAATATTGCATCAGGTGCCCAGGAGACATGGCTGTGCGCGCGTTAGGAAAACAGGTGCTCAATACGAGCACCCGTTTTAACGCGTGTCTTATTGCATTGACCTGTGAGTACATACTTAACTAGTGGAGTGGCTAGTTAAGTTAGCCGGATATAGCTGAATAGCCCTGGCTATCTTAAAGTTAGCCAGATTATATCCGGCCAACTTTAGGACAGCCATATAGTATGACCAGAGTTAGTCGCATTAGTTAAGCGGATATCTCTAAACATCGGAGTTAGCCACATAATTTATGCGGCTAGCTCTGCTCTGCCTGGAAACTCCTCCCACCTGCCTCTGGAATGCCCCCGACTTATGCGGCTAAATTCTTTGAATATAACTGGGTAGCCATTTAGACTAATAACTTTTCAGTTATCTGTCGAAATGACTTTTTGAATATCGACCTCCCTATTTTTTCCTCGCATAGGACTATGCACGCATTTTCAATCTTCAGAAAATTGGCTTACCATGCATAACCCTGCATGACTCTTTGAAATTTGACCCCTACATGTTTTTAAAGATATGCGTGAAAAATTGGAGGACAATTACAAATGATATATATTGCAGCTTTGTTCAGGTTCAATAGAATTTTTGGATTTTTCCTAGAGTCATCTGGGAAATTTGATGAAATTCCCCCAGCGATTGGGTGGAAAGCTTGACTAGATTTGATGAAGAGTTGCCACAGATTTGTCAATTCATGGGAATCTGCATTGGATTTGCTTGCTTGCAAATGCTTTGAATCAGGTAAATCAACTAAGTTTTTATCTGGATAAAAATATAACTGGATAAATCAGAGGCAGTCCAAGGGCAGTACAGGGAAAGGAAGACTTAGCCGGATAATTTAGTCTGATAACGATGATGTTGTTCTGAACTGATATTGTGTTATACCAGCAAGCCACAGTTTCATGTCATTCAACAATTAATTTAACAATAGTGCATCTAGCATTCACACTTTTGATTTTCTATGAAGGTCTAAAACATGATGTATCCACATTGTTCTATTAAAAGACACTCATATCAGCACAGCTGCTAACTCACTCCAGTAACAAATGAAGATCGGAACTGGTCCTGATTTATAATCACCTCGTGTTATGCATTTGTATGCATGAAACAAAAGAAATCCCAGAACCATTAGAAAACGTAAAACTTGCAAAATCAGGCCTACCTCACAGTGTCACTCATGACTTGGAGTCTGAAGTTCTGATACCATTTTTCTTATCTGTAATGTCACAACAGGCAAGGACAGCACAGATCATATAGCTACATGTCAAAAAGCACAAGCTGATCCAACCCTGGTTTTAACCCATGACATGCAAGAAACGTTTTCTATTTTTCTGAGGAAAATCAAAGCTACATCTCTGTTTGCAATCAGATACACTAGGACTAGATCAATCTGCCCCTTCTGACCCTATGCAAGCAGTAACTACAGTATTCAAAGTCTACAGAGCAGACAAAATATCCAGTAGACTGTTTTCAAAATCATAACAAATATTAGTCTTCTAGAAGGTAATTTTTTAATTATGTATGGTCAGGTAAAGTCTGTTCATACCTTTTATACACAGACTTTATACACAGAAATTCACTTTGAAAATTCATGGGTAATTGGCCCAGTACACACAAAGATTAACTTGCATAAAGTAAAACCTCCTCTTTGCAGGATGTAACGCATGCAGAAACAGGCACAGGGACCCTCGCTTTCAAACCTATCTGTGGCCCAGCATTTATGCGTGTAAGTGGATGCGTGGAGATTTATGGTAATATTTTATAAACTGTGTGGCAGGAGCTGCACAGTTTATAAAATACCATATAGTTCTGCTCCAAAAGTATGCGAAAATGCTCCAGTACTTGGTACTTATGTCTGCATACGCTATTTTTACATACAAAACCCCTTTGAAAATTGGCTTCTAAGTTTGTACATAAGACAATGGAGGGCGATATGACTTGCCCAAGATCACAAGGAGCGGCAATAAGATTTGAATTCTGATCTCAGTGAATCTTGGCTCTGCTCTAGCCAGGCTACACCTCGCCTATGTAGAAATGAGTTTATATGCATCAGGAAAGTATGTATATGGCAAACGTGATTATGTGAGGTGTGACTGAATGAATGAGAGTGTGTAGGAGTAAACATGTGAATTTAAGGAAACCAGGTTTAGAGTAAGACAATAGAGATGGAATGCATGCCTAACTTACAAAACTATTCACAGTGCAAGTGGGCATGTAGAGATTTATCCTAGTATTTTATAAACTGCGTATCAGGAGTTGCACAGTTTATAAAATACCACATAGTTCTCCTCTAAAAGAACGTATGTTTCAGTACATGCAAATATTTCCACTGTAAGGTGTCAGGTTCCCCCCCTCCAGATACTATGATACAGAGCAGGGCCGAGGGGCGCTTGGACAGAATGGCACCCAGGAATAGTTAACAGGCTTGAGTAGCAAGTTGCAGTGCTGGCCAAGAACTAGAGTCAGGAATAGTTCACACATATAAGCAGGTTTAACTCTGAAGCTGGCTTCACAGGCCAGAAGCTAGAGTCAGAAAGAGCTTTCTTCTTCCCAGCCAATCCCCGTTACCCAGGGGTGTAGCTTTCAGGCTTCTCTCCTACAACTTTTGCTTGCTTCAGGCGCCTACTTGATCTAAAAGCCAAGACTCCAGTCTTGAATTTTGGAGCCAACACCAGCTCAAGCCTCCGTCTGGGTTTTTTTCCTGACATTGCCACCCCCCCTCCACACACACACATACCCCCCCCTCAGAGGCGATCTCCGAGTGCCTGAGGTCTGGCTTGTGAGGATATTTCCTTTGGAACTTATGTATCTTCAGTGGGGCGGTTTTGTTCGCAGCTGGTTCCCAGAAACGTTCTTCCGGGCCATAACTTTCCCAATCTACCAGGTAAATCAAGAAAGCATTCACTGTGAACTCCTCGTGCACATGGACTTGGACTGGGGGAGGAGGTATCTGAGTCCAGTCTGGAAAAGGATTTTCTGTTAAGGGTTTTAAGAGAGATACACTGAAAACTGAATGTATTTGGCGGGCCTGGGGAAGCCCTAATTCAAAGGTAACTGGGTTTATCCGACGTGTTAATAGTGTAGGGTAAAGTCTAGCTTGTGACATGGATGTAAGGACTTTAGATTTTTTTCTGCTAATCACACTTTCTGACCTACCAAATATGCCAGACCCTCTTGTCTTTTACAGTTGGTTTGATCGTTGTAGGATTTATTTGCTATTTCAGATTGTCTTTTCAGTTCCTACTGGATCTGCTGTAGCATCTGAGCGACCTTGGTAGCCAATGGAACTGGAGGCAATGCAGGGTGGAAGCTGGGTGAAATCCACAAATGGGAATGAAAGGGTTCTGGCAGGTGGAAACATACTCAGCACTGTCATAAGCAAACTCGGCATAAGGTAACAACTGGACCCATTCATCTTGGTGGTAATTCAGGAAGTATCTAAGAAATTGTTCAAGTGCCTGGTTGACCCTCTCATTCTGTTCATCTGTCTGTGAACAGTAGGCTTTAGAAACACATGGCTTTATGTCTGTTTGCACCTTTTATTTATTTATGTTTATTTACAAAAATGTATATTCCGCCCCCTCATCAGATATACTGTTCAAGGCGGATTACAACACATGGTTTTTCAGAAACAAAGAAAAACTGGGTCCCTCCTGTCACGATTTCACCTTCTATGCAGCATCACTATGTCCCGGTTTTACCTACTATGATGCCTCCCCATCATCAGAAGCCTCCCATGCGCTTCGCACAGTTCTGCCAATCACATCCTCATTGGTCATACCATGCCTCAGCCGCAGTCCTATTTAATCCAGTTTGCTCAATACCTCGGTGGCTCTTCATTGAGTCACCTTGGCTCCATGACCTAGCCACCCTGTCCTTGCAATCCTGCCTTGCCTTGTGGCCTCCCAGACCTCCTTGTCTTGCTTTGTGGCCCCCTGGGCCTCTCTTTTTCTTATGGCCTCTGGGCCTGCTACATTGTCTTAGCAAGCCTTGTGCCCTGTTTGGCTTCCCTATTTACTGTTGTAGTCCAGTCCTGTCCTTTTCTAGTCATGTCCTGTCCTTGTCCCAGTCTTGTCTTGGCTCCTGCCTTTGCCGTGTATCCTGTATCAAGCCCCAGCCAGTATCTGTGTCCAGCTCCCAGCCAGTACCTGCGTCAAGCTTCAATCCAACATCTGTATCCAGCTCACAGCCTGCACCATGAGACAAGCCCTACCAGCCCCCAGAAACCAAGGGCTCAGCCTGCAGGGGAGGGGGTTGGATATGCAAAAGAGGAGCTCCAGTCCTGCCCTGCCCTACAACCCTGTACTGCACGGTGGCAGGGTGCTCCCAGACTCCAGCCTGCCAATCCAAGATACCTCAGTCTGATATCATATGATCAGAGAGTCCAAGGAGTTGAAAGACAATGCATGAAAGAGGGCTTGGGCAGTTTTTTCAGTGGTAGGAAGACCTGGCCAGGCAATAAAGTGAGCCATTTGTATAAACTGGTCCCCCACTACAAGGGTCACTGTGTTATTCTTTGACAGTGGCAGGTCAGTGATATAGTTGAGACTTATTGATTCCCAAAGTCAGACAGGAGTTGCAGCCAACTGAAGTAGGCCTGCTGGCTTGCTTGGAGAACTTTCATCCGGGCACAGGTTTCACGGGACTTAACAACTTGGCTACCATAAGTGTGTAGAAACCAATTGTAAAGTCTTGACTCATCCAAAGTGTCTAGCCAACCAAGAATCATGGCAGACTCGAAATGCCTCCAGTCTGGCAAGTCCAGGAGGCACATATGGTGTTGGTTATACAGCAACCCGTCATATCCTTGGAATTACAGGAAGCCATCCAGTGCTTAGTATTTCCACAGTTCTTCCTGAACATTGGGATCCTGGTTTCCCATTGAACGGATCAGGGCCAAGCAAAGCCAGGGAAAGGTGTCGGCTTTTCCATTCTGGGTTCCTGATGGTATATAATTTGGAAGTTGAAATGGGTAAAGAACAATGCCCACTGTAACTGTCAGGGCTTCAAGGTTTTAGCAGACCAAAGATATTCCAAGCTCTGATGATAAGTAAAAGACCCGGAATGGGTGAGCAGCTCCCTCAGGGTAATGCTTCCACTCTACAAATGCAACCTTTATAGCTAGAAGTTCTGCGGTGGCACAGTTAAGCTCTGCAGATGGTAGCTTATGGGGAAAAAAACTGCACAAGGATGCAAATCTTGGTGAGGACCGTGTCACTGTGACAGGACTGCTCCGAAAGCCACATCAGACACACCCATTTCCACCATGAATGGCAATGTGAGGTTAGGATGAACCAGCAGGAGAGTGGACATGAAAGTGTACTTTAACTGATCAAAGGCCTGTTGTGCTTCTAGGGACTTCTATGGTAGCTGTAGTACCTTGACCTTTTTTCCAGCAGAAAGTGCTGGTGACATTCTCTAGGAAAGTTGCATTGTTTAGGGATGTTGCAACTAGTGGGGAAACTGATTCAGTTTGACACAGTGATAAATCGGACTGTAACTAAGTCAGTTAAGTGTAGTGTTAAACACTGCTCAGTGTGCAGCAGACTGACAGAATGGTGAACTCTATAGTGGGAAAACAATCATGTGGCAATGAAGATAGCATTGCAGCTGAGTTTGTCTGGAAAGCTGCATGTTGCAAGTACAGTTTTGAGTAGAAGACCTAACAAAAAATATGAGCATACATATATCCAGGTCTATCTGGCAGGCTCCACATTCCCTGTGACAACCGGGTCTGTCTGGTAGGTTAATAGCAGATAGGGTGGATCCTTGGCTGCAAGTGAGGAATGGATAGATAACGTTTTGTGCTAAAACCACAACAGGGAGCTCATTTTCCTATTGTGGAAATGCTGATTATAAAGCCTTTGTAATGTTTAATTTAAATAAAGCTGTGGTCAATTGTTTCTACTATGCCTGCCTCTTAGTGCCTCATTCTGGGAGTTGGGGGGGTAAAGGAGGGGAGAGGAAGCAAGGTCACAGAAGGGGATTGGCCTATCATGTCTGTTATGCATTTATATTGCAAAAAAAATAATTATTTATTTTTAAGCATTGCTTCTTAACAGGTATTTGTTTAAATGGCCTCCTACCATGCTAGAAATCCAGATTGCCCATTCATGCAATTTCAAAATGTTTGGACAAAAAACAGGCGTTGCAGAATCAAAGAGGCAACAAAAGCTTTCTCTGAGGAATTAGCGCATCCAATGAATACACCAGCTGCTACAGCTAGAGGTAGAAATCCAGGAAAATTTGATATGCAGAAAATCAAACATAAATACTGACATTTTTACAATGTTTCACTGCTTCAAGGGTACAGTGAGTAAAGCACACTGGAGACAATCATCTGTGGTTTCCTACTATCTGAAGTTTACAGGAAAAGAAGCACAAATTTAGCAAATAAATAAAATGTTCCACAGATGGCCAAGATAAAAAAAAAAAAGAACACAAAGTGAGTACTGCAGTAACAGCAAGATATGAAAATGATATTTCTGTTTATACAATTTATAATATGGGGGCGTGAGAGGTTGCACCTGTGTCTCCACAATCTGGTTGTCATCTACAGAAATACACATTTTCTCTATCACCAAACTTCTCCTGTCAGCAAAGCTGTGGTATGGGGTGCTGAAACGCTTAACCAAGTCTTTTGTCAAGTTGTGCTTGTGATTTCTGCAACCACGAGCTGTAATTGTACTAGGTCAGTCCACATGCGGAAGCAGAGCTCTGGAGGTTCAATGGGGGGGGGGGGAGAGTTTGAGCGGGGCCTGGGGGTAGCAACAGTTTCCTCCTGCTCCTTTGTGCTTCCAGTTGGAACAGGGGCTAGGATCTGCTGCCTTAAGCCTTCGTTTGCATCCAGGGATTATATTCCCTTCCCCTTGATATCCTCTCCTCTTAACCCAGTCCTGGACTGCAATTATAGCCCCTAAATCTAGCCACTAGTTAAAAATCGGTCCCAGAGTTTGCATTCAGGATACTGTAGGTATTTCCCTGCCCCCCCCACAAGGCTTAGAAATAATAGGGTCACATTCTTTATTGGACAATGTGCCGGTACCACACGCGATAAGGCCCTACTGCACGTGATACCGGGGTATTATAAAAATTAGGGGAAGGGGAGGAGTTTATTCCCATTATCGCTGGCAGCACTGCAGGAAATAACTACCCCTTATGGGGGCGACAGTGTGCGGGGTGGCCGCACCTCGGCGGGTGAAACAGGTATTTGTTTAAATGGCCTGTGCAATGCTCCCCCCTCCCCCCCCCTTTTTTTTTTTTTTTTGGCGACACATCGCTCTGCTATAAATTGATAAATCTACGGGTTAGTTTGTACCTGAGGCAATGGAGGGTAAAGTGGGTAAAGTGCCCTGCGCCCAAGGAGCAACAGTGGGACTTGAACCCTGGTCTCTCCTGTCCTAACCACTAGGGCTACTCCTCCATTCTGCAAGAGCAGTAGCACTTTTAGTCCTGGTGCCATGTGCCAAGTAAACTGGCAGATCTCTTTTTTTTGTAGATTTTAAGATTATAAAAAAAAAAATCCATACAATCAGAGATTGTATGGATTTCCATGTGAAACTGCATCAAATTTGTAGCAAATAGTTAAGCTTCTTTGATGGTCCTTAATAAAAGACGACACATCAAGTTTAAAAATTGCAGTTCTCATTTCCAGTTTTGTTTCAAAAGTTGTCTTTTTATACTAGAGCAACCATCAAATGCTTCAAAATTTAGGTTAGCCAAAAAGTCTTGGAAGAAAAGATTTTTTTTTTTTCTTCACAACAGATACACTGAATCTGAGGAAAGAGTGCCACTTTTGCAAGGTCTAGGATATTTATTAAATATGTGCAAACATTGAAAATTAGAGGATAATTTTCAAATCTATTTCCATAGGTTCTTTACCCATGGAAATGGCCTTTTATAAAGATGCCCTAGCTATATGCATGCAAAATTACGCACATAAAAGTGAATTTTAAAAGCCCGATGTGTGCCAAAACTAGGAGATTTGTGAATATGTCGGGACGGCGCGCACCGAGCAGATTTTAAAAGCCACCCAAGTATGCGCGAATCTCCCGTTGCGCGCACAAATGAAAAGTCCCTAAAAAGGGGTGCGGCGTGGACATGGTCTGGGCCGGGCAAGGGCGTTCCTGGATTTCAACATCAAATTAACGCAGAAATACTTACGCACAGAGGCGCACGCTGGGGTCCCCTGCCGAGCAACTTTAAAATAAAAATGAATAGATTGGCAGGGTTTTAAGGGTCTGGACTAACAGGGGAGAAGAGAGGCTTTTAAACTAAGGGGGGTTTGGAAGTCCTATCCCTTACCCAGGCGAACTGGGAAAATTGGAAATGGCGTTGGCGTACGACTGTTAAAATCCCCCACACTTAAGCGGCAGAAGCAGCATTTGCGCGCACAGATGCGCGTTCACTTAAAAATGTGCGCACGTGTGTGCAGGCCGCCTATTTTATAACATGCACGCATATACGCTCGTGTGTTATAAAATGCCCTGGATGCGGGCCAACGAACCTGCGCACACGTGCACCCGTGTGCCTGTTTAAAAATTACCGTCACAGGGCCTGTATGTGAGTAATTTTACCCACAGTGACAAGAATTGTCCCTGGGGTCAGGGATGGGGGGAAAGGGTTCAGAATTGCAAGCATACTTTTGAATTTTCAGAAGTATACACTTTTCATAAGAACATAAGAAATTGCCATGCTGGGCCAGACCACGGTCCATCAAAGTCCGGCATCCTGTCTCAAACAGTGACCAATGCAGGTCACAAGTACTCTGGGCAAATCCCATGAGGTAGATCTAATTCCTGTTACTCACTCCCAGGGTTAGTAAATAGCTTTCCTTAATCTGTCGAGTTAATAATGTGCTATGGAATTTTCCTTTATGAACTTATCCAAACCTTTTTTAAACCCTGCTATGCCAGTCGCCTTGACCACTTCCTCTGGCCACTGATTCCACAGCTTGCTCGTGCACCGAGTAAATAAGTACCTTTCTACGAGTTGTTTTAAACCTGCTGGTTGTTAGTTCCATGGTGTGCCCCATTGTTTTAGTATTATTTGAAAGGGTAAATTACCATCCTTTCTTTACCTGTTCCATCCCACTCATGATTTTATAAACTTCAGTCATGTCCCATCTCAGCCCTCTCTTTTCCAAGCTGAAGAGCCCTAACCTGCAAGGCCTCTCAACATAGGAGAGATGTTCCATCCCATTTATCATTTTTGTCGCTCTCCTCTGTACCGTTTTTTGGTTCATCTATGTCTTTCTTTGAGATGGGGCAACCAGAACTGCACATTTGTACCGTGGCTCGATACAGAGGCAATATAATATTTTCCGTTTTATTCTCCATTCCTTGTCCGATGACTCCTAACATTCTATTTATTTTTTGACCGCTGCCAGTCAAACAGCAAAAAACTACCTGCACAAAGTAATGTGTAATGTGTGCAGGTGTTTTCTCTGGGATTATTTGCAAAGACAGCGTTTGCGTGCACTTTCACTTTGAAAATTGGTGCAAAGTACAAGGGTAAAAAAAATAGGTGCAGACTTTGCACTCATATAGCCAGCATTAAAATTACACCGGTCTCAGGGTATTTCCCTAAAAAGGCTGTTAAGTGTTTATAGGGAGGGTCATTTACAAAGCCATTTTTGTATAGTGACAAGATTTAATTGGTTAATAATAATGCTGTTATTTCTCCAAACCTTTGGCATTTGTCACAGCATCCAGACACCGGTCATATGCTCCTTTGCTGCCTTATCCTACAAGTGACTAACGTTCTAGCACGTTCCTGAGTATCATAATTTTAAAGTGCATAAGGAATCTGGAGAGATGAAAGGAAGTACATTTTAAGATTTCGTCTGTGACAAAGTCACCTAGTGCTAAGGCTTTCCATTTTTCATCTGGAACCAGACAAGATGTCGCCAATCAAGCGCAAGATAGCAACAGAAATCTAACTGAACTTCTGGAGGCATCTGATGAAGTACAAGAGTCTAACAGAGGCACACTTTTGGTTTCCTTTGCGCAAGATCGTGACTATTTTGAGTTTTGGGGGGTTTTTTCAAACTAGAACTGCAGTTTTCTATGGGCAGAAAATCTGGATTTATCCAGATTTTACTAGAGCAACTCAGGAAGGTAGAAAAGAATTTTTGGCTATGCGATCTGAAGTTTTGGCCTTGGGTCCACAATTTATTCTTTGTTTCCCATGAAAATGTTTGTGAAACACTTAAATGTAAACTATGTTTACTTTGAACCTTCTCAATTGAGATTCTAGTTAGACTCTGTCTAGTAATGGCTAGTGCTTGTAGTTCAGCTGTATTGTACAATGTGATGACAATCATCTCAGTTTTTTCCTGATTATATTACTCCCTCTATGTTTTTGCTTTAATGCTTTTGTCTCCTCTTTTACCTAGGCATGAGAGGGGTTTAATTTTGTTGATATTGTTTATAAAGTTATTGAATACAAAATTATTTTGTTGGTTCCTCTCATATTTTCGGTAACAAAAAGGTCTCTTGGTTATAAATATAAATGAATAAAAAGAAAGTAAAAAAAAAAAAAAAGAAAGCACACCAATTCAAATTATAGCTATTGTTAACACTATTATTTATACGAGTTCTGCATATTCTATAGACAGGAAGGATGACCCATTTTCTCAGAAACCAAAGCAATCCCTTAGTTTTTGGGAAACAAATTCAGGTAT
The DNA here is from genome assembly GCF_901001135.1 of Rhinatrema bivittatum. Lineage (NCBI taxonomy): Eukaryota > Metazoa > Chordata > Amphibia > Gymnophiona > Rhinatrematidae > Rhinatrema > Rhinatrema bivittatum. The sequence continues at coordinate 25,520,617 of NC_042631.1, forward strand.
TTCCCTCAGAAAATAAGGATCAACTGCAAAAGCAGGGCAAGAATCTATACAGAAATTTCATTCACTGCAGTCTGAAAGGGTGGCCTATATTACCAGGCCCCAGGTCCACCCAGGTTACACACTGTATTCCTTCCTAATATTCTCCAAACCACAAGTATGAGTCTGTTTATCCAGATGTTCCAAAGTAGCAGCTAAAATGCAAGAGTTTGGGGATTTCCTTAATTGAATTTACTTTTTCTCCTTGCCTAACTCAGTGCAAACCAAGAGCATTTATCAGAAGCAGTTAGGATCCCATGTAATTAAATAGCCTCAAATCCCAGAGCAGAACACTTTATTATGTTTCTTTGATGCATCCGATTTTAAAATGGTATGCTACAAATTAGAAAAAAACATGATCAGTAATACAATTTCAAAACATTGAATATATTTCACATTTGGGCAGAATGCATTTTCTTAGGTTTCAGTAGGTTTCATGAATACTTTTCCACCTACCAATTCCATTTTGTGTCTATGTAAGTGACTGAATGTAAACTAACATGACACTGAACACCATTTTGTCACCAATATATAGCCTTACTGGCTTAAAGAAAGTTTTAGTTGGCTATAAGCAAGGAGAACAATATGGTGATAGAGACTGTGGTGCCAATGTACTAATCTGCAAAGGGTTTCAGAAATGCAATATTGCATGGAAAAAACATCAGATAGTGTGCATAATCACATTTGCAAATTTTTACGAATGTAATGTTGTGTTTGCAAAGCTGTTGCAAAACCACAAATAAGCTAAAAAATCATGCAAATCAGCTCATTAGTGATTTTTCAGAGCAAAATTATAGGTGGAAAACAAGAGTGCAGTGGTAATCTTTTGTGACGCTTAACTGCACCCTCAACAGGATGTAGTTAAGTTTTTTTCTGATAAAGTGCATGATTTTGTGTGGACTTTTATCACAAAAATAATCCCTGCAAAGCCATTTCTACAATATTTAAAAAAGCTCATACCACGAGAAAAAAATTTGCACAGTGCCGGGTCTTTTCTGTGAACCCATCAGCCCCTGCGTGCAATATTATCTGCAATCAAATCACTGAGCAAAGTCTTTGTGTTCACAAAGTGACCTACAATTAACTGGTTCTTGTTGCAAGACTAAAAGAAATGGACTGGGTTTCCAAAATGATTTTTCCATCCTGTGGTACAGGGCCTTTTCTGTTTTATATTTTAAATTCCCTATCATAGGGTTTGGTTTTTTTTTCCAATTTTGCATTTCCCTCCTTGACGTTTGAATGGTGTTTTGTTTCCTAAAAACAATCATGATAAACTGTATATTTTCCGGTATATATTTCAAGGAATCTTGTGATCTCTCACTGAAAAAGTCAGCAGCTCTGTTCTAAAGAATGTTGTGTGATATGATCTCAGCCAACCTAGTCACATGAGAACATGGCAGATATGAAGACTGACAAAGAAGAATTGCATTCAGCTTGACTCCTGGCATTATCAGCCAAGTCAAAAATCATGGCTACTGGTGGTAGCTTTCCAGATCTTGATATTCTGAACAGTGCTAGGTAAGGACTTGCTATTTATCTAAGTGAATACATATGTGCAGTGGTTAGATGAAAGACAGAGAGGGAGAGCATAATAGTGAAGCTTGAAGGAGAGGAAGGAGTGGCATAGTGTTTAGAGCAATGGGCTGCAAAACCAGAGAAACCAGGGCTCAAATCCCCCAGACATTCCTTGTATCCATGGGCAAGGCACTTTATCTCAGATTGCCTCAGGCACCTACCTATACTGTAAGCTATTTTGGAAAGAGACGTATACCTGAAAAAAATGTAAATTACCTTCAGCTAAAATTGGAAAGGCTGTCTAGCAATGCAAAAAACGGAAGTTAACCTAGGTAGGATTGAAGTTCACATGTAGAAAGTACATGCTGACTTCAGTACTTAGATACATAAATCCACTTTGAAAATTATTGGGTACGATGTAACCAGCTTGAGAGGTTACATATGTGCACACTTACATTTACGTGGATACTTCTGAAGGTCAAAGGTGTATATAAAAGGATTCCCAATACCCAACTCCACCCCCGAGAACGCCTCTTTCAAATATGCATACAGCTACATATGAAATCCAGGGGCGGTTCTATAATGAGGCAGGTTGAGGCAGCTGCTACAGGTGGCAAGATTGCCCCCTGAAACCTTCCTGCCACAGCTGCCTCACCCTGACTTTATTATGCCTTTTTCTTTTACTTTCTGCCGAAGAGAATAAGAGGGGCTGCCGGTGCTGCAGCCCGAAGAGAAATCTGCGGGGCCGCAGCAGAGCCATCCTGGCTGGCGGCGGCTGAAGAAATGGAAGAAGGACCGCCACCAGAGCCCAAGCCGGCGGCAGCTGAAGAAATGGAAGAAGGGGCCGCTGCTGGAACCCAAGCCGGCAGCGGCTGAAGACAGAGCCGTAGCATGCCTATGGCCATGGCTATAGGTGCCGCTACGAAAAGGTGTTGATGTCATGAGGCAGAGGACTTGGAGGTAGTCCCATACCTTGGGGCGAAAACAGGTTAACAGGTTTGACAACTGGTCCATCAATTTCCTTCTCCTTGTAAGGTGAAGGATGACCTTGTCTTGATTGGTATCAAACCGGACTCCCAGGTAATCTAGTAATTGGGAGGGCTGCAGGCAGCTCTTGGTTGTGATGATGACCCACCCAAGATTCTGCAGTAGATTCTTGACTCTGGTGGTTACCTGTTGACTTTCCTCTGGAGATTTTGCCCTGTTTAGCCAATTGTCCAGATATGGATGTACGAAGATTCCTTCTTTCCTCAGTGTCGCTGCCACTACAACCATGATCTTGGTGAACGTCCGTGGGGCAGTAGCTAGTCCAAAGGGTAGCGCCCGGAATTGGTAGTGATGGTCCAGTATCACGAAGCGTAGAAAACGCTGATGTTCGTGATGGACCAGGATGTGGAGATTGGATCTGTCAGAAGCCTGAGAGGTCAGAAATTCTCCCGGCTGTATTGCCCTTATGACCGAGCGGAGGGTTTCCATGCAGAAGTGTGGTTCCCTCAGGTAGCGATTGATGGACTTGAGGTCCAGGATGGGCCGGAACGTTTCCTTTTTCTTGGGAATGATAAAATAGATGGAATAGTGCCCAATATTTTGTTGGTGCGTGGGCACCAGTGCTATCGCCCTTAGGATGAGTAGTTTTGTCAGTGTGGTTTCCACCGCCATCCTCTTGGAGGGGGCGTGGCATGGTGATTTCACAAATTTATTTGAGTATCCCTCTCGAATGATGGTTAGGGCCCACTTGTTCGATGTTATCTCGACCCATCTTTGGTAGAATAGGTCAAGCCTGCCCCCTATGGCTTCTTCCTGTGGATGGGTCTGTTGATTCTCATTGTGGGGTGCGACTGGGGCCTGAACCTGAGCCGGCTCCCATCTTGTTGTGTCTGTTCCGAAAGGACTGGCCCCTGCCTGTGGGGCGAGGTGCTTGGTATGTGTTTTTGTATGGTCTGAAACGCTGGGATCCTCTGCCCTTGGATCTTTGGGGAGAGGGGCGTTGGTTTCTTTTGTTCTTGTCCTCCGGTAACCGAGGTACTGGGGATTTTCCCATTTGTCGGCTAACTTCTCCAGTTTGCTTCCGAACAGGAGGGCTCCTTTAAAAGGTATTCTCGTGAGTTTCGTGTTGGAAGTCGCATCGGCTGACCAACTTTGGAGCCAGAGTTGCCTTCTGGCTGCCACTATGGATGAGACGCCCCTGGCTGAGGTGCATACCAGGTCAGAGGTCGCACCCGTGAGGAAAGATATCACTGGTTCTAATGTTTCGACGGATGTGGTTGCGTCTCTGGACAGCGACAGGCAGGCATGTGTCACCACGGTGCAGCAGGCAGCAATCTGCAGGGATTTAGCTGCAACATCAAATGACTGTTTAAGGATGGATTCCTGATGTCTGTCCTGGGCATCCTTGAGTGCAGCTCCTCCTTTGACTAGAGTGGTGGTGCGCTTTGAGAATGCACAGACCATAGCGTCCATTTTGGGGAACCCCAGGAGTTCTTTGGCTGAGGGTTCCAGGGGGTATAGGACTTCTAGGGCCCATCCTCCTTTGAAGCTGGCCTCCGGGGCATTCCATTCCAGGTCAATCAGTTGTTGTACGGCCTGCAGCATTGGGAAGTGGCATGAGGCCTGACGGAGCCTGACCAGAACCAGGTTCGTCTTTGGCTCCGCTGCAGAGCTTGTGCCTGGGATGGCCAGCATCTTCAGGCTCAGAGACACGAGATCTGATAGCTCGTCTTTGGAGAAGAAACGTATCATGGTTCGGTATGGTTCCGTCCCTGGAGGAATTTCCCCTTCCTCCAGGGAGTCCGGCTCTTCCTCCGAGGTGTCTGTGTCCCCAAAGGGGAGGCTTTTGTCCGGAGGAGGCACGTCTTCAGGAACTCGAGAGGGGCCTGGAAGGTTTTGCTCTTTTGGCGGAGGATGTGGCTGTGTCACGGGTGGCACCGATTGCGCCTGGACGAAGGATTGCAGCCCTTTGAAGAATTCCACCCAGGAAAAGGTCCCTGGGTCTATACTGAATCCAGCAGTGTTCCCCAAGGAGCCCATCTGAGGGGGGCCCGAGCCGGGGATAGAGAGGTCCAGTGTACTGTCATTGGTGGAGCCGGATTCCTCTACTGGCAGAGGGGGATCTTGCCTCGGTTTCCCCAGAGCTTCTTCGCACTGTAGGCACAGGGCAGAGGCCACTTCGTGCTGCGCAGCTCTCAGGTGGCAGGCTGGGCAGAGGGCTTGTCCCTTGGCTTTCTTGGCCAGCGATGCCATGATTTGTGTGCGTGGAGCTGTTCAAAACTCGTCTATGCGCGTATGTGCATGCGCCGGGAGTCTTTATTTGTACGTTCCGGGGGCGCCCACACTGTGCGTGCAAGATGCCGGAGATGCACGCGCCGCTGTGCGCCCAGGTTTATTTGTGCGCCCGGCACTGATGCACGCGCCGCTGTGTGCACAGCTCAGTTATGCGGACAATACAGCGACCAGGGGGGGAAATGGCGCCTACGACCACACAGGCAAGATGGCGACCCCCCCCCCCCCCCCCGGATGGTCTCCACGTGGAAGGATCCTCACACCGAATTGGGGCCTAGCATGGACGGGGCTGCTCAACCCGATGGAACAGATGCTGGATGGTGATCTGTGCGGCTCACCGAGCCTCGGATACCGGAAACTTAAATAAAGATTTCTACCTTACCTTGTCTCGGTGCTTCCCGGTCTCATCCCGGGCGGTCTCCGGCTGTTGGGGGAGAGGGGAATACCTTCACCGCCGCGCTCGGTATTACACCCGCTGCTTCTCAGCCACTCCCATTCCTGGGGGCTATGTCCACGCCGGGAATCGGCTACCGGAAGGAGGCTTACCTCTGAGGGAGCTCGGAAATCACCTCAGGAATTCTCGACTGGGGGAGGGACCCTTAGGTATCACCGCAGGAGAGCGGGGCTCGTCTTGTAGAGGTAAGATTTTTTTCTTTCTTCTTGGTTTGGATTTTCTAACACTGTGAATGCTTGTGTAGAGTCCCAAACTGCTAAGGAGATGGAGAAATACTGAAGAGCAGTGCTTCCTGCATAGGTATATGTACTAGGGGCTGACGTCAGATTGAAATCTGACCTAGTCTCCAACTGCTATCAGGAGTACACTATACCCATTGGTCCTGAGTCCATCTGCTACATGATAGGAAAATGTATGTTGTAAGTGATATTTTTACTTCAGAAGATTGTACTTTGAATATCTATTTTCCATATGCAATCTGCCATTTTAGGTTGGGGAATTTAATACATTTTAAAATGGAAAAGAATGCATAAGTTTTAGTTGTGTGGGGAGGGGAGGGAAGGGGGAATGAGAGGCTGTAAGGTTTGTCTAGGGCATTTAATACCCTTGTATCAGCCCTAAGAGAGGGTGTGTTACACACACAGACTCCCACCATTCATCAACCTCTCACACCCCCAAGGGACAGATCCTGGAGAAGGGTGGGAGGCAGGCAATAGGGAATGGAGGAGGCCTATTTCTGGACCCAGGAAGTGAGGCAGCCAAAGGCCTCCCCTGCCTCATTAAACATTTTTCTGGCGGCCCCTAGTGCAGACGCCGAAGACTAACAACAAAAAAAATAACAGGCCCAAAAACTGAGTAGTTAGAGCAGTGGACTGCAAACAAGGGAAGTCAGGGTTCAAATTCTATTGCCATTCCTTGTTACTTTGGGCAAGTCACTTCAGCCTCCATTGCCTTCCCCGTGCCCTGGCCCTCAGTGATTTCACCTTCACTGGGCCATGGGGGGGGGGGGGGGGGGCACTATTTCATCCTTCATCTCAAGCAGAAGATTGCCTATCACTTCTGCACATACTTTCACGTACACAAACATAGGGCAATTTCCAAAAAGCCCATTTCCACATGCAAAACCGTGCTTGTGAATGCTTTTGAAAATTACCCCCTTAGAGAGGATGCAGGCAGATAAGGACCCAGTTGGTTCACCCATTCTGCCCATTGGTGTATGCCTACAATTTGCAACATTTCTTTTTCTTTAAGAAAATATAATTCAGTTGCTAGCTAAAATTAAATCGTTCTATATTCATTCAGATTTCTATTTCATTTCTGAAGTATTATTAGCCCTGAAAGATTGTGAAAGTTCCTCCACTCCACTCCTGCCACTCAGGCCTATCCTGTAAAGTGCGGCCGTGTTTACCCTGCTCCTAAGCCGCTTCTAACTCACGTTTCGGCCGCGTTAGCCCTTCCTGCGATCCCGAATCCCCTTTAACCTACTCCTACCGCGTCCTAAATTCCCCGGGTAACCCCTTCCGCCCGCGGCATGTATACTGCATGCAAACGAGCGAATTATCGCGATATTGCATGCAAACGAGCCAATTAGCTATTCCCCTAGCATCCCGTAACCCGCGCCCCGACTAACGCTACCTTTCCCTGCCGTTTTGTCGTGCGTTTAACCTGCAAATTTACCGCCTACCCTGACCCAGGCGGTAGAGGCATGGGTAAGGGTAGGTGGCAAGCTTTCCCCCAGCCCCCGCTCACCTGCCCCGGCCGCGATCATGGGTGCCGGTCTCCGTGGCAGCCCCAGTCCTCTCCCCTCCTCCAGAAGCAAAAAAAAAAAAAAAAAAAGGCGAAAAAAACGTTGCAGCCCCCCTCCGATGTCCGGACCGGGGCTGCCACGGAGACTGCAACGGCAAAGCGAGTTTTCAGTGTCCCCCCTCCTCTCGGAGCAGGGCGCGAAAAGCCGCCTTGCTCCGGGAGGGGGGGGGGGGGGGGGGCACTGACAGCGGCGAAGCTTTCCCCCAGCCCGGACACCGGCAAAACTTGCTGTTTTGCAGCCATGAGCCACGAGCAGGAACGCGAAGATCTGGCTCCGATAGCTCCTCCCGACAAGATGGCCGCCTGCACGGGGAAAGAGTACAATTGGCCGCTGAAGACGTCTTGAGCGGCCAATTGTACTCTTTCCCCGTGCAGGCGGCCAGCTTGTCGGGAGGAGCTATCGGAGCCAGATCTTCGCGTTCCTGCTCGTGGCTCATGGCTGCAAAACAGCAAGTTTTGCCGGTGTCCGGGCTGGGGGAAAGCTTCGCCGCTGTCAGTGTCCCCCCCCCTCCCGGAGCAAGGCTGCTTTTCGCGCCCTGCTCCGAGAGGGGGGGGGACACTGAAAAGTCGTTTCGCCGTTGCTTCTGCGTTGCTTCGCCGCCGTCAGTGTCCCCCCCCCCTCCCGGAGCAAGGCTGCTTTTCGCTCCCTGCTCCGAGAGGAGTGGGGGGGGGGACACTGACAGCGGCGAAGCAACTTACTTTTGCACCCGATCGGACCAGACTTCCTGGTATCTGTCATTTCAAATGACATTTGAAATGACAGATACCAGCGTGGCGTGAAGCCTTAGGCCCGCGCACCCAGGATCCTGTATAGGCGCTCTATCCAGTATCCTGGGTTGCGCGGGACTAAGGCTTTTCGGAGGCGGCTTACATTTACATATAATTAGGCTTCAGGATCGAGCGGTAGGTGAGCTGCACTGTGCGGGCGGTAACCGCGGGTGCCGTAGGCACTAACGCAGCTCTTCCTACCGCTCGGTACTGGATCACCCTGACTGTAAATTAGAGCACTGCCTTCTTATTACATACAAGCGTCACAGTGGCACAACTAGAGGCCGATGTAGTAAAGTGTTCTAACGCATTTGCAAGTGTTAATGAACATGCATGCACATTCACGCACATGTGTGTGCGCCTGATTTTAAGCTTGTGCGTGCCCAGCAGCATTAAATGGGTTTGAGCTGCGTATGCGAGGGAATTTTGCAGCAGGCGCACGTCCATGCCATGACCAATTTCATCAGTTGGTTCACCAGATCGCCCAGTCTAGAGTTAGATCCTCCAAACCTCGCTGGATCTCTAGCCTGCACGCCCCCCCCCCCCCCCCCCCCCCCCCCATTTACACCCAGACCCCTTAAACCCCTCACAGATGCCTGGAAACATTTTTATTAAGACTTACACCACCTCCTTAGCAGAAGAAAAGTTACGCAGCACTGAGTATGAGAGCATGCCCAGGGGCAAAGGTACCTACATGTGCATCTCTTGCCCATGCCCCAGAACGCCCACAATTTTGCTGCTATTTTGTCCTATGTGAGATACTCATACATTGGGGCTTGTGAGCGGCTTTTAAAACTGCCTGGGTGCACGCAAGAGCCAGATAAGCGCATATCTCCTGAGCTTGGCCCAGCTTTTAAAATTCCCCCAAGCGCTTTCAGTATAATCTAGTTTATGGGCTTTAACAATGTTAATGTGCGTTAATTAGATCACAAGCATTTTAATGCACAAACCTATGCTAATGAACAATGCAAAACAACTCATTGCTTATTAGCGCATAAAAAAAGTAATGCATGTTAAAACTTGCAAAAGTGAACACAGACCTATTAACTCAATAAAACTTGAATGTTACTGTTTTTGCAGTAACATTCACGTTAATGTACTAACTTTAATGTTAGTAAATTAATGCAAAACATGTCTGCATGTCATTGACATGGGCAGCAAATTAACTAATTGCATGTTAACACTTTAGAACATTAGGATTTCCAACCCTCCACCGTGGTCCCAGAGTTTCCAGAAATAAGAGATTAACCTTCAAAACATTAGGAAAACACTCAAAACAAGAATAGACTGAATGCTGAACCAGATTTCTCGTTACCATCTTCTCATTAGTTTCATAAACTCCAGGAGAATATGGTCTAGCCAGTATTTGCAATCACAAAATTTAAGGAGAAAGACAACATGAGCAAAGATGCTCAATACAATTTCAGCAATGTAAATACAATAGCATTTATCTAACCTTTTTTTTAATCTATCAGTGATTTTGTGATAGTATTATCCTTTAAAGAACTGAATGGAAGTAACCTACACAGACCACTGAAACATACACCATAAATAAAGAAAACCCCCAACACTTTTTATATATTTATCTTTTTAAAGATTTCCACATTGTTTACTTAAAGTTGAACTGTATTTGAATGTGAGAAATCTCACATGCATACACACATTCTAGTGGTATTTTACCTGAGGCAACCTGTGATTAAACTGCTTCTCAATAATAGATTTTATTTATTTATTTATTTAATTTCTGCTTCTAGCCTGCCTTTCCAGAATTCAGCTCAAGGTAGATTATAAGGCAAAACATGAAATGACAAAATTTCAAGAAACACACCACATATAACAAACCCATAATAACCACAAAATGAAATAATAACATAGGTATAACAAAATAAATCATAGGACAACCATAGAACAAAATAATAATAGCAGATACATTTAAAGGAAGGGTAATTTTCCAAACGCCTACCATGGATAACACAGTGTTTTATATGCAGATATGGCTTTTTACAAAATTGCCTGATATGTAGATAAACTTGCACACATATGTCATGTTCATTTGAAAGTTTACCCAGGCTGAGCAAAAGGCATTCCTGGGGAGTGGCAGAGTTGGGGATGCACACTTTTGTATTTCCAAAAGTATGTACATACATTTTCATGAAAAAATTGTGCAGACTTAGCAGGTGTAATTTGTGTGGGTAGATTTGGTGAGATAATACTCCAAGCAGACTATAAGGGTGGATGGATCCACGCACCTGTCAGGCTGGTGTGTGCGCCAACCCTATTTTAAAAAGTGTCCAGATACATGTGCAAAAACCCACTGCATGCACATCTGAAAAGTTTCCAAAAGAGGCGGGCATGGGTGTGGTCTGGGAGGGGCATGGGTGTGGTCTCGGCGGGGCATGGGTGTTTCAGAGCCTGGCCAAGAAATGTGTGCGTGTAAATACATATGCACCTGGACACATGGGCATGTCCAGTAGCGCGTAAGTTTACTTCTGCTAGGGACAGGGTGCAAGTTAAAAAATAAAATGATCAAGCCATTTCTAAGGGGTTTAAAGGGTCCGAGGTAAAAGACAATCAAACCAGGGGAGTTTGGAGGACCTAGCTGTTAACCGGGCAAACTGGTGGACGAACTGGTTAAATTGGCAATGGTGTGGATGTGCATCCCCTTTAAAATTCTATGACTTACACGGTAGAAGCGGGATTTATGCGCCTGTGTGTGTGTCCACTTAAAATTTGACACACATGTATGTGTAGCTGGGCTATTTTATAACTTGCACACGTATGTTAGAAAATGACTCGTGTATCTCTGCATGCGCCGGCCAGTGTGCCAGTTTGAAAGCTTAATGTACATATGCCTGCTTTGAAAACTGGCATAACTTATGCGCATATTTGTCAACTTTTTAATGCCCAGTATTAAAAAAAAAAAAAAAAAAAAATCCCCCCAAATTCTTAATAAATCTAGCCCTTACCATTATGAAATCTTCTGGTGGATCTGACCAGAGTTGAAACCCTATACCTAAAGCATGAATACAACATGAACAGCTGAAGAATGGAATTGTCAAAGAACATTTTTAAAACGAGAGGGCAGGAACATAAGAAAGGAAAAATGATGGAAACAGGACACCTGGAAAAAATACTCAATGAGGACAGCTTGCAGCCTGGAAATAGGGAGTTGATATTTTAAGCATTCTAGTTAACAATGATGCTTTAAGTCTTCACAAGTATAGTGCCAACAATGCTCAAGATATTGAGTAGGGTACTAAAGAGCCATATTAGGGATAAGTAAATTTACATTGATAAGAGAGTTTGCAAACTTGAATTCAATTATCAGGCAGGTCTGAGTTCAACGTACCTGCGTTCAGCATGTCCTGTGTTTGAATATATGTACTGTAGGCATGTATATAGATAGAGAGAGCGAGTGAGAGAGAGAGAGAGAAGTATGTGTGTTTGTTAATAGTTTACAAACCTCTCTTTAGGGATCGCCAGCTTTCAGGATATCTACAACGAATATGCATAATATATCTGTATACATAAGAACATAAGCTATGCCATTCTGGGCCAGAACAAGTGTCCATCAAGCCCAGTATCCTGTTTCCAACAATGGCCAATCCAAGTAGCAAGTACCTGGCAAGTACTTAAACATTAAATAAATTCAAGCTACTATTGCTTATTAATAGCAGTTTATGGATTTTTCCTCTAGGAAATTATCCAAACCTTTTTTAAACATAGCTACACTAACTGCCATACCCACATCCTCTGGCAATGAATTCTAGAGCTTAACTATATGCTGAGTGAAAAAGAATTTTCTCTAATTTGTTTTAAATGAGCTACCTGCTAACTTACATTAATTTGTTCAAGTCCTTTCATGAGTTTGTAGACCTCTATCATATCCCCCCTCGGTTATATCTTCTCCAGACTGAACAGCCCTAACTTCCTTAATCTTTCCTCATTTTGGTTAACCTTCTCTGCACTTTCTCCAATGCAACTATCTCTTTTTTGAGATGTGGTGACTAGAATTGCATATAGTATTCAAGATGTGGTCTCAACATGGCATGACATCCATCATTTTATTTGCCTTTCCATTTTTAATAATTCCTAATATTCTATTTGCTTTTTTGATCACCACAGCACACTAAGCCAACGATTTCATTGTATAAACTACTATGACGCCAAAATCTCTTTCCTGGGTAGTACCTCCTAAGATAGAACCCAACATTGTGTAACTACAGCAAGGGTTATTTTTCCCTATATGCATTGTTTTGCACTTGTCCACATTAAATTTCATCTGTCATTTGGAAGCCCAATCTTCCAGACTCGCAGGTCCTCTTGCAATTCATCACAATTCGTTTAAGATTTAACTACGCTGCATAATTTTGTGTCATCCACAAATTTGATCACCTCACTTGTCATACCCCTTTCCAGATCATTTATAAATATATTAAAAAGCACAGGTCAAGGTACAGACCCCTGAGGCACTCTACTGTTTACATTTTTCCATTGTGAAAACAGACCATTTAATCCTACTCTCTGTTTCCTGTCTTTTAACCAGTTTGCAATCCACAAAAGGACATCGCCTCCTATCCCATGACTTTTTAATTTTCTTAGAAGCCTCTCATGCGGGACTTTGTCAAACGCCTTCTGAAAATCCAAATACATCACATCTACCAGTTCACCTTTGTCCACATGTTTATTCACCCTTCAAAAAATGTAGGAGATTTTGAGGCAAGACTTCCCTTGGGTAAATCCATGCTGGCTGTGTCCCATTAAACCAGGTCTATCTAAAAGTTTTGTGATTTTATTCTTTATAACAGTTTCCATGATTTTTCCTGGCACTATGTCAGGCTCACTGGTCTATAGTTTCCCGGATCACCCCTGGAGCACTTTTTAAATATCGGGGTTACATTGGCCATCTTCCAGTCTTCAGGTACATTGGATGATTTTAGTGATAGGATACAAATTAATTGAAATAGATCTGAAATTTCATTTTTTTAGCTCTTTCAGAACCCTGGATGTATACCATCCAGTCCAGGTGATTTACTACTCTTCAGTTTGTCAATCTGGCCTACCACATCTTCCAGGTTCACTGTGATTTGATTCAGTTCATCTGAATCATCACCCTTGAAAACCATCTCCAGAATGTGTATCTCCCCAACATCCTCTTCAGTAAACACCGAAGCAAAGAAATCATTTAATCTTTCCCCAATGGCTATATCTTCCCTAAGTGCCCCTTTAACCTCTCGATCATCTAACAGTCCAACTGACCCCCTCACAGGCTTTCTGTTTCAGGTATATTTCAAAACATTTTTATTGTGAGTTTTTGCCTCTATGGCCAACTTCTTTTAAAATTCTCTCTTAGCCTGCCTTATCAATGTCTTACATTTAACTTTCCGATGCTTATGCTTTATCCTATTTTCTTCTGATGGATCCTTCTTCCAATTTTTGAAGGATTTTTTTTTGGATAAAATAGCCTCTTTCACCTCTCACCTTTTAACCATTTTGCCTTCCTTCCACCTTTCTTAATGTGTGGCATTAATGTGGTGGTCCATGCAGCTATGGGGTAATCGGGGATTGTCTTCACTTGTTCTGTATATCTGTTTCATTCTGCGGGTCAGCAGAAAAAAAATCTCTGCTGCATTAACCGTGCCTACCGGCCTCCCCTGAAACAGTTGCCATGCGGTCGGAGATGGAACATGAAAAGGATAAACATTGCTCTACCCATCTTTGGTTCCAGTCCTGGACCACTAATTTCTTCATGGTTTTATTGAAAGTGGAAGGATTTCCCCCCGAGAATCACTGGTCACCACATTAATGTCGGTTTCGGCACCGATTTGTGCACAGTTTATTACATAGGGCTGTGAGCAGGTGTTTGTGCACGCTTTTTCTGCACGGGTTTCACATCAGCATGGATTTTCTGCCCACATCTCATTTACATACGCAGATCTTTTGGCTAAAATAGCCTCTTTCACCTCACCTTTTAGCCATGCTGGCAATCATTTGACCTTCCTTCCATCTTTCATAATGCATGGAATACAAATGGACTGTGCTGCTAGGATTTTTTTATTTTTAAACAAAATTCACACCTGTTACACACTTTTTACCTTTGTAGCTGCAACTTTCAATTTTATTTTTTTTTAACTATTTTTCTCATTTTATCAGTTTCCCTTTTGAAAGTATAGTGCTAGAACCATGGATTTATTTACTGTCCCCCTTCCAGTCATTAATTCAAATTTGATCATATTATGATCACTGTTGCCAAGCAGCCCCACCACTGTTACCTCTCTGACCAAATCCTGCACTCCACTGAGAATTAGATCTAAAATTGCTCCCTCTCTCGCTAGTTCCTGAACCAATTGCTCCAAAAAACTGTCTTTTATTCCATCCAGGAACTTTATCTCTCTAGCGTGTCCTGATGTTTCACTTACCCAGTCAATATCTTATGCATATTCATTGTGGATATCCTGAAAACCCAACTGGCTGATGATCCCTGCAGACAGGTTTGAGAACTAATGCTCTGTGTCATTCTTAATCTTACAGGCGTGCAGTATTTTTGCCAGTTCTGACTTTTTTCAACCCTGACTAGCAATTGCAGCACCAAAGTACAAAAATATCTTTGCTTAAGATTGTATATTAACATTAATAAATGTTTCACCAGCTATCAAATTCTCTTAATATGATATAATCAGCTTCTATCTCAACAGAGCAATGCAACAAGCCAAAACATGAACAAAGCATTAGATGTCATTTCATGACAGGCAAAAATAGTAATCCTTTAAATATTTCAACATAATTGCAGCATTGTACAATCTAAATTTATTATTCTCTTTAAAAAAAAATAGCTCAGAGTAGTACAGTAATATAGTGCTTCCAAATATTTAATAAGCTTATTTTGTACTTATGGAAATACTCCTTAGTGAATATGGCCTTTGGGTTTTGAACCAGGTGGGGATGATTTCAAGGAATTCCTCCTTCAGGTAAAGAACATATGATCCTGGGTGTGCCATGAAAGTTGTGCATATGTGAGGAGGGAGGGAAGACAGCTGTCACTACGGTGGCTGCCCCTGCTGGCCAAGAGGTGATGCTAAGGGTGCACCTTAGAGGAGGTACCCCTTCAGCCCTCAGGCTGACAAGGATTCATTTAGCTACCCAGGCATGCCAGCTGGCCAAGGAATAGCAGGAGAGACTGCTGGAGTGAAAAAGGGGAAAAAACAGAAAATAAGCACCAAAAAATGTGTTTCATTCAATAGATAAAAAAATGTATCAAGCCTTTACTTATTTTTAGAGCATATTATTGTCGCTATGAAAGCAACAAGGTAGAATGACATTAAAATTTGGAGCCAATGCATGCTGATTTTATGGAAAAACTGATAAAGAAGAAATCTGTTAGAAGAAATCACTTCCAATATAGCAGGAGACAACATATGGTATTGTGGAAGATAATTAAAAAATAATTTCTGATATAGAAATACAATGCCAAAAAATACATGTTACATAATACAATGGACAGATGATACTATGAGGCACAAACTCTTCTCACTAAAAGAATAATGTAGGCTCTGGCACAGAACATCAGAGTTACCAACCTACCTCTTTGTCATCATTAGATACTTAGTTTTTTTATTGTTATTTAGATTTTTATATTCTGCTTTTCACACTTTTTTCAGCATTTTAAAGCAGATTACATTCAGGTACTAGTTCATCAGTGCTGTTACATTTAGGTACTAGTTCATCAGTGCGGTTAGCTTAACTTTTTGTCTTATGAGACACCAGTCCTGATTTTCTATTTGATATCTCTGATGTGGTCTACTTCTTATTTACCTGGAAAATGCATTGGGATGGGACTTATAAAATAAGGACTGGACCGATATCTCATGATGACATGGAAACTGATCATAATACTCATGCCTTCACATTGTCAACTCAAAAAAAGATCTAAACATAAAAGCAAGGTAACACACACACACAAAACCATGCATATAGACATGAAAAGAAACAAAAAAACATTCACAGGGAAAGCGAAAAGGGCATGACTCTTGTATTCAATGGAGGCATGATATGCTCTTGCCCACTCCGGCTGCCATACAGGCAGGGCCACTCCTGCTGCCATACAGGCAGGGCCAGATTTAAGATGATGGCACCTATAGGCAGAGAACTTAAGGCAAGGGGTTCTCTCCTTCCCTTCCCCCTGGAAAGCATAGAGCAGCAAGGGGATCACCTTCAGAATTTGGCACCCAAGGTATGTGTCTATGTTGCCTATGCTGAAATCCAGCCCTGAATAAAGTTACCCTCCCACCCTGCAGTTGGTTCTCCCCCTATACTGAAGAGAGTGGTAACCTCCACCAATACTATAAACCAACACAAGAGAGTGCCGGCTTCACCCTGGAAAATACTGAAAGTAGTAATTGAGTACATCAATTACACCATCACCATCTTTATAAGACAAGACTATGAGCAACCTATTAACGACATATTCATTACCCCCTTTCCAAAATAAGGCAGATCAACTATCCATAAGCTTTATTATTACGGAGAATGTCCTGTACGAATAAAAGAGATAGTAAACTGCTACTTACAAACACGGGTAGAAGTAACCCCCAGGGGATGCATTTCATGCTGCAGTAACTGTCCAAAATCAATGAACCGGAGGAAATGGTGAGGAGGTTGCTGTGCAGGTGCTAAAGACTACCATAGTCAGATAATAGTGAAACCATGTGATGGCTATATTTTTACAGCAGAGATGGTGAACAGATATTTACATTACTCCTACAGTATAAAATCTAATTCGTACGGCTAGTACCAGCACAAAGCAAAGTTTGAAAACAAAAAAAAAAAGACATATAAACAGGTCACGTCCAATAATCAGCTGACACTTAAAACTTGCAGAGTACCCACACATATGCAAAATTATAAAGTGTAGTGGTGCATCTCTGTCATTGAAATGCCACTATCCTGTTCTGGAGAGGGGGAAGAGGGAGAAGGAACTCACACAAAAGCCAGCTAAGGAATGTCTGTTGGCATAGGAATCATCTGCCCCAAACAGATTCACAGAACTTCATTTAAAAATTAAAAAAAAAAAGCACCACAATTTGAGAAGGAAAGGAACAAAAGCTCTGGACTTCAGGAGAAGACACAGTGTTTAGCCACCGCTCTTAAAGTTGTCATGAGGCATGCACCAAATGCACCCCGAACACTCTACCCCTACTTCAAATGCAGTTTAAACAGCCACATAATGATATCCTCAGTCTAGAAGTCTCATGTGATAGGTAGGGTGCAATCACTCATAATCAAATCCCATTGTGTTTCAAACCTGCACCCAGGTAACAAACCTCAAGTCTCCATCTCAATTAGCTGCTAAAAGTAGATCCAAGGACCTCTCTCAAATGTAAATATTTCCCACTAAATACAATTAACACTGACTACTCCTATAGGGGGCCCACATACCAAGCATTTTACCCACCAAAACACAATGGAAGAAAAAACTTGGTCAATATTCAAAAGCCATTTAGAAGTGTAAGTTAAAGTTACCCATCTAAATAGCAAGGTTCTGTATATTCAGCACCTTATCCAGGTGTTTTGGTGAGAAGTTATCCGGCTAACATAGCCAATTTTAAACTATGACCAGCTAAGGTATCAGGATAACAAGACCTATTTCAGAAGATATCCAGGTAGGTAGCACTCCTTTAAAAAAAAAAAAAAAAAAGTTGCTGGCCTCCCGGGTTGATTCCCAGCCCCTCCCCACCACAAAAGTCTCAACCCACCTGCTTGCCAGGACCCCAACCCCTTGAAAAGTTACAAATTGAGACATCAGCACCACCAGGCCCGGCCCTCCAACCCTCCCCACTAAATATAAATCAGAATCTCACCTTCCACCCCGGTAGCCCTCCCATTCACCCAATGCTTGAATTGTATACTGGGATCGCAGTGCAATGCTCCGGTAATAACACTGGAAGAACACATTTACACCGATAAGAGTAACCATGGACGCAGCTGGGATCTCACTGCACTGCGATCCCAGGCACTGGATAAGTGGGACGGATTCTGGGGGAGGGTGTGGCGTGAGGGCAAGAGAATGCAAGATTTCAATTTATATTTAGCGGGGAGGTAGAGGGGAGGGCTGGAGGACCAGGCTGATCTCTTTATTTTAAACTTTTCAAGGGGTTGGGGAGGGGTCCTGGCCAGCAAGTGGATTGAGACTTTTGCAGTGGGGGGGGAGAAATCAGGCCAGGAGGCCCATGAATGTTTTGGTTTTTTTCTAAAAACGTGGTACCTACCCAAATATCTTTTGAAGATATACAGATAAGTAGCACGTTATCCTGCCACATAAAGCCGGATAACTTTAGGCCTAACTGTCCATATTCAAACTATAGCCAGTTAGGATTAAAGTTATCTGGCTACCTTTAGCCAGATAACATTAGGATAGTATATTTAGTGGGATGTTTATCCTGCTGAATATATGGGACAAGTTATTCAGCT
This sequence comes from Rhinatrema bivittatum, assembly GCF_901001135.1. Taxonomy (NCBI): domain Eukaryota; kingdom Metazoa; phylum Chordata; class Amphibia; order Gymnophiona; family Rhinatrematidae; genus Rhinatrema; species Rhinatrema bivittatum. The sequence continues at coordinate 25,538,942 of NC_042631.1, forward strand.
AACTTTAGCCGGATAACTTGTCCTCTAACCACTCTGCAAAATATTATCCCCCTTTATTAAATCAGATCTCTTATTATTTCTAATACTCAGATTTCAGTTGAGTATATAGACATATCACATCTGGATCACCAGTCATTACCCCATGTCAAATGAAATGCAATCCCAAATCTCAGTCATAAAATACTACAGTTGATCTCTTCATTAACATTTAGGGAAAGAAACATTCAGTAATTCATTGTTCTATTAATGTACATTTGATGTGTTTGTTGGAGGCTACATTTCATTCATCTTGTTGTCATGTTCTGAATTACTACATATTATAATCATACCAGATGACTACACAAATTCATTCAAATTGTGCATTACTTATCACAAAATTACACAGTCTAATCATACATTGGAACAAAACCCAATACCTCAACTGAAAATCGATGAAAAACACGTTGAGACTTGTTTGTAGACCAAAATATCAGCATTGCAAGCACTCTGAACCAAACTCATATTGCAGCTTATCACTAGTCTCACAACACTTCATTTGAGAACAGATTCCTGTTAATGTTAGCTATCATGTTGATACACAAATTATCATCACATGAGGATTATAAGAGGTGTTAACTCTATCCAATTTTGAACTAGTGGAATAGCCAGACAATAATGATAGGATGAAAAGGCCTAGTTAACTCCATAGTGGCAAAATGAAAGGTGTATGTGAGTTCATGTTCTTATGTGTACGGGTGATGATGAGTGTTGAATGTTGTATTTCTTTTCAGTGTTAGTGACTCTACTTACTGGGTGTGGCGTTTGTAGAAAATGTGAGTTGGAGGTGTTATTTGTATGAGGGGCTGTTCATGTTGTAAGGTGAGTTATGGCATGATTGTAGAGTAGCCTAGTAGGTTTGTAGAGTAGCCTAGTAGGTTTGTAGAGCAGCCCGACACTCACTGGGGCTCCCATAGTTGAAATTGGGAAACTCTGGTCTAAATATAAAGCAGAATGATTTGAACAACTCATTAGCTATACATTCAATACCCTCTTTTATAGATAGGGAAGATCAAATATCCACAATCTATTATCATTCTCTTGAATTTATGTACCAATAAAAGTGATAGAAAATTGCTACTTACAAGCATGGGTAGAAGTAAGCCCCATGGGACCCTTTCTGTACTGCAGGCATGTCCAGAATAAAGGAATGCTACACCCTCTGCCATATTCAATCAGCCAACTGAGCAACCACAAGATGGCTACATGATGGCCATATTTTTATAGCCCCTCAACTGACTGCCAGGGTGTTAGAAAAAAAAATTCATGATTGTAGTCTTATATTTATTTATTTATTTTATCAAGTTTTATAAACCGTCAATCGGATTCATAATTATAAATCCATCATAACGGTTTACAACAAACATGAAGGTTACAATGTTAATGGGGATAAACAGGGTTTCAAAAAGATTTAAACTGTTGTTAAACATAGGGGTATCAAATGCTAGTGATTTACTGTTCTGTTTTACGTTTCACTTCTTAGTTATAGTTCATAGTTGTGATAAGTTCATTTATTCAATTTAATCTTCAGGTTGAAGTGGAGGGTGAAGTTGTTGTGTTGCTCATTGGGTGAATTGGTATGCTTTGTTGAACAACCATGTTTTTAGATCTTTTTTTTTGAATGTTTTTAGGTTTTCTTGAGTTCTGAGTTCCATTGGTAGGGAGTTCCAGAGTTTTGGGCTACCTAGAGATATTGCTCTCTTCTGGGTTGAGGTGAGTTGATTTGAACGCGTAGGTGGTGTTTTTAGCAGTCCTTTGCTTGCTGATCTGAGGTTTCTATTTGGGGTATGTAGTTTTATAGATGAGCTTAGCCAATTTTCTTGTTTTTCATATATAATTTTATGAAGGATGGATAGTACTTGTATTCAATCTTGAATCTTATTGATAGCCAGTGTAGTGAAATAAGTATTAGAGTGATGTGGTCTTGATATTTGGATCCAGTGAGTATTCTTGCAGCTGCGTTCTGTAGGATCTGTAGTGGGCAAATAGTGTTTAGAGGTAAGTTGAAAAGGAGTGAGTTACAGTAATCTATGTTGGAGAAAATTAGTAATTGAAGGACTGATCTGAAGTCATTATTGGAAAGAAAAGGTTTTAAATGATGGAGAGTAAGTAGTTTATGATATCCGTCTTTGATTTTTGTTGTGATATGGTTTTTAAAAGAAAGTTCTCTGTCAATTATTACTCCGAGGTTGCGGGCATGATTGATTGGAGATATAACCGTATTTTGGTTCATTAGGTTGAGTGGTGGTATTTGAGGAGAGTAGTTCTTTCTGTCTAATAAAATCATTTCAGTCTTGTCGAAGTTGAGGATGAGTTTTAAGTTGGTTAGTATTTCCTTTATATTGTTTAGGTAAGTTGTTGTTAATTTGTATGTTTCTTCTAGTGATTTTTTTATTGGGTTAGTATTTGAATATCATCAGCATAGATGAAGTGTGTCAGATTGAAATTTGATAGGAAGTGGCATAATGGAAGCAGATAGATGTTAAAGAGTGTCGCTGACAGAGCGGATCCCTGGGGAACTCCAGTATTTAGATTGATTTTCTTTGAGAGGGAATCATTGAGTAGCACTTGGTAGGAGCTTTGTGATAGGTAAGAGCAGAACCATTGTAGGGTTGTTTCTTTATTTATTTATTTATTTTGGTTTTTTATATACCGGTCTTCTTGCATTAGATGCAAATCAAATCGGTTTACATTGAACAATTAAAACTTGCTTGAAAAACCTGTAGGAACAATAATAAAACACAGAGTTTGAATTGTTCATCTTTACCAGATGCCTTACAGGAAATCAAAAGATGGATTAAAATTAAAAATTAAATAACATATGGAAGTATCGAGAGAAATAGAGCATGGGAGCACTGAGTGAAAATTATGAGAGAGGAAGAGGAGAGGAGAGGGAAGGGGAAAAAAGAACAGAGGGACCAGAAAAGTGGTTAAAAAAGGAAGGATTAGAGGGAGGAAATTATAAAAAGAAACAAACAAATCGAATTTGCCATGGTAAATCTACAGTAAGAAATCAGGGAAATGCTAGATTAAATAGACAAGTTTTCAGTTTTTTCTTGAAGGATTGATGGCAGGGATCCTGTCTAAGGTCTGGTGGAAGTGAATTCCAATGAGAGGGACCTGCCGTGGAAAAAGCTCTATTACTTAGTGGAGTTTTGGCTTGAGAGACAAAAAGGGAGCCTTGATAAGCTTTTCTTATTGGTCTCTTTGATTTGTTGGTGCAAAACTGAAAAGTAAGATCAATTGGAGCTAAGTTGTTTAAGGATTTATGTATGATGGTCATGGCTTTGTAGAGTACTCTGTATTTAATCGGAAGCCAGACAGACGGTCAATCATGATGGAGTGGTTTACTGTATTAAAGGCTGCAGAAAGGTCGAGTAGGATTAGAAGGTAGCTGTGGCCTTTTTCAAAACCTTTGAGTTCGAAGTCGTTCATTGCTAGTAGAAGCGTTTCGGTGTTCAGTTTTTTTCTGAAGCCAAATTGAGCCGGTAGCAGGATGTTGTTTTCTTCTAGGTGGTCAGTGAGTCATGTGTGGACAACTTTTTCAATGATTTTGGCAATAAATGGGAGGTTTGATATGGGTCGGTAGTTCATTGGGTTTTCAGGATCAAGATTATTCTTTTTCAAAATGGGTTTGATGATTGCCGATTTTAGGCATTCTGGGTAGTTTCCTTCCGTGAGGGAGAGGTTTACGATTTCAGTTATCTTAGTTATTGGTGGTTCGAGATTTTTTATTGTTGTAATGGGAATGGCGTCAATAGGGTGTTTGGCTGGGTTCATTTTTTTAATGATCATTTGGACTTCTAAAGAAGATGCTGTCTCAAAGTTGGGAATGCTTTTTGTTTGAATGTTTGGTATTTTCTGGTCTTGTGAGTCATTTTTAGGTTGTTCTTTATGAGGGTTTTGATTTTTTCATTAAAGAAGTCTGCGAAGTCGTTACTAGAGATCTTTGATGTTGATTGTGGCTGATCATCGTAAGATAATTTGGTTAGGCTTTTTACTATGTTGAAGAGCATCTTAGGGTTTTGTTGGTATTTGTTTATTTTGTTAGTGTAGAAGTCTTTTTTTGTTTTATGGATGAATTTTTTGTATTCAGCTAGTTGAGTTCTATATGCATTTAGTAGTGTGGTTGTTTTGTTGTTTCTCCATGATTTCTCTTTTTTTCTGAGTTTCCGTTTCACTGCTCTGATATTTTCATTGTACCAAAGGTTCTGATTTTTTGTTTCTTTTATAGTTTTCTTTATCATGGGATTTATTTTGTCTGCTACAGTTCTAGTTATGGTAATCCAGGATGATGTTGGGTTTTTAGTGTTTGAAAGGTCTATGTTAGTTAGTTCAGTTTGTAGATTTGCTTGAAGAGTTTCAATGTAAAAAGGTGGACGGTATGAGAAGGATTTAGTTGTGCTTTTTCTTGTTGTTAGTTTACAAATAAATGATTAATCAATTGCATGAACCAGTATATATCAGAAAGGATGATCAGAATAGGATGTGGCTTTTGTGTCTATTCTGATTGGTTTATTTATACATATTCATCTACAAGTGTTTGGTTCTAGATGACCATGTGTTTTCCTATCCCATACCCTTTCAGTTCTAGATAGCTCTATACAACACAACACCGAGCAATCAGTGCATGACACCCTAGGATGGATTTTGAGGAGAAAATTGTTTTATAGCTGTAGAAAGCTGAGCTTTGTTATTTGTGAAGAGAATGGTCCTCCTTGATGAGCAGTGCTGTTCATAAGAAAGTAAGGGCAGGCAGAGTGCAAAATGGTTTGAGATAAGCTCACATCTGTGTTACATGAAACTCAGAAACCTATCTAAACTCCTGTATAGCAACCTCTTTATCTTCCTGCTATTATGACTATTATTATACAAGTTATTTTGAAGTGTTGGCAAGTAATGGCTTCTTGCCCTTAATTTGAGCTGGCCTAACAATCAGAGCATGCTCAGTGTGCTTACTCTGCCTGATTCTTGATGGTGGTATGAAGAGAGTAACTTTGTATATAATAAGCAACATGCCTATTGTAATAAAATTAGATTCTGAGCAGAAACTATTCTAAATAGGAGCATAAAGGGAGTTTAAACTATTTTTCTTAGTCACATTTTCAGCATAGGATATGATAATTTGTATTTATAAAAGTTTATGAATAACATTTTGCTGAAAAGGTTCCAAATCCCAAATCTGTGTGAATTTAGCCTTGTGTGTCTACAAATCTTCCACCCCAAATTTAATCTAGTTAATGCCAACACACATCTTGTTCTAGGAGAAAACCAGTTGTCTTTTTTTCTGGCAGTCAGCCAAAATTGTAATATGAGAGACTGAACTCATCATATTGCATTAAATTACAACATCGAAGTTTGCACCTTTTGCTCTCTTTTCACTCTTAAAAGTAAAATGCAGACCTTGATCGAGGAAGATTGACGCCAGTATTCTAATAAAGATGAACTCCTAAATTTAGGCACCTAAGGTGCATATTTTTCAGCTCAATTTAGGAGCCTATGTGGGGGTCCCATATTCAGTGGCAGTTATCCAGCTAAATGTCAACTTTTGAATATTTTGGGCACTCATCTGGCTAAACTTTAGCCAGATATCTCATTATCTGGCTAAAGTTTAGCCAGATAATGGTTGTGGCAAAGACCTGCCCTAAAGTTAGCCAGTTAACATTATCTGGCTGCATTACTGAATATCCCTCCAAATTAGCCGGATAAGTTTATCTGGCTAACTTTGCAATGCGGCGAGTGACTGAATATTACCCTCTAAGTTATCAGCTGAATAGAGGTGTCTAACTTAGGGTCCTAAATTTAGGCCTGCTATTCATCTGTCTAGGTTTAGGAGTCTAAAGGTCTATGTGATGGAGTGCCCCTACTTTCCCTCTTTAACCTGTGCAGGACCAGCTATTTAGCTTGGTCCACCTTAAATCCTACAGAGAGAGAGAGCTCTGTGGGCAGAACCCTGTTGGGAGAGGAATAACATTGTGGAGCCTAGCTGGGATCAGGAAGCCCCGGCGTTTCCAGGTACAGTAGCTCCTGATGCTCTCTCAGGGTGAAGTTGTGTTATGAGTACACTGCAAAGGTAGACAGTTACTGTTAAGTTGTTTTGCTAGTTATAGCAATAAAAGTTGAAATTGCATTAGAAAAGGCTGGAGTCAGTGTGGTTTCTGCTCCAGCCCAAAAGTCATCCTCACAGCCCAATTTACATTTTTCCCGACAGACACAAAATGGGAGAAAACCTTTAGTAAATGACCCCCTAAGTGAGGTGCCTAGTACTGAAAATCAGTGGTAAGCATCTAAGTTTCCCACCCACCCACCCTAACTCCACCCCTGCAGCCATCCTAAATTTAGAAGCCTAGTAAAACTGGAAGCCTAAATTTAGGCACTCAGCCCTAATACATTTTCAAAAAAATTGGACTCATTATGTTCCAAGGATCAAAATGGTTTAGAGAAATCCATGCTCTTGACATCATGCTTATTTACACCTCTAGCCCTGAAAAAACTAGGATGGAACTCAAGACAGATAAAATGAAAGTCATACAAGGAATTAAACTATTAGAGCTGGTGAACAGTAGTAGCTAAAGCTATCACTATTACTACTCATCACTTCTATAGCACTACTCAATGTATGCAGTGCAGCGCTACAGAAGTGATAAGTATTAGTAGTTGTAGTCATAGATTTAGCTCCCATCATTCACCAGCTCTAATAGTTTAATTCATTGATTTTCATTTTATCTGTTTGACTTTCTATCCTATTTCTCAGGGCCAGACAGCATGCCTATAGTCAATCAGTGTCAACTTTAAACTGTTCTGCTTTTGCAAAATGCCTATTGGCACCAAGGCAAGACAAGCTATAGGACAAGAAGCTCTTTCAGTGATAACTTAAAAGCAACCCAAAGAATCTTCATCCATCTGACAGTGTGTGTTTGGAAGAAACCACAGAATGGTTATGCCCAGTTCATTTTCTTTACCTTTCTTGTTAATAAATTTCTATTTGTGCTACCTTGATCTTACAAATCAAAACTTATGGATTCCTCTAGACTTTCCCCATGTTCCACTGTAAGAATACCTTAGGCTCCATCGGGCGCATTTAGGGCTCTTTGAGGCAGATATACACAGGTTTTGTCTGAGTAACATTTGGAGACACCTGAACAAAAACAGATTTCAAAATGTTTTCCCGCTTCGTGGCTTAATTTTGTTCAGGTAACTCACTATCCACAGAAAATTTAGCCAGGTAAGAAGAGGCAGTGCTGGGGACATTCTGAGCGAGGGATAAACTTTAGCCAGCAAGCACAGATATTCAACGCTACCCAGCTACAGTTAGGAGAGTTTGTCTGGTTGGAAAAACAGCTGTCCTGAAGTTACAACCATGATTTTATCTGGGTAATTTTTATCTGGCTGGATTTTATATATTTATTAACATTTATGTACTGCTTCAGTCATACAGGATGCTCAGAGTGGTTTGCAATAAACAGTAAACCACAACAAAGATATACAAAATACACAGACAAAATCGCCACTGTACTCCCATACTGGTACCCCTCAACCCTGCAGATCCCCAATAATTCATTCAGCACATATTAGTTTAGCCACACACAGAATATTAAGACTCCTTGCGCTCCCCTCAGCAGTGACACTACCTCATATAAACACATTCCCCTCACAACTCTCCAGTTGATTTAACCCAGCTACATCTTTAAACCTCCTGCCTTTTACGTTGTCACTCCCAACTTCCTACACTCCAAACACTGCCTTAAACAAAACTGATTCAACAGTTTTACAAAACGTTAGCAGATTGGTGACTACACTTACCTCCTTTGGCAAATCATTCCAAAGCTTGGGGCCAAAGGAAACAAGGTTAAAAAATTTGTGCCCTCTGATGCTTAACCAATTTTACCAATGGAATTTTCAGTAGAGCGGATTGTGAAGACTGAGTAATTCTTAAAGACGCATGTAGAACTAGGCTGTTACTCAAACTGGAGCCGGAATAGGTAGCCATTAAAATTGGAGCAATATGCTTTCCTCACCCCCACCCCCCCCCCCTTACTCTCCCGTTTAATAACCATTGTTTACAGTTTAAATATGGCACTTAGGTCAATTTAATGGTATTTATTGTCATTGTATGTTTGCTATTTTATTTGTGTTTTAATTTATTTATTTTCACTATTTTATTCTTACACTGTGTATGTTATGTTGTAAACCGTTTTGACCAAATTCACTTTTGTAAAGGCGGTATATAAACAATTTTTAAATAAATAAACAAACTCCCTCAGAACACCATAGAGGACCAACCACAGCCATCTGTACCAGTCCTCCTTAAGTGCCAACTCCGCAAGGGATTCTGGGATAGGATGGATCCATGACCAAGACCTAGAGGGATTAGGAAGGCCCCAGGAGAAAGAATGAAGCCTCGAGAAAGTAAATGTAGCTGAACTGCATTGCCACATTTGTTTTGTTGAGCTGCATGAAATATCAAGGTTGTCTGGTTTGTTACTTTTCACCAATAAAGAAGTATATAAAGATTTCATGCCAGAGTCCAGCCTGGAATCTGTTCTCTGGCTTTTCCTGACCACTCAGTACCACATATGGTTGAAGCAGTGGGATCCCTATTCTAAGCAGGAAGGATAGGCAGGAACCCACTGAGAAATCAAAAATTGTTTTTGGTTTTTCCCTGAGGCCTGGCTACAGGGACTATCTGGGAACCCACCTGAAGTAGCTAGGAAATACCCAATTAGTAAGGGTTGAACAGGCCAGAAAGGTTTTTTTTGTTTCTTTTTTCCTATCCTGCAGACTCACCAAACTTGAGGCTTGCGATGGTGGAGGAGCAAAGAGCCATGCGGCAATTGATAAAAGTTCTGGCAGAAGGCCAGCAGTGGTTCCAGAAAGTCATTCAAAATTACAGCATCAGTCTATCCAACAGTTTGCCCAGAAGCAGGGGGTAGTAGAACAGTTTGCTCAAGCCATGCAAGCTGCCACAACCGGGGTTAATCCGTCCTATTCAAAATAAAGGTGCGGAGGACTCTGAGATTTCCTTGAGAAACTTTGCAAGGGCCGTCCACATGGAGGATTGGCCAGAAGCTAATTGGAATATGTACCTAGCCAATTTGCTTATGGGCAAAAGCCAAGTAGCTTGTCAAGGGACTGATCCAGATGGAAGAGGCACCTATGCAAAAGTCAAGACTGCCATCCTAGAAAGAGCTGGGTATAACTCAGAAACATACCGGCAACAGTTCCGGTGAGGTGTCGTATAGCCCCGGGAAAGCCCCCGAAACCTTTTCCATCATCTGAAAGATGCCATCTGGAAGTGGATTTGGCCTTGAGGTAGCCAAATAAGTGCTTCTAGGAAAGTTCCTAGACAGACTTGACTGGTCCATGCTGAACTGGGTCTGCTGCCTCCCAGAGCTCACTTTGGAAAAAGCACTAGAATTGGCGGACACCTTGCACTAGGGGCAATCAATGTCCAACATGGTACAGAGGCTAGAAAAACAGCCCACACAGTCTCTCTGGTGCAGCAGTGAGAGTGGAGGACCCCAGCAGCATGCCTCAAAGCAAGACAGCTCGTCTTCTTTACCCAGAACACAGGCAAAAGTCTTTTCCACATGTTTTAACTGTGGTTAGAGAGGTCATTTAGCAAGGGACTGACAATTTTAGGGACCTGAAATTATGGACATCAGCTTAGAGACCCAGCCATTTTAGAAAGAAAATCCCTGGGGTTAAAGGAAAAACTCCAAAGCAGGAAACAGCCTCACCCCAAAAGAAGAAAGGTACCTCAGAGAGGTCAAACCACCCCAGGAATGCAACTATGGATTTTTTTCTGTACCCTCTGGGGGGGGGGAGGAGGGAGGAGAGAATGGTCATCAGGAAGACTGTTGCCCATTTGCAAAGGCTGAAAATGAAGAGGAACCCATCCCACAGGCCTTCTCTTTTTGAAAGACTGTGGACCATACCGATGAAGAGTGCCTATGGTTAGAAGACATGGAGTGGGAATGCAAGCTAGAAGAACAGCACAAAAAGGAGAAGGATCCAATGGCAGAGCCCCAGAATGAGAACGAGAAATGGGAAAAGGATTGGGCAAACGCATTTGCAAAACTTCAGAACTGCAACTTAGTGGATGTTCCTCCTCGGCGTCATAAGGAACTGGATGAAGTTCCCACCCAAGCTTTGGTGGATTCAGGGTCTGGCAAAACTCTCGATGGTGAGGACCTGCTTCAAAAAAAGCATATCAATCATATGAAGAAAGAGACCCTTACTTGTGTACATGGGGACAAACAGGAATACTCAAATCAGTCAGATCCTGCTGACAACCCTGGCAGGTCAAGCCATTATGGACACAGGAGACCTTCCTGAGCCCCTGTACCCAGAATTTCTGGGATGCGATTGTTCCCAGTTTGCAGCCCTGGGGGCCAGCTCACAGGGAGCAAAGGCAGCCCACCCCAGGGGTGAGACATCTGTGAGGAGGAGCTGGGAATTAGCCCAGGCATGGCTGGATGCCCGGCCTGATAAGGCTGAGCTGAGGGGGGGGGGGGGGGGGGGGAAGAGTATGTGACGGAGTATATAAGAAAATCCCTCAGGACTGGCCACAGCTATCTGTACCGGTCCTCCTCAAGTGCCAACCCAGCAAGGGATTCTGGGCTAGTGTGGACTCCTGCAGACTGGGATAAGAGACCAGTGCCCCGAGGGATTAACAGGGCTCCAGAAGAAAGAACAAAACCTCGAGAAAGAAAATCTAACTGAACTGTAAGATGCATTGCTACATTTGTTTTGTTGAACTGCATGAAACAGTAAGGTTGCTTGTTTGTTATTTTTCACCAATATAAAGATTTTTTTTTTTTTTTGCCAGTCCACCATGGAGTCTGTTCTCCGGCTATTCCTGACCTCTTGGTATCACATATGCTGTTTTTCTTCCATAAATAAGCATGCAGCACAATTCTGTACAACTTAGAGGCGTTGAATCACTCTTTTAGGAAGCCCTACATCGAGGGCATTACAGAAGTCTATTTGGGGACAGTAGTTGTGCTTGAATGATTGTTCTGAAATCCTCTATTTCAGCGGAAGACGTATCCACAAATGTTCTGCTGAATACTGAATCCAGGTAAAGTCATCAGCTCTCTGAATATTGACCTCTCTGTACATTCCTCTGCCACTTCAAACTCTGCAACGCAAATGTAACGGCTCCAGATACGAACATTGGAGGTTCTTCCACTAACTTTAATAATAATAATGCAATCTTAGCTCTAGACAAAACTTAATGTTCCCTCATGAACATTTAAGTGAAACTACAAATCCTCTTAATTGAATCCCACATTGGTAATGAAAGGTGCCTGTGTTCAGACTGTTAAGTTTAGAATCATATCATTATTGCTATGAAGCGTTAATCTTTCTGACCGGTTAGATGTCTTCTTGTCTTGCATTTAAGGTCAGCAGAAGCTGACAGCAGGAAATTAGACTATTCACAGTGCCCCTTCCTTGAATTACAGTACCTTGCATAGCATTAGCTACACTGTCTGTTAAATCAAATGACACTAAAACTAAAAACATTCTAGGAACATTTTCACTAATTCTGCAGGTCAGTTCTTAACATTCAGCTTCTCTTTGTAAAATGAATTTGCATGCCAAAAAGTTTTTTTTTTTTAAACATAACAGTAATTCTTTGAGACCAAAGACCTCATACCCGTTGGTATAATGAAGCACTGACTGTCAGCAAAACAAAAATATGTTATCTTTAGCATAATCACAGGTCTAAAAAAATGGTCCCAGAGAATGATTATTCGTTGCGTATTTACAGTTTTCATTAAGCCGTCTAAGAGAAAAGTACACAGGTGCTTTTGCGATTATGCAATAGACCTGCATAGTTTTCTCTCTCCCCCCCCCCCCCCAACCAGGTTATGTCCTCGGAAAGGCCTACATTTAGGGACGGATTTATTAAGCTTTTTTTACTCTAAATATAAAACCAAAAAAATGTCTCAGTAAATCAGGTCCTTGTAGCCTAATGCAGTGACTTTAGTGAAAGTAGGTGGCTAGAGTTAGGCACTCGGCACAGAGCAATTTTCACCCCAGGGAATCTAGTCGGCTACATCCCTTTGAAAAATGCCCTCTGTGCACACACAAATATAAAGCCATCTCACCCTTACAAGAAATGCAAATGCTCCCTTGCTCTCGCAGTCAGTAACATGCAAGTTAAACAAAAGTTCCCTCCTAACTGTACTTTTCGAAATGTTTTTTTTTTTTTTTTTTTAAACTCAACCCAACAGATGTGTATGAGTTACTATTATTATAAATGAATTCTATATAATTATAAAACACCAATTAAAACATATTGCTGCAGAAGATAATTAAAACTCCATTATTCAGCACTGATTTCATTGATGCACCCAGAGTTATTTATATGATCTGTGCTATCTGTTCAGGCAGCAGTCCCAGTCAGCATTTGCCGTCTTTGTTCCCCTTTGGTTCTTCCTTAATTTTTGTGGCTTGGATCCCTTCCAGCTGCGCGCTCTCTCTCCCTCTCTCTCTCTCACTTTGCGGTTATGTATTTGAGATCCCATCTCCTGATTCACTGCTTTCCCCCCCCCCCCCCGACTGACAAATCCAGATAGGAAAACAAACAGTTACCTACATGTAATTTGCTGGCTGACAGCGGGTGCTACCGTTACATTTCTCAAAGCCTCGGCGCAGTCTCGACTCTCGGCATTAGCTCCTGTTTCAGGCCGTATCCATTTCTTGTGTCTCCTGAGTTGCTGTTTGCTAAGCTCCTCGGTAACTGATGGCATATGTGATCTCCACACTCTGAGCTGCACTTCATATTTCAGAGACGGGGATTTTTTTTTTTTCTTTCCCTTTTCTAAACCAAATTATTTAGGGAAAAGAAAAATAGCGACACTGAGTTTTATATTTCTAAACTGATGTGATTCCTAATTGAATGCAGAGCCATTTGGAAACATTTTCCACTAGAAGTCCTTTTTCTGTGATTTACCATACAATGTAATACCTTTATTGGCAGATTAAAATGAGAAGACTAGAAGCAAAACCCATTATTAACCTATATATTTTTTTAAGCGTTTCCCTTTTTGTAGAATGTATGATGAATTATGTAAAACAGCCCTAACTAGTTACAGTAGAAGCTGCTGCTAACGCCCTGACAACAGTTTTCCACTGAAAAGCTGTCTGATAGACTGGGAGCTTAGCTCTTAGCATTCCAGAGGAAATCAAGAGCAACTTAAGTATCACTGCTGATTATTTAATCAGATGACTTCCATCTTGCCCAGGTTAATTTCACTGCCTGATAATATTTTGCTCATAAAATAATTGTGCACCTGTTGTGCCAGAAACCTATTCCGACAAACGTTAATAAGCATAAGGGTTCATTCCGCGAAGGAGTGTACAGCCTCCTTTCTGATTTCTCCTGTCAGCGAGGCAATGCATTTTAAAATGCCGGGGAGGCAGATCTTAGTGAAACTGTAAATACAGTGCATATTTGTTAAACAATGCAAGCCACATGCGTGCTCCGCTGTACAGCAGATAATAACTGCAGCAAGCAACAGGATTCTTTGCAGGCCGCGCAATCTTACATTGCACCAACATTTATCTATTTAAAACACTTTGATCCATTGTTCTCTATGGGGTACAACATGTACACATAATCACAGTGCAAGCAATACAAACCCATTCGTGTGCAATACAAGCTGCCTGATATCAAAAATATAAAAAGCATTAGCTGTTTACTTCACATCAGCACCAAATGCTTGCCGAAAAAGCCAGGTTTAGAAGTTCTTCTTAAACATCTTCACGTAAGATTTTTTTTTCTGCAATGCAACTGGAAGAGAATTCCACAGTTGTGACCTGACAACCAAAAAGATGCAAATGGCACTAGGTTTTTCTCCTCAGCGCAGTAGAGTGTCGAGCGTCCTGTGGTAGGAACAGAAGTAGGCATCCCTCCCTTTCAGCAATGACAGTTCTGGCACTGCACACACAACCTCCGACAGGCTCAACCTAAGCCCCTCTCCTCTCAAAGACACCCTTCCTGGGTTACCACCGTACCCCAGCCACGGCACTGTCACTTCTAAATTAACAGGGGCAAGAAACAACATTATAAACTAAAGGGCATGCAAAAGCTAGCCAAGAAATGCATTAAGGTTTGACTTGCACAGCAACTTGCACATATAGAACCCTGTTTTATGTGTGTGTGAAGCTTTGAAAAGCACTTAGAGGGTTGTGCGTGCAAAATGTACACAAATCTCCATTGCACACACAGTTTTACCCGTACTAGGAAGAGGCATCCCGGGCAGGTAAAATCAGGGTGGGGACAGCATTCCTGCACATGCTTTCCATTTTCCAAGCTATGCGCATAAATCTCCATGCGGAAAGTTACACCTGCTCAGAAGCAAGCCTACCTTTCTGTGTGTCTGTCCAAGTGCGTGCAGGCACAGCCCGTAGATTTTCAAAGCAGACTCGCACGCAGAGTTTAGCCCTACACAGGTTGCTATAAAATTCCTCTACCCATAAGTATAATTTTTTTTTGGGAGGGGGGGGTTTAACCTTTTCTTTCCATACAGTCTCCAAGCAAGCTTGCTGCTCTGCAAGGCCAGTGCAGCTTCTAGAACTCTGAGCTAACTAAACAGTCGGCAAATGATATGGACATCTGGGATGCACCGAACAATACACTAAATTATAAGAACCAAAGAAAACAAGCTCAGTTTTCAAAAAAGTGAATCAAATACACACTTGAACGATTGTTCAGGCCATTGGTGCACTTTTTTTTTTTTTTTTTTTTTTTAAATGCTCAGTTTTGTAAGTGTACATGGCTGTCTGAATTTAAAACCTGGGCACTTACAGAAAGAAACAAAAAAAAAAAAAAAGAAGTGCACCAATGGCCGAGATAAGTGAACAACAGGGCCAATCTCTTCTGTTTTAAAAAGCAAGCCCATTGTTTCATCTCGTGGCTGGGTGATCCGCTCAAGTGCAGGTCACTGGTCCCATTGCTTAGTGCACAGCTTTTGCTGAAAATCATCTGCCGCGTTATTTATTCGCTTCGTGCTGTAGCTCTATTTTTACCCCGTTTTTTTTTAAGCACAGATGGTAAGCACTAAACCATATTGCTGATAATAATCACTGAAATATATAGGCAGATGACATGCAGTGAACAATAAGACTAATAGTGCTTTGATCTTACAGAGAGTAATTTTCAAAGACAGGAAAATCTGGGGGTACTTTTTAACCCACAGACTTTCCACAAATTTTCATAGCAAAGGTGCGCGCGCACCTTTGCCTTGAAAATTCCTGGAAAACACACAAAGTTCCCCACACCTGTTCCTGGCATAAGTGGTGCGGTCAGATTTGCATGCATTCAGGGTAATTTTCAAAGAAAAATGTAAAATACTATTGTAGCAATTTTCAAAAGCCTATTTACCCGCATTAAGTGCACTTAACATGGGCAAACCATATTGACAAGTCAATAGCATATAATGTAGCAATTTTCAAAAGCCATTCGATGCAATGTATTGAAAATATTTCAATGCATTACACATGCATAATTTCCTACCAATTAAAAAAATATACATGTACATTTTCCATGCAAAAAATAAAATAGGACCCGCTCACAAAAAAATCCAATTTACGTCCATAAGTCGGTATATTTTAAAACATGCCCGCGCAATTGATATTACTGGTTTTCCAATTCTTCCACCGATTTGCCCAGTCCTTCTCCAGATCAGCAAATCCTTCTCAGCCTAAACTCCCCCCAGTTTATCCAGACCTCCCAATCAACTAATAGCACACAATAATCAAATCTGATATCAATTACGCAAGATAATTAGCAGGTGTAAAATTATGCAAGTAAGTTGCCAAATGTGTGCGCGTAAGTCTCTCATAAAATAGCAACTTACACACTCAACTGTGGTCCCTGCCCCAGAATGCCCCTAGCTGCTCCTTTCATTCGCACGTATATGTGTGTGTGCAAAACCTATAATACACAAGGACTTTTGATGTTTATACAATACTATTTATGAAAGTACAGGACACTTGCATGTGTATACGCTAATTATTATGCAAGTAACTGTCTGAAAATTCACCCCGTACTTCTTAAAACCAAAAGTGTGTATGCAAATCTGAACTCTACCCCGACTCCATCTCCCAGAAGACCTTTTTAACATGCATAAAACATCTGAAAACAAGTTAGACGTCTATTTTCAGCACGTAAAGACCAGCCAATTTTCCAACGAGCCATTTACGTGCATGAAATTCTGTTTCCTGCATGCAAATGGCTACGAAAATTCGGCCCACAGAAACCAATGCACTGATCAGCCTGCTTATGGTATAAGCTTCTCAGAATAAAATTATAAACTTTTAAAAGAACATAAAAATCCAGTGCCGTGCTTACACCCTTACAGATACAATAGTGATGCTTCTGAATAGCACACGATATAATAGCACCAATATAATTATCAAAATAACTAAAATGAAAACAAAGATGTATGATCAGTTCATGTTTGACTGCAGGCACCGACCAATGGCAGGGCATCTTTTCAAAATGCTCAGGGATGTACTTTGACCTCTATGAGACTGCAGAAGAACTGGTCTGTTTCTCGATAGGAAAGAAAAAGAAACACGGGCATTCTAAGTGCTGGGGACATCAAGGGCATGAAAGCATGAGCTATGGCGTCAGAGGGTACTGTACTATCTATGGCAGAAAGTTAAATGAAATTGGATAAACAGTTAAACAGGGATTAACTTACATGGAGAAACTTACATGGGGAGGGACAGAAAGGGAACAGATAGAAATAAACATTTAACAAGGTCGGTTTCCCTGTAGGGAACTAGGCTAAAATATATATTCTGATATGCTCATATATGTCTGGCATCGGAGCACTAAAACTCTAAATTGGTTTCCTAAGCCCCAGCCCTTTCTGCCCCCACCACATTCTATTATGACGTCATTACCATATCTTTCTGAAACAAGAATGGCCATGAGGAAAGTAATCAAGGCATGTGATTAGCTGCTGTTCTCATTCTGATTTTTAATTCCCTATCATGCAACCCTTGCCACAGTTCAGGGCTGACATGAGTACAGCTGTCTTTTCCGACCCTTGTTAATGAAGTACTTGCTGGAAATCCAGCATCTAGGGGAAGAAGAAAACTGGGCTTAAGCACACTTAAATATTTATCTACCAAACACTGCACTGGTCTACGCCCTGCTCTTTGTCTCTCAAGGTACCAAAAAAACAAAATCAGTTTGCTTAGCGAACAAAAAAATTTGCTCTAAGTTTTCTTCTCCATTCCTGGTCACAAGTACTTGGCAGATCCCATAAAGTAGATCTAATTCCTGTTACTCACTCTCAGGGATAGCAATAGCTTCCTTTAGTCTACCTGGCTAATAATGTATAAGCAAGTATGAATAATATATAAGGGACTTTTCCTCCAGAAACTCAGCCAAACCTCTTTTAAACCCCGCTATGCTATCTTGCCTTGATCACATCTACTGGCAACAGATTCCACATGCGCTGCATGAAAAAAGTATTTTCTACGATCTGTTTTGAATCTTCTGGTTGTTAGTTTGGAGGTATGTCACCTTGTTTTAGTATTACTTGAAAGGGTAAATAACTATTCTTTGTTTTACCTGCTTCACCCCATTCATGATATTATAAACTTCTATCATGTCCCCTCTCAACTATCGCTTTTCTAAGCTGGGTAGCCTCTCATTATAGGAGAGATGTTCCATCCCCTTTATCATTTTGTCACACTCCTATGCACCTTTTCCAGTTCTTCTATGTCTTTCTTGAGCTAAAGCAACAAGAAATGCACATGATACTCAAGGTGCGGTCGCACCATGGCTCGATACAGAGGCACTATGATATTTTACGTTTTAGTCTCCATTCC
Organism: Rhinatrema bivittatum; assembly: GCF_901001135.1. Lineage (NCBI taxonomy): Eukaryota > Metazoa > Chordata > Amphibia > Gymnophiona > Rhinatrematidae > Rhinatrema > Rhinatrema bivittatum. The sequence goes on from NC_042631.1 coordinate 25,556,840, forward strand.
TTTATGGATCTTTCCTAACATTTTATTTGCTTTTTTGACCACTACTGCCACACACTGAGCAGAGGATTTCAATCTATCGTCCACAAGGTCCTTTTCCTGGGTGGTGATTCCCAATACAGAACCCAACATCATGTACATGTAGCTAGGATTATTTTTCCATATGTGTATCAACTTTGCACTTTTCCACATTAAACTTCACCTGCCATTCAGTTGCCCAGTCTCCCAATCTCACAAGATTCTTCTGCATTTCCTCACAATCCTTTTTTTTTTTTTTTTAACAACTTTGAAAAATTTTGTGTCAATTGCAGATTTGATCACCTCACTCATTGTCTCCTTTTCCATATTATTTATGAATATCTTAAACACCATAGGTCCCATTACCGATCCCTGTGGTTCTCCACTAATAACCTTTCTCCATTTGGAAAACTGACCATTTTTGGCCTTTTAACCAGTTACCACAACAGAACACTGCCTCCTATCCCATGACTTTGCATTTCCTGAGCACTTTGTCAGGTGCCTTCTGAAAATCCAAATACACTATATCAACATGTTTATTCACACCTTCAAACAATTCTAAAAGTTTGGTAAGACAAGATGTCCTCTTGCTAAAACGATGTTGACTTTTCTCCATTAAGCAATGTCTATCTGGTCAATGATTTTGTTTTTTAAGAATGGCTTCGTTTTTTTAAGATTGGCTTCTAACATTTTGTCTGGCACTGATGTCAGGCTCATCAGACCATAGTTTCCTGGATTACCCCATCAGACTTATGACCACATCTACAGTTAGCTAAAAAACTTATTCAGCTAAATCCAAATATCAGAGTTAGCCAGACATGTATCCTGGGGCTAGTTCACCCCCTTCCAGAGAAATGGGGCTGATATTCAAACACTGACATTTATCTGGATAAATCAAAAGTTATTTGGATAAATGCCTTTAAATATCAATCTCTATGGAGATAATTTTCAAAGGAAAGTGTAAATGTAAAATACTATTGTAGCAGTTTTCAAAAGCCCATTTACCCACATTTAAGTGATTTAATAAGGGTAAAATCTATGGACAATTCAATAGCATATACTTCTCGACAACCCCAAAAGAGAAGCAAGAGCAGAAATGCTCTATTTTCAGAATTGCCAACCTATTTGTTAATAAACTTACAATACCACCCCAGTACATCAGTAGCTAGAGTGAATGCAACTCAGGAGCCATTGAAAAGCTTGAAACAAAAACCACCTTTTCACATGTTTCAAAATGTCATAAGATCCTGAAGAGAATGAATCTCTACAGATGGTTAGTTCCAAAAAAAATGGAGCAATCCAGGAAAAGGACAGGTTGTGAGCTGTAGCCAGTTTAAGAATTACAAAGGAAGCCTCTCTCCTGAGACAAAGCAATCAGCTAGGAACATACCAGGATAATTTGCTCTATAGATAAAGGAGACCAATCCTGTGTAGTCACAAAACATCAAGTATCTTAAACTTTGCATGCCAACAGATTGGCAACCAGTGAAACTCCTTCAAAACTGGTATGATACAGTCTCACAAACCACTGCCAGTCGAAGGCATGTCACTATATTATGAACTGTTGTAAATGTTGAGTAATAACCTTATGGGGTAAATCCAGCATAGAGGGTATTACAATAGTCAACATGTGTAAAGATTAATGCTTGAATCGACAATCTCAAGGCTGATGAATCAAACAGGATTTAATTTTTTTATATTGCACTGTTGAAAAAATGTTGTAGAGGAGGCTTTAGCAATTTGTAATTTGAGATCTACATTTTTATTGAAAAGCATCCCCAAATTGCATACTTGATGTTTATATGAAAGAGATGTATCAGTCAGATTATGTAAAACCGACGTGATATCTTGATTGAGATCGAATGTCGGTATATAAAAATAATAAATAAGATAAGATTAAACTAAAGCTACTCAGCTGAGCACTACTAGGATCAATCAACCTAATGTCTGATTTTTGGGGGTGAAGTCAAAGCCCATTCTGGGATGAGTGACCATTCCCTGATCATACTTAAACAGCAGTTAACGTTATCAGTAGGACCTTCCTACATTAGATCCTAGAGCAGTATGCAACTGAACATTGCCATCGTAACTAAGAAACAGACAAATAATTGCAGTTAAGGGGCACAAAAAAAATTGAGCGAGCCTTTGGGGGACACCGCAAGACAAAGGAAATTTAGCCAAGCGGCATTTTCTTAAGGCTACCTGCTCAGAGCAGTCTGACAAGTGAGAGGCAAATCACCTATGCCTCGGGCCCAAAATGTCCAGCCCAGCCAATCATTGCAACAATAACGAATGATCCACCAAATTGAATGCAGTTGAATATTCCAGCAAATCAGTCAGGACGATGATTTAACATCATGCAAATGTAACAGATCAGCCATTAATCTGGTCAACAGAGATTCAGTGCCAGGGCCCCACCCTGAATCCAGAATGACAGGAATCGAAGAACTCAATTTTCCTGTAGAAAGGATTCAGGCTCAACCAAAGCGGCACATTCCACTATTTTACCTAAATAGTAAAGATTTGGAAATGGCCGGAAATTCTCAGAATGGGACACATCCAAACATGATTTCTTTAATACCAGTCAAAGCAGTGCTTGCTTTGAAAATGGAAGACGAACCCCCTTCAGACAGAGAAGCATTCAGAATCAAACTAATGGACTGAGCCAGACCTTAAGTCACAGCCTTAAGTAAAAAAAAAAACCAGGTACTGGATCATGGGGGAAGTAAATGAAATTGATTTTAGACACCAGGGGGTAGATATTTAAATGCTATCCATTTTTCTAACTTAGCAGGGCTTTACTGCTAAATATCCCTGGGGCAAGCACTATTTAGGGAGATAAGTCTTATCTGGCTGTTCAGACCTGCTATTGAGCAGGTCTAACTTACCCGCCTAACGCTGAATATCACTATTTAGCCGAATAACTTGACAGCTCTTACAATTTATTTTTTTTTAAGAGACCTGTAACCCAACAATGATTATGACATTGTATACATTGTAAACTTATAAGTATACACTGTGAGGTTGTCTTATTGTAACATGCTTCAAACGCTCCTGTTGGAAAAGCATGATTCAAATAAATGAGGATGATGATGATGAAGTTAAATAGGCCAAAGTCCCAACATGAAAGCGCAAACTGCCATAGGTAGAACACAATCATTTGACATAGCACCTACAAAGAATTATTCATTGTTGCAATTTCACAGGTAATACACTAAGGGCCTCATCTTCTAAAGTATCGCAGGCCTGCGATACTTTAGAAGATGAGGGGTGGGGGGACGAAATGGGGGGAGGGCCTGCGATCGCTGCTGGTTTCGCACCCAATAGTGCCACCATAGGAGGTGTAGCTATTGGGAGCGAAAACTGCTGCGAAAAGGCACTTACCATTGTCGCTGTCCGCGGCGTCGGCGCAGAGTCGGCCCCCGGTGACGCCCCGATTCCTCCTCTTCCGGGGCCGACTCCGCCCCGACTCCACCCCCATCCTGGTATCGCACGCGATAAGGGACTTATCGCGTGCGAAAGGTCCCTTATCGCGTGCGAGCGGCGTGGAAAATGAGGTCCTAAATAACCAAAAGATAAACTACCATCTATTCGCCCTCCTCCCCAGCGTAAGACATGAGCTCATTGACAGAACCGATACATATTCTTAACAGATTCAGGCTCTGCTCCTCTCTTTTTCTTGTTTGTTTGGTTTGGTTTTTTTTTTTTTAAACTTTTGTGGAAGTAACCTTCAGAAACATTTACACACACAAAATGCAGTTTTGCCTATGGAAATTGGCTTTTTTGAAAATTACCCAGAAGGTTGTACGTGTGAAAGTTCACGAAAAAGTGATTTTGCATGTACCTTTTATGTGTACTTGAAAGAGGTGCTCCTGGGGCGAGCAATTCATTTACATGTACGCTTTCCGTTGGCAAAGGTGTACGTCTATGCCGCACAAAGGTTGAAAATTACTATTATTTGATGAGGGGCCGCTGGGATAAATACAACACCAGCCCGTTTTACCTTTCAGCCTATGAGACTCAGGGAGGTTGGGCTGTCTGCATTGATCTCATTTGTTGGAAACCCACTGATATTTTTAAAACTTGTGTATTGATTTTCTTTCAGTTCTAACAGCTTAACAATGTATCATAACACTTTGGATCTTAATCAAATAGGAAAAGCTTTTTTTCTGTATTTTTTTCTTTTTTTACCCCTTTTGCCTGTATCTTTTGTTTGAGCTTTAATTAAGAAGATCTCATGTCTCCAGCCCTGAGCTGCCTTTTAATTGTCAGTATGTATAAGGAGCAGACTTCAAAAGAAGTAAGAGATGTTTATAACAGAGAGCACAAAGGGGGGCTTTGAAATGTCTACAGCTGCACAAAGTGATATGATAATTAAAAACCTGTGAGAGCTTCTGCAGTATAAAACCCATATATTTAGAAAGTAAGCTGCTGTGTATTCTCAGTATCTATAAGAATGGAAATTTTTCAGTATTACATGAGATAGAGTAGCGACGGCTATTGAGCCCAATATAAAACAAACGAGGAATGGTGTGGGCCCTTTTTCATGGGGCAGCAATATCTGATCTCACTGAAAATGTTTCTGTGATTTTTAATGTTTTCCAGATTTGTTCTACTAGGGGCTTGCAGTAGCTTTGATCAAAATGCTATAAAATCTGATGACTCAGTTTCAGTATCACCCCTATTAATTACACAAGGCGCATGGAGACTTCACCACTATCCAAGCTTATTTGAAAATTACCCTGTTTGGGGGTAATTCTCGAAGGCACGCTCACAAAACTGAGTTTTCATGCACACTAAGTGGCTCTTTAACATCAGCCCCGGAAAGTATGCACATAAAACTATGCGCAGAACACGATTTGGCATATACTTTCATACGCATACTAAATAGGCATGCTGGGCGACGGAGTTGGGGTGGGATCCAGATTTACGCACATGCTTTTAATGTTTGAAAGTTACACCTGCTTTCGAAAAGACTGGTAAGTCTGTGGGTAAACGTACCAGCACACGTCAGGAAGGGAGGTGCTGGATTAGGGAGTAGAGTGGCTCTTCTCCTTCATCCACTGTTTAATCCTCTCCCCTCCTGTTGCCTACATATTACCTGGGAGGGGAGCACAGGAAGCAGGAAGCAGAGGGCTGATCTCTGCTGCATGACATTCACTGGCCAGTAGAGTCATCTGGCAGAACCTTGTCTGTTCATGCATAAGGAAGCCCCTGGTGACTCCCCCTCCCCTCCCTCCCAGCAATCAGATGGGTAATGGAAGACCAGGGCTTGCAAATCAGCCAGTCTGAACTTGGAAATTGCACAAGAGTGCACATGCTTCCAAGATGGTAATCACAGCCTCTTGGAAGTGATTTGAGTCTCAGTCATCACACAACAGCGACACCTACTGGCCAGACTCAGGATCTATGCATACCAGGTTCTGAAGGGAGCTGAGGTCTGCAATCCCTGACCCAGAAGTCTGTTTCTGGCTATGGTCAGTGGGCTATAAAGTGAAGGAGTTATAAAAGTGCAGGTAAAAACAAGATGGAAAAAAAAATAAATAATGTGTAAATGGACAAATGTGTCACATGCTTTGCTCACTTTTGACCACAGAGACCTGTGTATTCATTTACACTGGATTGTCATGAATGAAAGGTGTGGCATCTTTGTTGTTTAGAGGAATAAAAAACAATGGAAAAATACAAGATGCACTTTGGAACAGAGTGCCTGACTTTTAGTGAAGGCATGATATAAATGGGTTACAGCTTTCATTCTCACTTATTTTGTGGCTCAGGATTCTAAGTTTGCTTTCTCAGTAAAAATCTAGTGAGGAAATCTAGCACCATTTCTCCGTCAGGTATGCTTTCAGGCCAATTCTGTAAGCCCAGCGTACACATCAATTGAAGGATGCGAACACAAGTCAGGCCTATGCGCGCCTAGCGGATTTTAAAAGCTGCCCAGATGCACCAGTATCTTACTGGATTTTAAAAAGGGGTGTGATTTGGGTGGGGCATGGGCATGCGCATTCCAGGGCAGGGCCAAGAGATGTGCACACAAGTACCTGCTCACCCGGGCATGTGCCAAGGTCCAGTATCGCATGTTTACTTCTGCTATGGAGGAGGTGTAACTAAAAAAAAAAAAAAAAAGTATTTCTGATGGGTTTAAAAGGGTCTGGAGTAACTGGGGGGAGTGTAGGCTATTAAACCAGGGGGGGTTTCGAGGACCTAACTCTCGGCTGGGTGAACTGGTGGACAAACTGGTGAAACTGATTTACACGGTAGAAACCTAATTTACGCGGCTAGGCACAGACACACTTAAAATTGCACGCACATCTGCACACGGCCAGGCTATTTTAGAACTTGCATGTATATGTGCATGCAAATTATAAAATGGCCGCGTGCCGACATATGCACGCCGGTTCGAAAGTTACCATCCCTGGGAGTCAGTTTGTAACAGCCTGCATAGACAGTCATTTACATACAGGCTTCACACCAGCTTGTTTTACACCTGTTACGCTGTGTGCATAGAATTCCTAAGAAAAAAAAAATAAGCGCATACTTTTGAAAATCCAAAAGTATTCTTTCATGTGCAAACCTCTCACCGACCCCACCCGAGAAGGCCTCTGCTTGCTACGAGTAAAAGTGCATGCATGAAAGCCCTTTGCACGCCCTTTCAGCTGCATACGGGTGGGCAAACTTGTAAAAGGCCACGTACGCAGGTAAAACTCACTTTCATGAAAATAACACAGCTCGCTGTTTTTTTGCCGCGTTATTTTATTAACATGAAATTGCCCAGTATTGCAAAGCAGCTCATTGCCATAATGCATGTTGTTTAAAATACTACACAGCAAACGCCTCAGTTTGGTAAACGATCCCCTTAGATTTTAAGCCCTTTGGGGATGGGGAAAATACCTGCTGTACCTGAATATAACTCGCCTTCAACTAAGAATGAAAAGGCATGAGCTATAGACAAATAAATAAAAACTGTGCTCTTGGTACAAATCACAATACTAGTTTTTGGGCACACGCTGCCCAAGGGAAGCTCCTTCCGTAAAGTGGGATAACAGCCTTGGAGCAGGACACTGGACAGAGGGGTGAGACAGAGACAGAGAGATACCTTTGGTTATCCCCTTCAAAACATATAGGGGCGGATTTTAAGAGCCCTGCTCGCCGGTGCGCCTATGTTCCATAGGCCTACCGGCACGCGCAGAGCCCCGGGACTCGCGTAAGTCCCGGGGTTTTCCGAGAGGGGCGTGTTGGGGGCGTGTCGGGGGCGTTTTCGGGGCAGGACGTGGCATTTTGGGGGCGGGCCCGGGGGCGTGGTTTCGGCCAGGGGCGGTCCATGGGCGTGGCCGCGCCCTCCGGAACCGCCCCCAGGTTGCGTCTAGGCGCGCCAGCGGCCCGCTGGCACGCGGGGATTTACTTCTCCCTCCGGGAGGCGTAAATCCCCCAACAAAGGTAGGGGGGGGGTTTAGACAGGGCCGGGGGGGTGGGTTAGGTAGAGGAAGGGAGGGGAAGGTGAGGGGAGGGCTATAGCGAATTCCCTCCGAGGCCGCTCTGATTTCGGAGCGGCCTTGGAGGGAACGGCAGCAGGCTGCGCGGCTCGGCGCGCGCCGGCTACACGGAATAGGCAGCCTTGCGCGCGCCGATCCAGGATTTTAGCGGCTACGCGCGTATCTACTAAAATCCTGCGTACTTTTGTTTGCGCCTGGAGCGCCAACAAAAGTACACGAACGCGCCGTTTTTGAAAATCTACCCCATAGCTCCCAGACCTACACTGTACAGGAAATCACTCCTCACAAGCACAAAACTTGTTCTCAAGAGTCTGTGGGCCTTATTCAAAAAAAGTTTTGTTTTTTTTTTAGCATAAACAGAGAATAGGGAAACAACTTTTTTGAACAAGGCCCTCTAAGCTAAATCAGTCATTCAAGGTATTTCAAAAATCAGGCACCAACATATCTTAAAGCATTCTTATGTGGCTGAAAATCACTGAGAAGAAATGTGATACACGGGTTTCATGCATGTTACACATTTACAAGATTAAGTCATACCTGCTGACTTCCCTAACTGAAATCACTTTTCCACCAAGAATGGATTTTTCAGGCTAGGCTATGCCCTCAGTACCATGAAGCAATGGATTTCGTCGCTGTTTGATGATGTCATGAATAGAAAAGGTCTGAGCAGAACACTACCCCATCACGGGGTGATGGCACAATAATTCAAATTTAGTCAAATGGTTAGATGTGTCAAAGTCAATGACACACACAGTGCATTCCCAAAGCTTTTTACTTTCATGCAACTGACTGCAGAGAAACTTGGAGAAAACATTGCTGTAGTATAAATGTGTTAGGTGCTCATTTTCATTGCAATCTGTTTAATTAACAATCCCCTATATAACAGGGCTTTCCAAACCTGTCCTGAGGACCCCACAGCCAGTCGGGTTTTCAGGGTATCCACAATGAATGTGCATGAGATAAATCTGCATATATTGAGTCTCCATGGTATGCAAATTTATCTTATGCATATTCATTGTGGATACGCTGAAAACCTGACAGGTTGTGGGGTCCCCAGGACAGGTTTGGGAAGCCCTGCCCTATAGGGATCTGTTTTCTGAGGAAACTCAGTCCATACGAGCCATGTACTCTCTCCTACATTGGGGAGGGCAATTTTCAAAAGCCATTTCTCTAGGTAAAAGGGCTGTCTGAAAACAGCTCACTTTTTAGCTGACTCAAAGTATGCACGAGGGTCCACAACACACCAACGTTTAGATGCATTAGGAGCAGACATTCCTGGGGGCATATTTAGGTCAACAGAGTCAAATAATGCACGTGAATTGCAATTTCCAATCTAAGTGCATTATTCTCTATGCACAAGATATCTGCAGAAAAAGCAGGTGCAAATGTCCGTGGATAATTTGTGTCCCCCATCTGAAGCAATTTTTTGGAAGTGAAAAGGACTTTCATGGAAAATTGATGCAAAGACCGCAGGTGGAAAGTACCCATGGACTCCGTAGCGATATGGGCAGGTTGAAAATGTTCCCCTTTAAGGGGAATCAGAAAACTTGAGACAACTTTTTTTTTTTTTGGTTCTGTGTGTGGTTTGCACGTGTGTGTACTTCCTCTCGCACGTTTGGGGCACCTATAACACTGTCAGGGAGCTTAAGATGAATACTTTTAAAACAAATGCTCATCCCTATTATTTACCTATTACTGTTCGGGTGCACTAGGGCACTGAAGCAAAAGTGATTTGTCTTAGAGAGTATAAGTGGTAGGGCTTGGACTCATGGTTGTGTGCTGTAACCACTAAACATCTATCCTTGAAGCTGAAGTACATTTTCTCTGGACTTGAATAATGCAGAGCAAATCCAGACGATGTAAACAAAGGTGTGTTCTTTCTCCTGCATCATTACCAACAGTAAATTTTCTATAATTGGAAACCTACTTTGCCCTGATGAGACATGATGGAAAAAGAACATAGTTTATTTTTAAATCACCCACAGCAGCATCTGGGACAAGCAAACAGAAACTGCACACACACACCAGGAATGAAGGGAGTAAATGTATACAATGCTAAGGTATTCTTTTTGCTGAGTTTTACCAGATAAATGCTGCAATAACTCTGGAAATAGAAAAAAAAAACAAAACAGTAGGAGAGGATATTTCTTTGTTCACCTTCCATTTACATGTCATAGAAATTCCTGCCTAACCAACATACTGCATATCACACTTTTGACTTTTCTAGGTGTATCAACATGTCAAGAATACTAGTGTTGTATTTTCAGTGTTGCCAAGTTGTTTTTATTAACTAACACCTTCATTCTAACCGTGCACACAAATAACATTCCTTTTATAAATATTCAAATATTATAATCTTTTTACAGCCAACCTTTATACTTCCTTGTGACAATAAAGCAGCTACTAAACAGAAACTAATGGAAGCTCAGATTATGACAATACTATTAACTCATACATTACGATTCATACAAATATTTATTTCCCACCATTTATGAATCACCTTTCAGATCAACAAAGATCATCCAAAATGATATACAAAGCATTATTAACATAAAATACAACATATAAATATAAAATCATAATTTACTCTGGTGACAGTCTTAGTACTTGCAAAATTGCTCTTACAAAATTCTGCAATCCTGATCTTTTAAGCTATCTGTGAGCAGTTAACTTTTTTAATGTGAGCAAGATGGAGCCTGGACTCCAGCGAGTGGCAGCGTAACCTGAGAAGTTCATATTCAGATTTTTAATCAGCTAAGTTTAGGACTTAGCTGGACAAACATGTTTTTTTAAATTTCTTGCCATGTTCACCAGCTCTGATTTATCCAACTAAGTTGTTATCTGGTTAAGTATATTGCGGATAAGTCAGAGGCACTCCAGGGCAAGGATGGCTTAGCTAGATAATTTATCCATACAATGCGGACATTCAGGGCTAGCAGCTAAGTTACTCAGGTAAGTCTAAGCTGTACAATGGAGCAGTCCTAAAGTTATCTGGATAACTTTGAGATGGCTCCTCGGGATTGCAAAACCCTGGAGATCTAGCAGTTCCATGCACCTTTGATTCCACCTGAGGGCAGCTCATCATCCCACTTGATGCCATATGGCCAGATATCTTGAAATAGATATTTTGCTCTCATATTGAAGGATGATAGGAACTCTATTGGACCGATTTGATATGCTCGCATGAAAAATCGGTATATAAAACTTATTAAATACATAAGATTAATTAAGCTTGAAGTCAAAATGGTTAAAAAATAAGGACCACTTGGCCTGTCGTGGGTTTAAATGTTGTGCTTGTGGAAGTACTGGATGTTCTTATGGAGGAGAAGTCCATTAACGGCTATTAATCAAGTTTACTTAGGGAATAGCCACTGCTATTAATTGCATCAGTAGCATGGGATCTTCTTAGTGTTTGGGTACTTGCCAGGTACTTGTGACTTGGACTGGCCACTGTTCGAAACAGGATGCTGGGCTTGATGGACCCTTGGTCTGACCCAGTATGGCAATTTCTTATGTTCTTATGAAGATTCTGGCTGAAATCTGTAGTATACAGCATTTAATATTCCTCCAGCCTTCCATGAACTCTTAAAGTGCTTTCAACTCAAATACAAATTTGTCTATTCAGATTTTCTAAGCCAGGCCTAAAACCTTCTGTAATACTCCACAATTTCCAGCATTGAGATCAGTAAGCCTTGTTCTCTTGCCAGTGCTGGACAATTCATCAGAGTTCATCGTTCACTTATATAGGTCCATGCCTTCCATTAGCAAAATCTCTTTGGCTCCCCTGGGTAACCAGTAAGCCAATTTGACACTGTAGGCTCCTGTCTCAAGATCCATCCATGTAAAGAAATTAATTTAGGATCTGGGCATGTGACTTCAGATGATGCTTGCTGCTAAAAGAAATGAACTAAGCGATGTTCAAAAGAGAACTCTAATCACTCTCGTAACTCCATGCACCCACAAGAATCTCACTGAATCTTGATCCTTCTCTGTTAAGTGTATTTTTAGAAAAGCCTTCCTGCCATTAATGCTATCCGGTACTTCTGAAATTTGGTCAACATCCTGAACAAATCTGGAATCAAATTTCACCCAGGTAGGAGACAAGTTATTCATTGAAAGATGACCCTTCGTCATGTAAGGATGTATTGAAGACTACCCTCAACTTGGTAGCAGTTTAGTATTTTTTTATTTTTTTTTTTTTTATTACTGCAGAGTGAGGCAGGTTTCACTACACCATTGGAGCCCTTGGTACGTCTGCCCCCACTCCTTTAGAGAGGTCCGGCAATTCGGTGCATAACGGGGGTTACGCGTGCGGCTGGGCCCTTCCGAAAATGCGTGCGGCGTGCTCAAGGCCCAGCCACATGCGTATCCCCCCCATTACTTACACGTGTGGCCCTTTTAAAATCAGGCCAATAATAATCAATTTTGGCAACATAGGTTTACAGATTCAAGAAGGCGTGAGCTTTTTACAAACTCATGAGCCAACTTTGGCTTTTTATTCTTTCGTCTAGGCTTCCATCCTGGGAAGGTGTCTGAAGCTCAAGGTCAGAGTCTTCAGGCCTTCCAGGAAGAGGAAGATTTTCTTGGGGTCCCAGGAGAATCCTAAGATTGAAAGAATGAAATGAAGTGAAGAATAATGAAAGGGGAGTTGGTCCCATAATCGTTGAGATCGATATTGAAAAAGGTTTGCCCGGGTAACTTTTAAGTTACCTGGTGAAACCCTAAGATTTCAATTTCCCTATCCTGCCGATTGTAGCTTTTTTTTTACCAAAGTGAAATGTAGTCAGCTAAAAAGAGACAGGGTGGGTGGGGGGGGGGGGGGGTGCAGAATGTTCTGAGGGCAAGTTCTAAATTTATCCAGGTAGAGCTGACGTTCAGTGCTATCCAGATACATTTAGGTGTGTAGGTCTGGTTGGATAAATCACAACCCTGAAGTTATTCAGATAACTTTAGGTGGATTTATTCAGCGGCCAACTTATCCGGGTAAGTCCTACTGAATATCCTGGCTATAGTTACCCTGGGAACTTCCTGCTCACTGTGCTGCTCAATATGGACTTCATCGTATTTCATAGCCTTAATGTTTTGCCGAGTCTGAGTAAGGACTGCCGGACTGAGAGATCCACTTTCAGAAGAGCTGCTTGGAAGTAATCAGCGGGAGCTCCTCTGGTTCAGGAGAATGTTCTAGTTCAGCTACTAGATGGCAGAGATACGTGCTAAATAGAACAGATACCATAAAAGGGGCAGCCCAGGTAGGATCCCATCTCCAAACAGTGCCTCAGAGCTAGTCATTAGAATAAGAGGAGGAGATTATACACTTACTTTGTCTTTTTTTTTTTTTTTATTTCTGGACTTTATTTTCTGTGTGGATGCCCTCAGATCTAAAGATATTCATTGCAAGATAATAGTTTTGCACCAAATACACCAATAAAGAAGAGTTTTGTAACAACAAGGACAGTGTGGCAGTGCATTAGTTCTTCTGGGATTTTGTCAAGAGACCTCCAAATAGCCTAAGGGTCCTGAAAGACTTCCTCCCCTATCAGGAAAGAACATGGAAGCATGGGTGGCGATTTGGATCCAGTACTCTGACATGAACCCCTGCATCAGAGTAGCTGGTGTGAAAGGGACTACACGTATTTCGGCAAGATGATTCAACCATCCTCTAAACAAGCTTTTAAGCGACTACTGCAGATGTCACGCCCACCTGTTGCAAAAGTTTTTTGACCTTTGGCACACGTTCCCTTTTCCAACCTAGTATATAGTTGCCTTTTAAGGTGTCAGATTCCAATTTATTTCAACCGAGCAGCAATGCTGTAACTATAATGAATGATATAAAGTAAATTTAGAATCTGGGGACATATGACAAAATGTTGTCTCCCCGAAAGTAGGCATGGAAATAATTTCTAAATAATCTGCCCAACAATAACCACGGTCTTTAGTTTTTAAAGACTTTTTTCACAGATCCAGAAACAGAGAAAACATTTTGAACACAGAACTCTTTTGAGTGGATATGCAGCAAGACCTAGCCAGCTAAGTGACGCTGTATGAATATTCATCCAAAGTGACATAAACAGTCGGGTGAGTGAGGGGCAGGACTGGGTATTCTGGGCCACAGCTACTTATCCAACTGACTCAGCTGAATAAGTGCTGATTTTCAGCCTTATCTGGCTTAGTTAGCAGGGTAGGTTTAGGACTACTATTCCATCTTAAAGTTAGCTGGATAAACTTACTTGGCTAACTAAGATAGCAGCGTATATTCGGTGGCGCAGCTTCACTAATGAATATCTCAGCTAAGTTAGCCACATAAGTTTATTCGGCTAACTTAGGAAGCCAGACAGTGGCTGAATATGGACCTCTGTGTGCTTGATTGTTTTCTGCAGGTTTTGCACCTAGAAGTTAGATATAAAAACTGTACCCATTTCAGGATATTTTTATATCTATAAATAAAAAAAATACCCCTTGCTTAGGTCTCTATAGTTTCAACCCAGCCACAATGGGTATCAAAGAACTAGGCCAGGGATTCCCAAATCTGTCTTGGTGACCCCATAGCCAGCTGGGTTTTCGAGATATCAAACAATTAATATGCATGAGCCAAATTTATATATACATATTAGATCTGAAATGTATGCAAATTAATCTCATTCAGGTTCAATGAGGATTTCCTGAAAGGCTCTGGAGTTACCAGGACAGGTTTGGGAAGGCTTGGACTAGACTATGTTTACAGATAATGATGCTACAGTAAGAATAATGTCAGAATACTCTCTCAGTCATGTTCAGGGAGCCATTTATGTGGGGTAGACAGAAGGACAGTGGGAGACCGAGAAAAACAAGCATTCAACATACACAGTTACTTCTTTAGATAGAAGGTTAAAATAGGTGAAAGTTGAGATCAATCCACCAAGTTCGACCTACTTCAAATTACCTATTTCTGGGAATCAAATTATCTCGCATTCAAATATCATTTGTACTATACCTTTAATTTCTCCAAGAAGCTCTGCTGTGTTTAGTCTCTCCATTTTTTCCTTCCAGTCTTTAGAAAGTAGTTTTTCAACACAAGAGGGATCTGTTCAGAAAGAGAAATACACTGGGTTAACTTTACAGAAGCATTATTCCCATTATAGGCTTTCCATCAATTACTATACATCACTGTAAATTGTATTATGAACTCGATAAGAATTTCCAATTTACTTCTACGTATGCTCAAGAAGGGACTTATGTGGTCTTTAAGCTCATCTAATATCACAGCATGTGAAGATCCCAATTTTTTAGACCCCTGCACTATAAGATGATGTGGTAGGTCACAGTTCTGACACTATGTTGATTTCCATGAAGAGTGACTTGGAAATAAAAGTCAGTAACAAAAAATATAGGGTAATAGCTTTTTTTGGGGGGGGGGAGAGGGGGTAACATACTAGCTATAGGGAGCTGTACTCCCTTCAATAGGTCTAAACAAAATGAGCCATTCCATTGGACTAACATAGCAACTACACTACTTTATCCAGCAATTGAAATGAATTCTGTCTTTGGCATGATCGTAAAGGCAGTTGCAGCTTGTTTCATGAAAGGTTTAGCACACTAATTCCTCCAGGTTGTGTATTCTGAATAACCTTTTTTCCAATGAAGTTATTTGAGAAATACTTCTTGCATTGTTCCTTGTTGCTGGTTATGTGGTAACAATTTATATGTACTTTCAAACACATGCTGAATGATTTTAGGAGCTTTTCAAGGAAAACAACATACATGACTAATTTTACTATTACAATGAGTAAGATGTTATCATTTCATCTGGGCTCAGATGATCTGACAGATAAGTCTGTCATCATAATCTTCCTAGCTAATATCTTTTAGTTTTATAGCAACCCATCATTATAAATCAGTAATAAAACTAAAGCATGACAAATAATTAAATAATGCCACAACTTGCTATATAAAAAATTATAAGTATATTTTTTTCAGATAAATATATATGTCCATCAAAAATTATATTTTTTATAAACTGATTATACATAATGCTGAAACAAACTTAAAGCAGCTAACATGTAGCACCTGCCTTTCTATGCTCCATAAAATAAAAAAACGGATTAATATTTGGTCTTCTCCTAAGTGTAATAACTTGTACTGTACTATTTATTTCATTTAAACTGTAGAATATGTTCAGTTGTTACTGGTTATATTTTATCCTGTGCTCCCCCCATGTTATTCCTTTGATAAAACCACGAATCCTGGACAGAGCCTTAAAATTTGTAAACTTAGGAAGAAATACAGATTTGAAACTACAATTTCCATTAACTTTGCTGATGTGAACATGGCATGTCTTGCATGTAAACAAACCTTGCAACCATCAAAAGATTAAGTAGGTTCTAATTGAAACATATTTAAACAAGTTTTGCTAGAAAGACAACACAGCTTGAAAATGTTTTGGGTAATATTTCAGTGGAAAAGGCAATTTATTTAGTAATTATATCTTTCAGTGAGTGAGACAAAATTAAGAAGCTGTAAGTTGTTATAGAGGGTATTAAAGTACTTGTTATGCAATAAACAACAAAGAATTTAATTTTAACAATTACAAGAATATATTATTTTTTATGGGCTTTGGCCCGATAACAGAAGAATCAACAAATAACCATCAATTACCAATGGAACATTATAATTTGTCCTTTCTAGTGATATCGTCATCTGATGAAAAAGATGTCTCGCTGTTGTTCCCTTGCAAGAATTTCAGCCATCATCCATGCAAAATGAAGCGTCTTGGCATTGGTCCTAACATTTAGGTTATGGAGCTCATTGCTTTTTATCCAGACTCATTTCTACTTCTACCAAATGTACACAACAATATTGGTTGGGTTAAAACCAATAGCACAATCATTACAAGGAAATGGAAACTTGTTGGTTAATCAAAGTGCCCTATATTTTTTATGCTGTTCTTTACAATCTTGCAAGAATGTAGCAGTTTATAAGCTTTCTAAGGTGAGAATATTTTGCCCTCTAAGGACCCGACCCATCAAGGTCTTTTCCCTGGAAAGTGAATGAGAGAAAAGCCTTAATGAATCAGGCCCTGCATCAATGCTATTCGTTGATGGTTTTTGAGGGTTCCACAGGTCAGGTTTTTAGGATATCACTAATGAATATGTATAAGATAAATTTGTATGCATGCCTTTCTCATGCATATTTATAATAATTTTTTGATTTTTAGCCCGCCTTTTCAAATGATGCCTATTATTCAAGATGGCTTACAGCATTAATAAAATTCAGGTATAATAAGCACTTGAAAACCTGATCTGTTTGTGGCCTTCAAGGACCAGAAGAAAATACTAATGCTTTAAGTAGCTTAATGTGCATGCACACACGCACACACACGCACACACACACACACACTCTCTCACACACACACACAGTCTTAATTTATGTCACAAAATTCTAAACACACATATAACTGTATCAGATAACTTTCCTTTTCTTTTTGATTTATGTATCTGAGGTGTGTACAATGTCTTCAACAGTTTTACACTCCTAATAATGTTTTGCTTCGAAATGTTTATATATTATTGCAACATGATATAACAGATCTTGATATGTTCATCCACCCAAGAAGTACTAGAAAAGCTGAATAAGGCACCTTATATCAAGTCTCAATAGTAGCACAATACAGACTTCATTCATTATGCTCTATGTATTTTAGCATGAACACACTGCTTTCTAAGTCATCATAACCAAGCAGAATATGAGGGAAGTAAACAGGTGCAGCACTTAGAGGTGAAACATCATATACAAACAAACCACTACAGGATGTGGAGAGGAACGCTTCATGCTATTTTATTAATCACATCCAAGGGGCAAAAATACTCCACATCCTGTGGTTGTTTTGACCAACAACTCACCTCCTGAGGCACTAGTGATCCCCAAGCTCTCTGCTCCACTCCACCAGAAATACCAGCACCGATAAGATGAATTAAAACCTAACTATGCCTGTTTTCCCTTTCATTTTCCCTCATGCACAACAGTGACGTGTGGAAGGGGCTCCCAGCAGCTCTTGGGAGCCCCTTGTTAAATTTTCTTATGACAAGAACAAGTGTCTTGCTGTATGGAGCAGTACTGGCATGATACTGTGATAAGAGACTGGCCGCCCACTGCTGACACAATCACATACATAGAAATACAAAAGACTATTTTCAGACACAGTCCAGAAAGCAAAGTTAGCCAGATAAAGTTATCTGGCTAACTCTGAAGGCATATTCAACGGTGCAGCCACACTATTGAATATAGTCAGCTATTTTAATTAGTTAGCCGGCTAACTTTAGGGAAGCTCTTTGACTTGACCAGACTTAGGCCTGGATTTTCCATTCTCGCAGAGAATGGTGAATCCAGCGGTAACAGGGGGCGGGGGTCGAAGGGCGGGCCTGTGAAAGCCGGCAGCGATCGTACCATGGCGGTGTTATCGCTGCCAGCTTTCGCACCCAATAGCACCACAGTGAAAGGTGGCACTATCGGGTGTGCTACTGGTGACGATAACGGTCCTTACCTTATCACCGCCAGCAAAGATAACGCCGCGTCCGCCTCCTCGCCACCCCGACTCCTCCCCTCGCTGCCCCGACTCCACCCTCGGCAAGCTATCGCACGCGAAAAGGGACTTTTTGCGTGCGAAGTCCCTTTTCGCATGCGATAGGCTTAGAAAATGACTCTCTTAGCCGGCTAAGTCATCTAGATAACTCTAAATAATGGAGTTAGCTGGTTAACTTAGTCAACTAACTCAACTCCTCCCAGTTACGCCCCTGGACTACCCCTAACTTATCCAGCTAAATTCTAGTTTCTTAACCTATTAGGAGGCTAGAATTTAGCCAGATAAAGGCTGAATATAGCAGGGTAGCCATTTAGACATATAACTATTACATTATCCATCTAAATGGCTTTTGAATATGGACCTCATATTTTTATTCACAGGCATTAAGAGGGCAATTTTATAACATCTTGCGTAAACTATGTATTTCAGAAACAAATAAATTATGCCAATTTTCAAAGTGAATGTCATGACCATACTGGTTGATTTGAAGATACCCCTAGGTGGGGATCTGCAGGGTCAGGAGCAGGCTGGACAGGTGTATGTCTTCTGCCTGACTAGCCTCCTTTCCATTGGGTTGGGTCCTCTGGTGCCGATGGATGGCAGGTCTTTTGGAGGGCAATGCACAGGGTCAGGGCTAGGGACAGGGCACCTACTGGAATTGGCAGGCAGTGAGAAACAAGGGGAAGGTGCCTTGGCCACACTGAACACAAAATGGGGTGAGCATCAACAAGACAGGGACTGACAAATAAGCTCAAGGCAGAATAGGTCAGAGACCAAACAAGGAACTAAACAAAGCATGGGACAACACATAGCACAAGGACAAGGGGCCAGTGGAAGGCTTGACACAAAACAAGAGCAAAGCTAGGAACATACAGGCAAGAAAGGCCACTGGGAGGCCTTAATAGAGCAAAGAACCAGGAATCCCAGGACAGGGACACTAGGCAAGGAATACAAGACTCCATGCAGAGAAAATACTCCATGCTGAGGTGAGGAGTAACCTGTGAGGGAAGTTTTTATAGGACTGGTCTTACCACATAATGCAGTCTTCAAGGCAGAGGGTTAGAGCGGGTCTACGTATCACCCAATGAGGACCTTTGCTGGCAGGGGGTAGGCCCACATAGTAGCTAATATCGTTACAGCGAATTTATCACATAAGTTTGCTTTGAAATTTTTCTGAAATAACACACAATATGACCCGTACAAAGTTAGCCCTGTTCTTTGCAGGGTATAACTAGAGCGGGTTAATTTATGTGAATACTTTTTAAAATCAAATGTATGCACATAGATCCCAACTCTGTTTCCCTAGAACGCCCATTTTTTTGTCCATAAAAGTGTACGCAAAATCAGATTACATGCGTACTTGTATGCGCACAACCCCTGGGCAATTTTATAACAACGGGTTGGATTTACCCCTTGTTGTTTTTCTGTTCTCCACGTGCTTGGTGGTCAATTTTATAACAAGCCATTTGCGTGCATAAACCCACATTTTATGCCCATGAATGGCTTTGAAAATTATCCCCTAAACCATAAATTTTACAATCACAGCTCTAAATCATCTGTTTGCATAGTTCAGCAGACTGTGAAGCATTGCTGACGGTTAAGGTCGTCAAGTTCCATACTTGTCTTCCCTATGGAAGAATATACGCCAAAACTTTAGGAGGTAATGACATAAATCAGGAAGGCAGAAAGAGCAGCGTCAGATTAAAATCTTCCGGGGCCCCTAGGCACCAAGACATTAGGGCTACCTGTGCCTACAGGTTGATTGTTATCTAGGTTATAACAATAACCTTAGGCACATGTCTATTGTAAATTTTGGGTAGTCTGTCACTGAGAAAGAGAACTTCAATGTAAAGCTACAAACATGATGCAGTAGCAAGACCAATAGGAGAACTCATACAACTACTCCTGCTAGAAGCCCTTAACATCTACTGGTACCTGTTCAGTTTCAGTTTTGTTTTTCTTCGGCACTGATTTCTCAATATTTTTACCGGGGAAGCCTCTTGAGAAATCAGGCCGATTGGGCGGATGAAGTAACTTGGGGAACCACAATGTTAGAGGCAAACAATGCCAGTCTCTTTAGGAAAGCCACATTTGTCATCAGTTTTTGACTGCTTCAAAAGTTGAATGGCAGAGATCCCACATTTCATTTTACTACTTCTTCCACATCTATCCAGCTTTTTAAATCCAACCTACTTGATTTGCCTGTTAAAGGGGAGGGAAATTAACCCTTATAGATGAACCAAAAGAGGGTTGATCATAAATCATGACGTTCCCTCTAAATCACGAAACATTTGATAAATGAAAACAAAATCCTAAAATACTACGCCCTAGGACTGCAAATCTCAGGCTACAATTCATGCAATAATTCTAATAGTATAATCAGCTTCAAAATGGATTTGATGTTTTTGGAGGATGAGTCAACCACAGGCTACTGAACACAACAGGGAAGGATGTAACGCTGGGTTCAAAATATCCCTAAACTATGACTGTTTGAAATTGAGCGGGTATGATAATGGTAAAAAACAAAACAAAACAAAACACTCTCTGTGTCTCCTTTTTCTAAGCACCCTCTGCATGCTAACAGAGGAAAAAAAAAAAAAGGCTGGGCTAGATAGACTTTTGTTCTGGTCCAGTATAACAAATCTTGTGTTATTCAAAAAGCTAGACTAACCCATCTCTATCTATAATGTATTTTGACCTTCAAATAGAATATGATATCATACACGTGTAGAGAAACATAGATATCTGGTTAACATCCTGCTACTATTCCAAGAGGTTTGGCTTAGGATCTTCAAAGTGCTGGCAGCCCTGTACTGCTGAAAAATTGCTGCTTCTGGAATTCCCTCTCTTTTAACATTGCATCTTGAAAATTCAGAGGTTTAACAAAATTACTCTTTTGTAAAGCTTTTGAAATATAGTATTTGGGGTTTTTTTTAGATTTGTCCACTTTGGATTTTTATTCCTGTTTATTTTAATTTTTTCTTTTTTATGTAACAATTTTATGTTATTTTCATTTATTTGCCTTTGTTTTAAACTGAATGGCTATATAATTTTGTTTTATTCTAAAAAATTTTTTTATAGTACATTGTCTTGGTTCTTAATGAGAAAGAAAGATAGTTTTATCAAGTGAAATTAACTAGGTGAAGGTACAAAACCACCCAGCAGCTTTATTTCAAGCTGTAAGCACCATTTACAGATCTAACCCTCATAATTTGCATTTTAAATGAAGTCCATGAAAGCCCCCTAACCAATTAGGTTTACAGGATATCCCTAATGAATATGCATGAGACGGATTTGCATATAATTGAGGCAGTGTGCTTGCAAATCCGTCTTATGCATATTCATTAGGGATATCCTGAAAACCTGACCATTTAGAGGGTCCATCATCCGGGGGGAGGTTGAACAGGGAAAAGTATTCACATAACTCAATTATGTGCTTTTCCCCGCACTTCAAGTAGATGTTCCGGGAAGCGGGGAGGGGTCCAAGTTGCAGCGTGGAAAGCAATTACATCAAACTTTAGATTTTGAAAGTATACACAGAAATGTACACAGAGAAAATTACACCTTTTCAAGAGAAGTAACTTCCTGTACGCATGCTCACACATGTACTGGCACCCGCAGATGTTAGCCCTATGTGAGCTGTTGAAAATTACTCCTTAAATGATTTATTCTATTTATTTATGTGAAAGTACTAGTCCGTAAACTCCATTAATTATGAACAATGCAGATTACAATTCTTCATGCATAAAGCTGTCAACAATACAAAAATCAAACAAATAAAACATCAGAATTGGATTTAGCTTCTCACTAAGTACCCTCTTGTCCAGAACATAACCAAATTAATTGTGATACTAATGAAATAAACAAATTCTCTAGGCCATTTTCAGAACTACTTTAATAACAAAGGGCCTCATCGTGCAGTGTGGGATTCAGGAATTTGATCAGATAATTTAACAGTTATTTGAGTAAATTCCCAGGACTGAAAATTGCCCTCCCTTCAGCAGCAAAATGTACATATGCTGTTTTCACAGCTTGTACACTTAAGAGGGACTGAGGTTGTGGAGAAATCTCTGTGCATATACTTTACCATTACTTTGTATATGCTATAAAGAAAGTGCAACTTAAATTTTCAAAGGAAAGCTCCAAAGTTTCCTTTTGAAAATTAGCTTGCAGATGGACGTACAAGCCCTTCTCCCCAGTTTTTAAAAACTGCCCCCATAAAGTGCTGAATGGTGGTCAACGACAGCACACCCTAAGCAACTGTAAATACAAAAAGAAGAGTTACCAAGCAAAAGAGTGAAATAAGCAAGTGAAGACACAGGATGTACAAACATTTTCCATCAGACAAAAAAAAAAAAATACTGAATAACAAAATTTCACACTGGGTATTCACAGGGCTGTCTTCGGGGAGGGGGCAAATTGGGGCAAGTGCCCTGGGTCTCAAGCCTTGGACATCCAAAGGACGGGAGACGGGCGGATGTGGTTCTTACTCAGAGCTGGGAACTGTAGGCTGCTCAGTCTGACCTCTGTGGCGAGCAATGCTAATGGAATCGCTGCTAAAACAGAGGAGAGCAGCACAGTTTCTGGAATTCGAGGCAGCATGGTTTCAACTGGAGATAAATCTTGTCTGACAAATCTGGTCAATTCCTTTGACTGGGTGACCAGAACGTTGGGTAAGGGAGAACACCAGACGCATTACACTTGGATTTCATTAAGATCTCCGACGCGGTGCCGCACAGGAGACATCAATAAATTTCTAACCTGGGTTAGAAACTGGCTGAGTGGGAGGCGACAAAGGGTAGCGGTAAATAGAGTTTACTCTGAGGAGGGGGGTTGTCTCTCAGGGATCACTCCCTTTTCAACATTTTCGTGAGCGACACAGTGGAAGGATTGTTGGGAACAGTTTGTCTTCTTGCCTATGATACCAAAATCTGCAAAAGGGTAGACAGCCAGGAAGGTGTGGAAAATATGAGAAGGTATCTGGGGAAGTTCAAGGAATGGTTTAGAGACCTGCAGCTAAGATTTAATGCTAAAAAAATGCATTTGGGCTTCAAAAACCCAAAGGAGAGGTATAGTATTGGAGGTAAAATTCTTCTAAGCACAAAAGAGAAATGAGATCTGGGGGTGATCGTATCCGGAGATCTTAAGGTGGCCAAACAAGTGGATAAAGCAAGGGCAAAAGCCAGAAAGATGCTTGGCTACACAGGGAGAGGAATAATCAGCAGGAAAAATGAGGTGAAAGTATGGGCATAAATACTTTCCCTACCCCAATTCCACCTCAACACATCTCTTGCTAGTGCAGGTTAAAGCACGCGCAAAATGAAAAAAGGTTTATGCACTTAAGCAACTTTGAAAATCAAGCCCTGGTCGATTTTGTAAGAGACATTCACATAAACAAACCCATGTATCATGCACATAAAGGGCTTTGAAAATCAAACCTCAAAAGCTATTAATTTATATCCAACTTCTTAGTTGTTTTCTTTCAAGTGATTTTAATTTCGGTAGCTTAACATGTTACTCTCTTTTTCTTTCTAGTGTTATAGTTATAATGTTCATGTCAAGTTTGCTGCAACAATACGGTAACCTTATAGCACACCCATTTAGGTGACCAAGTTAAACCATATCGACAACGTTCTAGTCATGCATGTCAGTTCATCAGCACAGAAGTAAAGACACAAATTTGGTTGTGATGATCTTCCTTTGGTACTATAAGCTCTCAGAACTGTAAAATTTCTCAGCAAAAAAATCTCTATATGAACAAGAACACTTAGGGGAAAATTTTGAGAATGTTGCTCACACTAAAAGGAGGACATACGCAAGTATCTGGGCCACACGTGAGCAAGCATATTTTAAAAGCCTGAAATTACAAACTTATATGCCCATGCACAAGCAAAAAAAAAAAAAAATGGAGGCAGAAAAGAGGTGGAGTTGGGGGCGGAGCCAGTTACGCATGCAACTCTGTATTTTACATCCAGCCGCTGCAGCAAGTGGCAGGCTGTTAGCCACGTATATTTACTGCTGCTCCTGATGAGTTAGGAGTCTGCAAAAATCTTTTTTTAGGCTTAACACAGCAGGGGGAGGTGTCTGGGTCCACTGTGGGTGTGGGGGTGGGGTGGAGTGCAGGCTGAAGAACCAGAGGGATCTGGATGACCTCGAGATAGACTGGACAAACTGATAAACCAAGTGGAAAACTGGCTGCGTCTTTCACCCGAGCACGCTTTAAAATCCACTTACCTGCGCACATTAAAGCCAACAATTTCTTAAGATAACACGTACACATACGTGTGCTAGGAGTATTTTAAATCCTATGCGCATGATTTAAAATTCCAGGGTACGTTCACTCGCACGCACATAAGCGTGTGTATGGGCACCCGCATGCTTGTTTTACAGTTACCCTCTAAGGGCCTGATTTTCAAAAGCATTTACATGCTTAAAACTGGGTTTTACACGTGCAAACTCTTTACTCGCATTAAGTGGCTTTTGAAAATTGCTGCAATAT
The DNA here is from genome assembly GCF_901001135.1 of Rhinatrema bivittatum. Classification (NCBI taxonomy): domain Eukaryota; kingdom Metazoa; phylum Chordata; class Amphibia; order Gymnophiona; family Rhinatrematidae; genus Rhinatrema; species Rhinatrema bivittatum. Next base: position 25,581,405 of record NC_042631.1, read on the forward strand.
ATGCCATTGAATTGTCCGTAGGATTTACCCGTGTTGAAGTGCACTTAACGCAGGTAAATGGCTTTTGAAAACTGCTAGGATAGTATGACACCATGATGCCATAACTCCTTTGAAAATTACTTTCTGTGGTTCCATGCATGTGCCTGTTATGAGATTCCCCAACCAAGTCTGTTCAGTCTTTTCCTAACCCCAGTTAAAAATGAATGAATGGTTGAGTGTTGTCTCTCAGGCCTCCCTCTTGATGACATCAACAGACAATTAACAGCCAACTGTCCGATGATGCTAGCAGCGGGGAGAAGAAGCCCTGAATTTCAAAAAATCCATTTTCCATGAGCAGTGATTGAAAAGTGAAAGACTAATTCTAAATGCTAGTCCAAACTGGTGAGTGCAAATTAGCTCTGAGACATGCCAAAGGAGGTTTCAGGGCCAAATGCAGGCAAAACTTAAGCTTGGAGAGCTCGATAACAAATTTATTCAAACTAGAAAGCTGAGCAGATGCATCCTGAGAATTCTAAGACATAGACAAACAGAAGGTATAACCATCTGGTTTTTACAAGGGGATGCTTTTTAGCAAGGTACGCACATTTTAAAAAGATGTAAACCTATCACAAGCCTGATTCAACAGCAGATTAACACGAGCAAAGCAGATTTCTACCTGCATTTTGCATACATAAATTGCTTTCAAAACACTGCCCTTTGCAAGGCTGTTGCCATGTGTCCAATATGAGGGCAATTTTCAAAGGGATTTCCTGCAAGTAAAACAGAGGTTAATATTCAAAGCACTCTCAGCACTATTTAGCCAGATAAGTGTAACTTATGCAGCTAAGTAAGCTGCATAAGTTAGTAAGCTAAGTAAGCTGAATAGGTGCCTATGTTCAGCGGCGCCACTTAGCCGTATAAGTCACTTATGCGGCTAAAAAGTTAGCTGCATAAACTTGTAGGTGTGTAGTGGGTGGATTGGGGTGGAGCAAATTAACCGTATAAATTATGCAACTAACTACCGATATTCAGCTGCATATCAACTTTGAGAAGCACCTCCACAACATCTACACTTAAATTCTTTAATTTAGCTCATCAGAAGGATGTGGAAAGTGACTCAATACAAGTATTGATACATTGCTATTGGTTGTCAGGATTACATGAACTGGCGCTTGCTAAATTCCTGAAAAAGCGCTATTGCCCAATGGCCTTTCCGTGTAAGGCATCGGATTTAAAGAGCTGTGGCTTCTTTATCCCTTGTGTCTAAACTTGACCTGGAATAACTCCCACTGGACTGGCACAAAATCTGATTGCAGAATGGCATGGCACTTGAAAGTTGACACATTCGGACATGAGCTTGGCGCAAGTTATAGTAAGAAGGACATATTTTCTCCTTTCACAACACATTCCTGGTCTTCTAAGATGTCAACAGAAATTGCAGAACATGAATGCAAGAAAATAAATAAAATTCTTTAGTGTAATATTTTGCTGCTAGTGATTGGAGAACCCATCCAGATTAAGTCCAAGCCTAGCCCAGCTGAGCACATAATTAGAACCATGTTGATCCATTCACATCTTTACCTCAGATGTCTAAGCTCTTTTTGACACAGTTCAGATGTGAACATTTGTGGATTAGAGCTTATATTCGGAACAATCAAAGACTCGCCATGAATACCTGGAGCACTTCAAATCTGCAAACATTTGCAAATATCAGACCCAATCTGAGTAAATCTAGATTTTTGAAAATAAAGTCAGTCAACCAGGTCAAAGGTGACACTGATTATCCAAGAGGAAGCAAGGAAAATTGCCAAAGGTTAAAAACTGGATTTGAACAAGGTCAGAGGAGATGTGCCCTCCCTAATCTTAAAACGGAAGTAACTCTCCATGGAGGAGGAAACATAAAATACACTCTTTGTACGACTGGCTACCAGGATCTACCACTTTTATTTTAATAAACACAGAGGGGACAATGTCAACTAGCCTGCATAATTGCAAATTACATGAGTACTTTTACTGCATGTACTTTATAGTTAGCATGAAGCATTGTATGCTAAAAGTACAGGTTTTACTTTGCAGCTATTATTGCTGTGGGCATCTGAAGAATGGTATAATAGTGTGTATGCATTTGAAAATGTCAAAATGTATATATTGTTTACTTCCCCCCCGCCTCAACACAGTCACAAGAATGCCCCTTTTCTAAACCAGTTAAAAAGTATATAGGTTGCAGAAGTTCATATGTACTTTTATCTGTTGTGAAAGGGCAATTTTCAGACAGGTAAATCAGTATTGATCAGAGTAAATGGTTTAGAAAATTGCCTTCGCCTTATATTTAAGGGATAAGTTTCCAAAAGGTTTCCCTACACAAAACTGACCCATACGTGTGACTGCTGTTCTAGAAGCTTGCGGTGTCACATGCAAACCTTAACAGGGCGGTTTAGAGCTGTTCCGGGCGAGGCTTGGAAGTATATGCGCACACATTACCAAATTTCTCCATACAATTTTAGACCTGAGTCACCGAAATGGTTTTGTCGTCTTCGGTTTCTAGGTGAGAGGCCCAAGTTAAGCAGTGGGGGTTCAAGGTGGCGTTCTGGAAGGTGTGGGTGAACCCATGGAGGTCTAGGTGAAATGGTGATTGCAAGTTTGCGCTCAAGTGTTTGCAGAAGCAGATTATGCACATTTTTATAAGTAGGGACCCTTCATTTTTTTTTTTACAGTTTAAACCGATTTTCACCCTAATTTTATGCGCCTATGAAGCCATGCTCTGGCCAATGCTCCAGTCCCAGCCCTTTCCCGGACAGTAGGGCTGGAAGCGACGCAACAGTCACCCACCCCAGCACAGATGAGCAGCAGCCCCCACCCCCCCAGGAGAAGAAGTTTCTGCCTCTCTAGTTCAGCGGGGGGGGGGGGGGGGGGCTGCACCACAGAGCACAGGAACATTGAGCATGTGCCGAAAATGGAGGGAGGAGGAGCCTGGAATCACAACTGCTAAGAATGAATCTTTTTTTGGAGGGGGAGATTTTGTGAGGGTAAGAGAGGAGGATTCTGTGAGGGGCAAGAGAAAGGAGGGATTCTTGGGTGGGAGGGGAAAGGAGATTTTTGGAAATATGGGAGACAATGAAAGAGCAGAAGGAGAGTTGGAGAAAAAGGGGAGATGCTGGCGACAGGAGTAAAGGGATCATGAACACCTGAAGAATCATTTTGAGGGGAGGTTAAATAAGCAGGTTGTGAGGGAACGGGACAGTGGGAGATTTCTGTCTACCACAAATAAATTCTGATATTCTCCCAGAAAAATGATTTAAAAAAAAAAAAAAAAAAGAGTTTCCACCGATTTTCTATTTTTGCTCTTGTCAAAATAATCCCCAATAAATTCCAGGGAAAAATTAAAAAATAAAAACCAAAAATGAAGGTTCCTATTTGGAAAATATCTGCCTCCATGTAGAGCTCGGGTTGTTACTCGTGTAAAATATAAGCATATACTTTTAGAAAATGGGTAGAGAAAGTATGCATTTTTCTACATGACTAATACATGTGCACAAAAACATGCGTGCATACTTTTGGGGTAGGAATACGCGCGGTATTATATAAACTGTTTATAGAACGCTAGCATAAATCTTGTTGGACCACTCATGCACAGTTGGTGACTTACACAGGCTATAAGCACTCATTTTCACCTCTTGGAGCAGCAGAAGTTTTGCAGCGATACAGGTGGGAGCAGAACATGGCCTCAGCATTGAGGTTTTCTTACACAGCCCATTCACTTGTTGCTACCATGAAAGTGGAGAGATTCAAAACATCAAATTATATTTTGAGCTATCACTGTCATTAAATGCAAGGCGAAGTTGAAAGACATAGCTGAAGCCAGTGAAAGCTTCCTTATGGAGATAAGTTAAGCATGACTCACTTTTAAGCCACAGGTCCAACAGCATCATTAGATTCATCCAGGAAAATCTGAATTATTCAGACAATGAAGTCAATTTTATATGGGATGGAATGGATTAATTTGTGTGTGCAGATTGGTTGCACCTTTGACTAACCGATCTCTCTTCGACAGAAGGAGAACAGAGTTGATTACATGCCTTTAGTGAAGCTTATGCCCTCTAGATTTCCTTGAGATAAGAAACCACTTAGCATAGCTCTATATCATAAGAAAAAATTTTCATACCTTTCAGTCACAGTAATATGTATATTAAAATTAAATATAAGCTGTAAAAAGCTCACTGTTAAAGGAAGAAATGTAAAGATTAATTGCATTCACTCTGAAAGAATTCCCAGCCTTAACCCAGTGCCAATTCAAACAAACAACAAAAAAAAACCCAACCTGCATTTATGTTCATGATTTGATAAATACAAAGCATAATTTATTGAACCAGGGCTGCCATAAAGTTAAATACAGGATAAGGGTTTCTATTCTTTTTCAATGCAGGATTTAAAGTTTGCATAAGGTTCCAGAAATAAATTCTTTGTTTCCACAGTTGGTTTTCTTCTTCTTTTGTCTATATTATCTTTTCTTTTAAATAAATATTTTCTGAAAGTCACACAAAGGGAAAAAAGTACAAATCAGAAAAAATAAAAATACAGGCTTAACATAGCATTTGCCCACAGAAGAATAACCAGTACAATCTCTTCAGGATTAAAGTCCTGCAGCCACTAAGCAGCAATGCAGGTCAGGTGCATCTCCAAATGTAATGGTCTAACCCAGTGATGGCGAACTCCAGTCCTCGAGGGCCACAAACAGGCCAGGTTTTCAGGATATCCACAATGAATATGCATGAGATAGATTTGCATACAATGGAGGCAGTGCATGCAAATCATTGTAGATATCCTGAAAACCTGGCCTGTTTGTGGCACTCAAGGACTGGAGATCACCATCACCAGTCTAACCATTAGTTTTTAAAGGTAAATAACAAAGATTCATACCCTCCTGTGTAGCTAATTCACTCATTTCTGGTAAATGAGCAGCACTTAAGTTTGGCAATATATATTTATTTTAACAAATGTTGTTAGGACATAGGACTGTGTCATTAATTACTGAAGAATGAGCTTAAAAGTATATTCCAGGAAAAAAAAAATAAAAATATCTGAAATAAGATGGTTTTAGGAAAAGAGGAATAAGGGACAAAAGATAGAAAAGGAGAAAAAGTTATTAAAAGGACTGATGATGATACATTCATATTGTGGGGGATCCAGCAGTTTCTTTTTGTTCCATTGGGCTTCCAGCTCAACCAGAACGAGCTCCTACTACAGCGAATGCACCATGAGCCTTCATTTTAGTCATCTTGGGGTTTTACCCATTTTCAATACAGTGATAATCCTTGATCAGAGGCTACAGACAATGATGTTCCTTGGAAGGTGTACACATTCACCTTCAACCTGGCCAGTAGGTGTAGCTGTTGTGTGATGTTAAGACTACCTAGCTCACAGGACCTTGAATGTTACTTCTGCATCCACCTCAGATACCATCATATGGTGAAGGAGGAGGGTTGACACGGAAGTTTCCCTCCTGCTCTTCTGGAATGTCAGCTCAAGTCAAACCAGCCTTTACTGGGCTATGGGGTCAAGAGCCTTCATTTGCAACAACTCAGCATCTTCCCCCATTTTTTTTTTTTTTTTAACATCCCTTTCCCTCAGCAAGCCCACATATCACAATGACTTTCCTTGCCCCAATGCCACAGGCTATAGTGCCAGGAAGTATCTCCATTTATGTTTAGTGCATCTCACTGTAAGGGATCAATTCACTTAAGTTCACACTAAAAATCTTTTAGCATGGAGGTGCTACATTTTCTACCATGCATTGTTAAATCATACTTAGCATACTATTCACTGAAAGGTGAATTTTAAAAGCCCAAACTGGGAGTTACGTGGATATGTTGGGCTGGGGCATACTGAGCAGATTTTAAAAGTTACCGGACTACACACGTTATCTCCCACTATGTGCACAACTGAAAGGGGAGGGAAATGGGCATGGTCTGGACGGGGTGTGCAAGTTCCTGGATGTCACCTTGAAACTTTTGCATAAATATGCACACGGGCATGCACCAGGGTCCTCTGCCGTGTAAGTTTACTTCTGCTATGGATGGCGTGTAAGTCATAAAACAAAAAGTCTAAATACATCAGCAGGGTTTTAAGAGTTGGGGCTAACCGAGAAGAAGGGAGGCTATTAAACTGGTGGGGTTTGGAAGTCCTATTCCTTTCCTGGGTGAACCAGGAATGAACTGGTAAAACTGGTAGTGGCGTTGGCGCATGTGTCTATTAAAATCCCACTTACGCGGTAGAAGCGGCATTTGTGGGCATAGGCACACATTCACTTAAAATTGTGTGCACATGTACGTGTCTTCAGACTATTTTATATCATGTGTGCATATACATACGTGTTATAAAATGACTGCGTCCCTGTGCACGGGCCAACGAACTTGCACACATGTGCACCCGCACGCCTGTTTAAAAGTTACTGTTTCTCATGAAATTCAGATTATAAGATTGATATAAAAAAAAAAAGTGGCCATATATATATATTTTATTTTTTTCAACATGAATGCTAAAAGTTTACCATGTATGCTAGTGGGAAGTGAACAGATAAGCAGAATCTAGCACATTGTTACTATTTAGTGCAAGCGCAATGCCAATTTTCTCCCAACTCCTCTTCCTGTAGCCAAAAAAAATAAGAGAGAGACTGCTATAGGCTCTGGTCATTAGTGCTGCATGGACAGAAGGGAGAACTACTGGACCTGGATGAAGAGGCACAAAATCAGGTGACAGGAAAGGAGAGAGCTGTCTGCAGTGTCTTATACTTAGTTCCTCTACTGTTTCCCTTTGTGAGGTCAATATTCAAAACTCAGAGCCAAAAAATACCTAGAGGCCAATAATCAAAGCCATTTAGAAAGGTAACTCACAAGTTACCTATCTAAATGCCAAGTTATCCATTTAATTCAAAAGTTATCCATCTAACTCCAAGTTATCCATTTAAATGTTTAGTTTTCATTATTGACCTCCTAGGGGTTTAAAAAATTCCCCCTTCCCCCTCATCTGGATTAGTTTTAGCTGGGGAAGCTATTATCCACTAAAACATATCTGGATTAAAAAAAAAAGAGGCAGGGGGGGCGCTGTCGGCAGCCGATGCAAGCGGACGCGTGGTAGCTGAGCTCCATGCTTCCCGACCCCAATAACACACGGCATTTTGCTTGAAATTTCGCACAATTCCACTGCTAAAGTATTTCACCGCAAGGAACCACTTCTGCTGCTTAAACCATGACCTCAAAGCGGAAACCTACCGATTTAAAGCAGTTTTCCTACGGGAAAGCTACACCTGAAACAGGGCAAGATGGCGGCGAAACTTTTAACTCAGCCACGGAGGAGGCTGCGACGACTGAAGTAGTGCCGGAACTTTCGGAGGATACTACCACCATGAATTCCAAGGCAGGGCTTAAATTTATCCAGGTAGTGCTAAATACCCATGCTAGCTAGTTAAATCTATCCATTTTCAGAGCAGGTCTAAAGCTACCCAGGTAAGTTTACCCAGATAAATATAGCTGGTTAAAGCTAAAGTTAACATATAGCCAATTAAGAGATGAATAAAGAAACCCAGACCAAATTCCTGGATAACTTTAAGGGAGTATATTCGGCAGGAGACTTGTCCCGCTGAATATCCATGACAGGTTATCCAGTTAACTTTAGCCATATAACTTGTCCACTCACCACTTTTCTGACTACTGAGCTCTGTCTGTCTCAAGTGTTGTCAGTGTTTGGTAGGGATTGCATGAAAGGATTGACACTGTCTGGATGCATGGGTATGCTAGGAGTACAAGCTCTGAGAGCTTGGTTAAGGAGCTGAGTATGAGGTGAAGAAGGAGGCCAGGACAAACACAAGAGCTCATAGCATGACAGCGAGGAACAGCAATGGAGTGGAGCACTGACTGGGATAAGGGAAGATAGAGGAAGAGTGTAGTCAGGGTCATAGCAGTGGAAGAGGGAAGGGAGAGTCAAACGTCAAGGCCCAGTAGGCATAGGGTGGAAATAAGCATGAGAATGGCATGGGAGGAAAAGCAGAGAAGTAAGGAGGCCCAAAAACACTGAAAAACAAAATAAGACCTAGAGGAGGAGCTATAAGAGGCAGACTTGGGTGCTAGGATCGTCCAAGGCAGATTAAGCTAAAAGATGCTAAGAACAACAAAACGGAGATTGCAAGATGCAGAAATGCATTCTAGACAATTACAGCATCCCCCTTTGGTAGAGATTCAATGACTGAGAAGGATGACATCTGGAAAGGGATCACAACAGAAATCAGCAGCTTAGGAATGGCACCAAAGACTATCAAGCAAATCAAATAGTCATACCAGAGCTACAAATGCACCATCTAGGAGAAGGCAATTAGGATATGGTGACAAAGATGGCATGAAACGGGCCTTATCCTTATCAGTTAGCCAGACTGGAATAAAGTTTTTGTGGTATCATGGGACCAGAAGCCATCTCTGTGAATCATCAGGGGCCTGAACAGCACAGCAAACGTGCATGAGTCTTGAAAGGTCTTCTTGCAATTTTTCACAATCACAAGCGGATTGCGAAAAATTGCAGGTGTACTTTGCGAGACTAAAAGACTGGGCATTTAAATGGCAGATGAAATTTAATGTGGACAAGTGAAAAGTGATGCACATGGGGAAAAATAACTCACAAACATAATGTTAGGTTCCATATTAGGAGTTACTGCCCAGAAAAAGGACCTGGGTATCATAGTGGACAATACTTTGAAATCCTTAGTTTAGTGTGGGCAGCAGTCAAAAAAGAAAATAGATTGTTAGGAATTATTAGGAAAGGAATGGAGAATAAACAGCAAATTTCATAATGCTTCTGTATTGCTCCACCTGGAGTACTGTGTGCAGTTCTGATTACTACATCTCAAAAAAGATATAGTTGCATCGGAAAAGGTACAGAGAAGGAAAACCAAAATGATAAAAGATTTTTTTATTTTTATTTATTATTTTTATATACCGACATTCGATCTGAGATATCACATCAGTTTACATTCAGGTACTGTAGGTATCCCTACCAAACACTGACAACACTTGAGACAGATGAAACAGCTTCCATCTGAGGAAAAGTTAGAGCTTGAAGAAGAGACGGCTGAGGGGGATATGACAGAGGTCTATAAAATCATGAGTGGAATAGAACATGTAAATGTAAATCAGTTATTTACTCTTTGAAAAGATACAAAGACATACACCATTAAGTTAGTAAGTAGCTTATTCAAAACAAATCAGAAAAAAAGTTCTCTCTCACTCAATGCACAATTAAGCTCTGGAATTCATTATCAGACCTTGTGGTTAAGGCTGTTAGCATAGCTGGGTTTAAAAAAGGTTTGGACAAGTTCCTGGAGGAGAAGTCCATAAACTATTATTAACCAACTAGACTTAAAGAATAACCACTACTTATCACTGCATGACAGCAGCATGGGATCTATTTACTGTTTGGGATCTTTCCAGGTACTTGTGACCTGGATAGGCACTTTTGGAAACCAGATACTGAGCCTGACGGACCTTCAGTCTGAACCACTATGGCAAATTCTTATGTTAGAAGACAGCAGGTCAATAGTTTAGAATCCCAACCCAAGTTCCAATGTCTAAAATTGCACCCATCTGTAAAAGAGCTAATTACCCTTAGATGTTCATTGTGCTGTTGGAAGTTTGGGATGGATCCATTACCCACAAAGAAGGCAAGTGTTGGTGGGGGGGAGAGAACCCTTTCTCCAGGAAAGGGGCAATCTTGGAAAGGATGTGTGTGGTGTCAGCTGAACAAGTGGTATGCACCTATACTAAATTGCTGCTAGTTGCTTTAAACGCATGTTACTTGTGCACATGAACAACTCCAAAAGAAGCAGGACTATAGGAGTGAAAGAGGTTGCATACCACCCTGGGGAATTAGAGGAAGAGGTTGAGTCTCATATTTCTAAAATGGTGTCACCAAGGCTGGATCAGTTAGTTTTAAGCCAGAGATGCCAACATAATTGCTACAGAAAGTCCTCTCAAAGCCCTTGAGAACTAATTCAGCTGACCCCTGGGCAGAATTTTCCTGCAAGGACCATGGAAAGTCAGACCATCAAACTCATCCCATCTGCTGACCATCCAGTGCTGTTGGGAAAAGAGCACATGCACAACATAGTCCACAACAGCCTCAACTCTACATGAAAGAAGATGTATTTGGATTTCAGCAAAGCTTTTGATACAGTCCTGGAGAGAAGGCTTATGAATAAAATGAGAAGCTTGGGAGTAAGCGCCAAAGTGGTGGCATGGATTACAAACTGGTTGACGGATAGAATATAGCATGTGATGGTAAATGGAACCTACTCTGAAGAGAGAACAGTGTTAAGCGGAATGCCACAAGGATCAGTGTTGGGACCGGTCCTGTTTAACATCTTTGTGAACAACAGAAAGTAAAGTTTGTCTTTTTGCAGATGATACTAAGATCTGCAACAGAGTGGACACGCCAGAAGGAGTAGAGAGAATGAGTCATGATTTAAGGAAGCTTGAACGGTGGTCAAAGATATGGTAGCTAAGATTCAATGCCAAGAAGTACAGAGTCATGCATCTGGGGTGTGGTAATCCAAAAGAGCTGTACGTGATGGGCGGGTGAAGGGCTGTTGTGCACACAGCAAGAGAGGGACCTCGGGGTGATAGTGTTTAACTATCTGAAGATGGCGAAGCAATGTGGCAAGGCGATAGCTAAAGCCAGAAGAATGTTGGACTGCATAGAGGAATGACCAGTAAGAAAAAGGAGGTGATCATCCCCTTGTACAGTTCCTTGGTGAGGACTCACTGGAGTATTATGTTCAGTTCTGGAGACCATATCTCAAAAAGGACAGAGACAGGATGGAGGTGGTCCAGAGAAAGGCAACAAAAATGGTAAGACTTATAAGGAGAGGTTGAAGGACCTAAATATGTGTACCCTGGTGGAGAGGAGGTGCAGGGAAGATATGATACAGACCTTTAGATACCTGAAAGGTTTCAATGATGTACATTCGACAAACCTTCTCCATTGGAAAGAAATCAGTAGAACTAAGGGTCACGAAATGAATCTCCAGGGAGGACAACTCACAACCAATGTCAGGAAATATTTCTTCATGGTGGTGGATGCCTGGAATGCCCTTCCAGAGAAAGTGCTAAAGACAAAAAGTGTGAAAGATTTCAAAGGGGCATGGGATAAACACTGTGGATCCCTAAAGGCTACAGGATGGATATGAGGAAAAGAGCGCTTGGGGGTAACTTGCTGGTATGGCGGTTATACCCTTAACCAACAAGCCTTCATACTGTTGATGCAACTTGCTATTGCTCTTTGCTTTAACGGCAGGGGGAAAAAAGGAAAAGGGAAATTAGTTTCGGACAGCAACCAATAAGGACATTAATTCTACGGTCTAAGAAAACAAATAAGCATGGGGGTAACTTGTTGATGCAGCTGTTACTACCCTTAACCAATAAGCTTTATACTTGTGATGTAACTCAACATTGCTCTCTGCTAAAAACGGCAAGAGTTAATGAGGACTGGACTCAGACAGGAACCAAACAGGGCCCGGACTTTAACAGTCTGGGAAACTAAGTATGGGGGTAACTTGTATTATGGGGGAGAACTGTATGGCACAGCTGGTGCTGCCATAAGCTTGCTGGGCAGACTGGATGGACCATTTGGACTTTTTCTGCCATCGTTTCTATATATGTTTTTATGATTCTTGAAATAAAGTTGATTCTGAAAACTGTGGACACCATAGCACAGATAGTAAATGAGCAGTCTCATCAGCAGCAACAGTGTCGGGACAGACAGACAACAACCATCTCAGACTTCAATTTTACCATCCGGTATACTGTTGAAGCCCTGAAAAGAACAAACCCTTTCCACAGAGTCCACGCCACCCATACTCTGCAGGAGCCCATGAATCAGAGGTCCAAGGACCAGAGATGGAAGGAATGGAGCTGTATATCCATTAAATGAAGCAAGAGACCACCTAGTGCACCCCATAGGTGACACGTTCACGTAGCACTAGGATGCATGAAGATGCTTACGTGCTGCAAGACAGTGTCTTTAATACCTTCTCACTGTCAGCCACTGGAAAATCACACCAGTGACCTGCTTTCCTTGCAGACTGTCTTCTGTTTGATAAGGGAATGATAGGTCATACTATTTTCCTTTATACATACTCTGCCTTACCTGTTTATTGCCTTTTATGCTGTTCATAAAATTAGCAACAGTGTTTCTATATGGTTTTTCAATAAAAGCGTTTGGTTTTGGAACAAATTTTGTGTTTGTTTTTAATGAATGAGTTAGGGTACTAGAATAAGTGCCTTCTCTTAAACATTTGCCTTTATTCAGAGGTGACTGAAGGTGAATAAGAGAGGAGATGGATGTGAAAGTTGGAAAGGTAGCAAGTGAGAACAGGACGCTTCCCATTCTCCCAATTTGCCATCTGTCTTCCTATTCTCCTCAAATGTTCAGGATCCCTGCCACCTACTACATACTAGGCTGCTGTCCTCTGGGGCCCACCCCACCATTCATTTACCTCCTCCTTCCTTCCAGCCCTGTACTGGCCTCTCATTCTTGCATCTCAGGTAGTGGCATTGCTAGGAAGTAGAGGGAGGAGAGGGGACAAGCAAGGGGTTGCAGGTACTCCACCCCCAAAATATGACTTGCCACCCCAACCTTCAGTGCTGGCACTGGGGCAGAGCAAGCATGTCAACTGCCCTGTCCCCAAGCTACAGGGGACTCTATGGCCTGGCCTGAGGCAATGCTAAATGGAGCAGAGTGCGGGCAGCGGCGCGCTTCAAGGCCGCCGTTGCACAGATTAGAAAGAAAAATCTTTGCGGGACCTATAAGACGCACCTTGCTCACAGGCCCTGCAGCCCCCACCACCTCCTCCTCCTCCCAGCGCAGGTGGAATCGTGGCAGGACCCTGGGTAGCTGGCGTCAACATGTGCAGATCACAGACCACCTGCCTATGCAGGGAATGACAGTACCTTCCGTTTGGAAAAGCCCTTCCCTTTTATACAGTGAAATCAGTGTAATATCTGTGCAGTCGATAACAGCCATCATGTTAAGCAAGCCAATTATAGTATGAAAATTCCTTTTCAGGTCCTACACCATTGTGCATTGGTAAATTGGATAAAATTCCTAACACATCTGCATGACACGTGGCACTTGATGGAAACCACTGCAGAAAACGTGTTTGCCTCATTTTACCACCTACAGCTATACAGCTGGTAGAAGCTTGCCAGTCCCAGGCAGGGCATGAAACCTACTTGTAAGAGGAATGAGTCTATCCTTTGCATTTTCTTATAAGGCCATAATGGCCTCTGAGTTCAGACACTGCCTGTGCATTCCTTCAGCCTCAGAAAGGCCTAGCAGGGCGGGGTCCTGAGACTGAAAATCAGGTGATGCAGCTGCCCCTTCTTACTCTCACCTCCTCCACATAAGAACATGCCATACTGGGTCAGACCAAGGGTCCATCAAGCCCAGCATCCTGTTTCTCCTTTTCATACTTTTCTCTTTGTTTGCTGCAGCAACCAACACGCCTTCATTTTCCCCCAACAACCTGCCTCTAACCAGATACTGGCTTTTATAGCATTGTGCAATCAGTGATCTGGAGATGGTGATAAATTTTTAGTCGTAGCATGGGGGTCACTAATTAGTGCATGGTTTAGTGAATAGGGTGATAATTTGTGGGAGCTTATTGTGCTTTCATTTGCATCGCATTATGCTCATTAGCATGCACTGAAATGCTACAGTTTACTGCTCGCTAGCTAAAGCACTGGCAGATGCCTTATCGCACACATTAAGTCTACAAGGGGCAATTTTCAAAGAGATTCTCCTCAAATAAATAGGTGTTTAGCCATGGAGAAGGCCCATTTGAAAATTGCCTTCTTCCCCCCCACCCCCCAGCAGGGATTGAGTCTGTGCTGGGGACAGGACTGGGGACAGCTGAGCAATGTACATGCAGGGTGTTTATTCTTAACTCTGTGTATACTTCCCCGGAAGAGCATTTGCACCTGCACACTCTTCAGGTACACATATACCCATTAGGGATGTGAATCGGATCCGATATCGGATCCGATTCTGGTTCCGATTCACATCTCTATAGATGTGAATCGGATCCAATATCGGATGTGAATCGGATCCGATATCGGATCCGATTCACATCTCTAATACCCATAGCCCCTGCTGGGCATCAATTTTCATAGGGAAACTCTGCAGGGAGTTTCTGTTTGAAAATCTGCTTGCAGGCCTGAAGAGTGGCTCAAAATTAGCCTTGCAGTGAATAACACATCATTTATCATACACTCTAAATTGGTTTAGTGTGCACAATAAATGTTAGCAACCTTTAGTGACTGGGCCCCTGTATATCGCTTTGTGCAATGGCTGAGGCTCCTATCCCCTTTCTGGGGGGAGGTGGGGAATAGGGGCTGGGAATTTTACCTCCTCAGTATCTCCCTTCCCTGCCAACCTGAGGGAACTATATAGTTCAGAATAGGTCTTTAGCAAATTTTCATTTGGTGAGAGGCTATTTACCATCGTAAAGGCTATCAGACTTTTTTGACTCCTGCTATTAAGGTGTTTATTGAACTTACGAAGGTAAATAACAATATGTTAATCCGATTTTGTGTTCTGTAAGTGGACTTTGAAATTCTCACTATTTTGGCAAAATGTGGCTACATCAGAAAAATCTCATCTGATGCCATAAAGCTTGTGGCTCTCACATGAACCTAAGTCTGCTTATCTGTTCCAGACAGCAATTTACAAGTAGTCACGCAGTCGACAGAAGAAAGAAAAAGAATTTCCTATTGGGAAGACTATAGCTTCAGTTCACATGATCTCACACTGCACTTTTCATAGGAGTAGGACGCAGGAGGAAAGAATGAATGCAGCTATTATGGGCCCGATTTTTACAAAGCACTTTCCCATAGAAACAAAGGCAGAGGAAGGGCCCCCCCCCCCCCCCTCTATAAACACGGGACCCGTATGTTTCAGTGGAGAGAAGAACTCCGTGCTACGATAAGATGCACACCATGCACCCATCTTTGAGGAAAAATGCTGAAGTTTTCGTCAAAAGAGAAAATGGCAAGGAAAACCTTTAACCTCCTTAAATGTTTTTGTTATCCGAAAATAAGTCTTACAATGCCATACTCCACACTATTTTTAGAGAAGCAACAAGAGAAAGCAAGCTTTTCCCATAGAGCAGGGCACTGTATAAACAACAACACAGATGCTGCGTGAGACAGAGCTGGACTTCTCAGGCATTTTGATCAGAAAGGAATGCACCAACTGTTTAAGATAATCCTGTGCCAGTTCCAATTTTGCTCCACACTCCCCGTTGGGAGTGGCCAGCCTTGTCCTGCTCCTAATATTTCATTTTCCTGACTCCGCTGTACCTTTTTTTTTTTTTTTTTAATCAAGAGGAAAGAAAGAAATAAAAAATGCATTGTGTACTAAACCAAACCAAGTCAGATCTAGAGAACTCCCCCAAATAAAGCAAAACCTTAATGTTATCGGTCTTTGCAAATCTTTTTTTTTGGTGATTATTATTGTTGTGACATTTATAAATTGATGATATATGTGCTTGTGTAAACCGCACAGAACAATGTCTTTGGATCATGCGGTATAAAAATGTTTTTTAAACAAATAAAACACACAGAGGTCGATTTTAAAAGCATTGTTCACACAAAAATGACCACATGTGTGCATATGTGGGCCGCGCATGAGCAACATGGATTTTAAAAAGCTGCAAAAGTACGCGCGGATATACCAGTACATACATCAAAAATAAGAGGGGTGGAAAAGGTTCTGGGATGGGCCCAAGTCCATATTTTAAAACCGGAGACCGTGGCATGAGTCAGCTTATTATCCGCATAATTTTACTGCTGCCCCAGATGAGGAGCAAGTCCATAGATCTTGAGTTTTTATGGCTTACAGGACAGGGTGAGAGGGTCTTGAAGACCTCAATACTAGCTGGGAAAAATGGTGAAATAATTGGGAAAAACGGGATTGTCCCTCGCGCGAGCATATATTTAAAAACAAAATCTGTCTATATATGGGCATAAAAGCCGGCAGTTCTAGATGTAATACATGGAGACTGCTTAGAAATTCTGTGGTATAAGCTTTTTCAAATAAATAAATATTGACTTGTGATGTAGGAAATATTCTAAAGATGTTAATGATTATGATGTGACAATTAATGCAAATAATAATTAATGATACTTCTGGGATTTTTAGCCTGCTTTTCCAAGTAACACAATTAGGATTCAGTTACAAGAAGTTCCTGCCTCCAATATATTCACAAGAACAATTTTCAAAGTGATTTTGTTCAGTAAATTAGTCTGAGGACTGTCCTGCTCAAAGCAGCTTAAAGTTGTATGCGAGGTTCACGAAGTGTGCCCTTTTAGCCGTGTTAAAAGAAAAAGTTGAGGAGTACAGTAGATAAGCAGAATGACTTTCAAATCTACACACTTACTTTTACCCCCTTTTCCCTCTGCCTAGAGAAAAAAAGGAGGTGCAATGACTTGGGGGACTTTTGTGCCCCTGAACATGTGTAAGTGAATTCCCATCGAAAATCTATCCACGTAGGTTTTGCTGTTTGAAAGTCGCCTATACAGCTAAACGTGGACCTTGCACTTAGGTGGGCCACTGAAAATTGACTCCTTATAGAAGTTAATTTTATTTCTTCATCTGTATTTAGGAATAGGGAGGGCAATTTTAAAAGGCCTTTATGAAGGGCAAAGCGGTGCTTTACCCATACAAATGCCATCATGATTTGTATTTTATACAAGAATATCAGTATATAAAAACTATAAATAAATAAATAAATCTTTAAAACTGCCTGCCAGATAGGAGGGGGAAGATATTGGAGAGGCACTCTGGGAGGTGGAGTCTGGGCACGGATTGGACATCTGCTCTTACCTTTCTAACTTT
This sequence comes from Rhinatrema bivittatum, assembly GCF_901001135.1. Classification (NCBI taxonomy): domain Eukaryota; kingdom Metazoa; phylum Chordata; class Amphibia; order Gymnophiona; family Rhinatrematidae; genus Rhinatrema; species Rhinatrema bivittatum. The sequence goes on from NC_042631.1 coordinate 25,598,319, forward strand.
AAAAAGTATGCATGCAAACTCTGCCGGGGGAAATTACCGGCACACATTCCCAGGATAATGATCAAAACAAAAGCATGCACCTATTTTCACTTTGAAAATGAGTGTCAACTTTGTGGGTAGAAAGTACCCGCAGACTTTAGACCAGCTGAAAATTACCTCCCCCACTTCCTCCCACACCAAAACCTGCCCACTTCCTCTACAGAAATGTTCAGTTGCTTTTACTGGGCATGCTCTTGACCGTTTAAATGTGTTTTTATGAAATGTTATGCAACACAAGTTCTTAGGTCAGAATTGCACAGCCCAGGTCTTCAATATCTGGTTTTCAGGATATTCGTAATAAACACTCATCAGTGCAGCAATGCAAACTCTACAAAGAAAGTTTGCAAACTATTTGATGAATCTACAAGAGTTTTTGTGATTTTGCAAACCTTTCTGCATCCGATTTTTCAAGCTAATGTGCCAATTTAATGGCAATCCACCTCAGACAAATCCAGCAGAGAGTTCTGCAAATCATCATCAAACCTTCTGCATATTTTGAGAAATATGCCAGAATTTTCCTGGAAAATATGGGAAAATTCTGAAAATGTCAAAACTAGGCTGAAATCTGCCTGCTATGTATTAGACTTTGAATTATTCACAGATCTCTCTTCATCAGGAATACATCTTGCATATATCTGGTCTGAGAACCAGGTTAACTTAAACAGCGTGCCTACCTGGAAAATTCAGACCCGTTTGCAACTCTCCAGCACCAGGCTTATGCATCTTTGTCTTAAGTAATTGATAATAACCTTATAACATGTAGATCCTCAATTAGGGAGAGACACAAATTTTGCTAAAGTCCCCTCTCTTGTTGACTTTCATAACAGCACCTGAAGGCAGAATATGGCATTCTCAGAGAATGTCAGCCAAAAGAGCGAGGCTGTCACAAGACTTCATCCATGCAAATTTGATACGGAAAGAGGAAGCACGAGGAGCCCGAGGTTTCTCTTCAACTCAAGTTTCATTCAAGAAGATCTGCACAGACAGGACAAACACCAGAGCAATCGTAATCCCCAAGGAAGTGCCACAAGGGTGAAAGTTTATAGAGGTGTTTGGCATTCTCTCTTGACTCCAACTACAATGACTGATTAATGAAAGACTTTTTCTCTTTTTCAGAATTGTGGTCATTCCAAATTTTTATTATGCCATCCTGCAGGTCCTTCTTGAATGTTTCCTACTTGAAACGCACTATGTTGGATGGACCTCATTTTCACCACAGATGTTTACTCCTGGGTAAGTGGGTGGTGAACTTTTGAATGTGAATTGCCTCCACCTTGACTCAGAGCATCCATTCAACCTTAAATATGGTCCAAGGTGACTATCTATGCTTGAGGTATTAAAATCTTAGCACAAAACTGCTTCAGCCCTCATTTTATTATCCATATAGATAGTGCAATTATCCCAATAAGGAGCAGAGTGCTGCCAACAAGTTAAAGAAATAGAAAATGCCGTATAAATATTGTCTGTACTTTTTCTCTTGATATGGAGCACCCTGCTCACCCATCAAGCCTTTGCTTCTACAACTTCCTATCATGTTGTCTCCTGTTGGGCACACTAAACTGAACAGCCCAAAAAGTCAGTTGTTGTTGTTGTTCTTATATGAATGATCATTTTTCCCCTTGGGAAAGGAGTAACTGCTTAAAGTTGATGATCATAGTTCTGATGTGATATTAACAGCTAAATCAAACTTAAAACCGTAGGCTTAACCTAAAGTGCAAATTCAGTGCAGCAACGGTATGTTGGAAAGGGATCCCGAGAGCATTTGGAAGCCCCTTGTTAAATTATTTTATGAACACAAAAAGTGTCTCATCAAGTGTACAACAGCCGGTGAGAACCCCTCGATAAGAAATTGGTAGTGGTGGGAGCCAGATGAAAAATCAATAGGAAATCATTGTAGTGTAACACAGAAGTTAAAGCATAGAGAGGAGGAAGATGGAGACGTGGGAGGGATAGTTGGTGTTAGAGTGGAATAAGCAGAGAGAGGGAGTTGGAGGGGTTCGGAGAAAGGAAGATGGAAGAGTAGTGAAGCAGAGATTTGAGTTGGAAGGGGTGTGCAAGGTGGAAATTCAGAACAGGAAGGAAGGGGCAACACTGGTAAGATGATGATAGAGCAATAAGAGCCAGAGGGAGCAAAAGAAGTGAGAAAGGTTAAAATGAAGGTGCAAAACACGCAAAAGGAGTAGGAGCAGAGAACAAAAGAGAGAGTGGGAGAAAAAGTAAAAGGAGGTACAAACCAGGGAGAGGGAAGGAGGGCGTTAGGAGTGGAGAACATGAATAACACAGGAAATTGATTGGAGGGGGATTGGTAAGTAAAGGTAATTTATTAGGGGGTCAAAATGGGCCAAACACTGAAAATCACTGCTGCAGCATCTCTTCTCAACAGAATGAATATCCACTAGGGATGTGAGCCAACATTTATTTTGTTTTATTTTTTTCATTTCATTGTTTTTGTATTGCATTTTTTTCATTTTACTTATTTTAGAGGGTTTTTTTTGCTTATTAAAAAAATACAACCAAATAAAAAAAATACAACCAAAAATAAAACAAATTGTAGCCAAAAACAAAAGCCCACCCCACACCCTCTTAGCACCTTGGTTTCTTGAAAATTTCTTCCAGGGGCAGGAGCAATTCCTAGTCGCTCCTGTCCCACCAATGTCACCGGTAGACTGAGCCAGCACCATTGTTAATTTTTTTTATATACAAAATGGTGCTGGCCTGGCCTGTGAGTCCAGGGTGAAGAAAGGCAGTGGGTATGGAAAACAACAAAGGTCATGCAATGAGACATTGCTTGCCCTTCCTGACCACCATTTCCTCGCTACGCTAACAAAAGCTGAAGAAAATTACACTAAATTCATTTCTTTTAAAATTCCATCTGCTATTGTGCAGCCAGGTCAAATATGCCTGAAAAGGGTTATTTTTTTCCTCCTGGCCCATAACTGATTTCTACAGACAAATCTACATTCTTCTGATCCCTGCCTACACAATCTCACTGAAGAAAAAAAAAAAAAACACATTCATGAATAGAGCCCCTTCCAGGTTCCTTTGTATGTAAAACCACGCTACATAGAGGGCTAAAGAATACGCTTTTGATTTAAAATGACTTCAAACTAGGATGAAGAGGAATGAAAACAATAGCTGAAATCTCAGTTTCCCAAGGTCTCAATGGCATAGCATGTACAGGCAGTTCCTTCTAGGACACTCCAGCAGCAAAAGCACTTCACCAGCCTTCCCTGTAGAATGCCTGCAAAGTTTTCAAGCTCTGAAACTATTTTTCCTGGGCACTGGTACGTAACAGAATAGTAAGGGCATGACAGATGGGCATAAATGGACAGATAGGCAAGTAGGTAAAAGCAGAGACAGCCCAGTATCATTGTGTTAAATCTGAACTCTGTAGTCGAAAATATCTTCTCCCCAAAATGTAGATAAATGTAAATGTTGCTTTACATAGTTCTTTTAAACATTTTTATGCTTAGTTTAGCTTAGTTCATTTTCATATTTATTGAAGTAAGAGGGCACCTTTGTTGCTATTTTTCCTGTCCTCTTTCTACTCATTGCTGGGTATTGAGGGATAAGCTATTACGGGCACTCCAGGGTGCATGGGCTACCTTTTTCTTAGCAGAATACGGCAGAGGTTTTCCACTGCTCTCTGCAGCTCACAGCACCTGGGCCATTCCCGGCGGTCTTTCATCCTGGTACAGGCCACATCTGACCCTGCTTAGCTTCCAAGATGTAGTGTGTTCAGGCTCTCCGAGGACACGGGGGGAAAGGGAGAAAAGGGGCAGAGTGTATCTTTGGAACAATTAACAAAGCAAAAGCGACAAATAACGGAGACACAGAAAATAGCCCAGATATTCAGCATGCACAGGTTTTTCCGGGGCAGTCTTCTGGCTTGAATAGGACCTGGTGTGGTAACAAAATGTGGGATTTAAGAGACTGTACAAATACTGCGATACCAGCAGTACAGCATGAGTGGCCATCAATGCTACCTCTAATTTTTGAAAGGCTTTGGGTGGATTTCAAAATTATTTATATCCTTAAAAATGAGTTTTACATATGTAAATACACTTTATGCATGGAAGTGGGCTTTTGAAAATTGCTACAATGTATGCCATTAAATTGTATATAGGATTTACCTGCATAAGTGCAACTTACAGGAGTTTGAAAATTACTACATTAGTATGTTACATTTAGGCGCATAACTTCTTTGAAAATGTACCTATATGTGCATAAAAATCTTTTGTGCAAATTTTTATAAAGCCGAGTTCAACTGTATGCACTGTGAGCCAGTATAATGCAAATAACATCAGGTTTTGCTGTGTCTGCAGTATTCACGAGCTGCGCGTGTGCTTAGAGGGAATGATGGTGGCTCTGTGAGGTACTGGGCAAGTAGCCCTTCTCACTGCTCCACATCTTCCTGCAGTCTCTAAGGTACTTAGTCCATCTGCATCAACAGCTGGTAGGCAAGGGGAGGAGGCATGAGCAGCAGTCCAGAAAAGGGATGCCTTCTCATTGGTCAGCAGTGTTTAGTGTGCCACTCCTCAGTCCTCACAGGCAGAGGCACAGGTGCCAAGCCCTGGCACAAAATTTCTCCAAATGTTCCTGCTTATGCCCTGGCTGTCTCTCCCCCCCCCCCCCCCCAACTTCAGCCCGGTCTCTTCTTCATGTCCCCCACTATCTCTCAACCAACTCTAGCCCTGTTTCTCCTTTGTATCACTCCTTGTCCCGTGACTATTCCAACTCCAGACCCATTTCTCCTTTTTCCATCCCTCCCTGCCTCTCATTCATTGTCTCTCACCCCTTTTTAATTCAAGCCCCACCTCTCCTTCATGTCCCCACCTGTCTCTCACTCCCTTCAGTTCCAGCCCCCTCTCTCATTTACGTCTCTCTCCTTGACTCTCAGCCACTGTAAGTGCAGCCCCCTGTCTGACCGTTTCTCTCTCTCTTACCCCCCCCCCCCCGCCCCCGACTCAGATTGCTGGCTCCTCCCAGTCCTCTTTGGATGGTGAGGGCCTGGTAAACCCTGCCAGCCCTCTGACTCGAGTTGCCCTCATTTCTTCGGCTGGTGAGACCTAAGGAATCCTAGCAGCCTCGCAGCTCCAGATGTGAAGAAATAAGGGGCAAATGCATCGTTAGCAGTGGTTTACAGATGGCTCCGGATGTTACCAAAAGTAGTGGCAAGCAGAAGAAAGCTGTCCCCTTCTTAGCTCCATCCCTACTGAAGCGCCTGTCTCAATCTCTCTGGCCTGTGCTGATGTTACTGGTTGTCTAGTTAAAAAAAACCAAAAAACCCAGCACTGACAGCACAACCGTAATGGCCATGGAAGCACACAGGAAGCACTTCTTTACCACAACCCTGCTTTTGTAGCCTTCCATGGACTATTTCTTCTTCTAAGCAGGGCAAGCCAGGCAGGCAAAGCATCGGTGAGAAAGAAAAACATCCCGTCGCGTGCTCCCACAGCTAGTCTAATTGTGTCGTCAATGTGGCACCACCACTTTATTTAAATGGTCCACTGGTGAGGGTACATAGAAAGCGAGAGGGGGGGGAGAGGGGAGGGGAGCGTGAGCAACAGAAGGGAAAAGAGGAGAGGATACAGTAAAGCAAAGGGATGGGTAAGGAGAGTAAACAGAGAGGCAAAGTTGAACTGGGAGCAGACAGCGACAGAGAGAGCTGAGTGTCTGAGGACAAGATTTGAAAGAATTGAGAGCCAGAAGGAAGGATCTGGGGGCAAGGAATAGGGTATGAGACAAAGGAAAGGAGATTGAAGGAGACTGGGATCAGGTTACAAGGAAAAAGGAAAAAGGAAGGACTGAGAAAGGAGTAAGAGACCGGGAAGAGATTAGAGAAGGAAGTGAGAGAGGAAATGGGGACTGAGGAGACAGAAATTGCAGGAGGAGATGGACAAGAAAAGTAGGACCACATTTCCATGCATGCACAGGGCACAATCAAGGACTGAATCAACTTATTTGGCTTGACCTGAGTGGGGTGGCCATCCAAAAGTGGTGTTTATTATTCACTTTTATGCCAGGGCTTCCCAAATATGTCCTGGTGACCCCACAGCCACTTACGTTTTCAGGAGATGTGCAATGAATATGCAGGAGATTAATTTGCTTACAGTAGGTCTCTAATATATGCAAATTGATCTCGTGCATATTCATTATGAATATCCTGAAGACCCGACTAGTTGTGGGGGCTCTACCAGGACAGGTTTGGGAAGTCCTGTCCAATGCAGTGTATGAAATTGCCAGTCTCTTCAGGAGAATCTGCCTAAAATGCTCATCTAACCAACTAACACCCATGGTTTACAATGCACGGTAAGAACTCATAGTATCAGCTACGATAAATAAGTTATCCTTGAAATATCAAAGGAGCTCCTGTAATGAACAATGAGCAGATCATGCTATTGGCCACAAAGTCAACAATATTTGTAAGTCAGCTATGCAGCTTCTTCTCCTCATTATTTAGTTTCATTGCAGAACTCACCAATTTTTGAATACCTGATTTGCACAAAAAAAAAAAAATCTTAGCTAACATTTTAACATCCTAAGTCTTTTTTTTTTTTTTTTTTCGTTCTTGGTAATGAGAAGACAAAGTTGGATCCTCCCCAAGGTTCCTTTGTGAAATCAGGAGGTCGGGGGAGCTCTTTTACAGTTCAGCTTCTCAGATGAGAAGTCATCAGGTCTCTGGCATCATTCCTTACAGCACACCTGAGGCATTTCGCTGCAGCGCAGAAGGCATGCCCTGTCATGCCTTACAGCTCTTAATCATGCCTAGAAATGACAATTAAACAGTGATAGAAACATCACATTTCATTCACCTCAAACCACAAAGGGGAAACGGCACAATACAAAGAAAGTTCCTGAGCTTGTGTTGAAGGCCAAAGGTGTGGCTCACACACCAAGAGCTCCAACGGGACTCTTTCCCGCACACATGGCTATGAATAAAATTGGACAACTGCAAATTCTTCTTTTAGTTTAATAGTCAAAACTTTTCCAAACAGGGCATTCCTTTCAGCCCTGATAAAAATCAGTCCTGCAAAGCACTCTCTTGTTCCTGTATTTTATTTTTTTTTTTAATTTTTATTTTTGAAAAGTTGAATATGAAGCCACAAGAGACAGCATCGCAAAACAGAAAATACTATTGCCATTTGAGCCACAAAACAGCCATTTAAGAAATATTTATAACATTTTTATTTACATACACATTTTTGTCTGTATCTCCCTGGATTAAAAAAAAATCATGCAAATGTGCTAAATTAAATAGTACTGTGTAACAAAATATGACAGGAGAAAAGGACCGTACAAGCCCATCTGGTCTACCCAATTCACTTCCTGCCACAGACCTCAGTTGATCTCTGGGCTTTCTTTACAACTAAGGATGCGCCTCGCCTATCCCCAGCCTTCTTGAATTATTACTGTTTCAGTTCCACCACCACTCTTCCTTGAAAAGATATTTTCTGATGTGACTCCTGAGTCTACCCCCTCGTTCTAGAACTTCTTTTCCACAGCAAAAAGGTTTGCTTTCATGTGCATAACCTCCTTTGAGATATCTGAAAATGTCTGTTGTACTGCTGGAGTTACAGAGAGGAATACTTTATTACGGCAATCAAAAAACGCTTGGACTTTCATACTTTCTGTCACACTAACTGGTGACGCGTCCTTAATGTTGATATAATCCTGCAAGAGGGCTACACAGGCTGTCTGACAATTGCTCAGTCTATACATGGGCAAAAGCACGCATGGGGGTAAAGAACAGAGAGAAAGCAGGCAGACTCAGGTCAGGGGAGGCAACAACGCATGTAGTTTTGCATTTTCAAAAACTACGCAGATTTTTTTTTTCCCCCCAGAAAAAGCAAGGTGGGGGCTGAGGTCTGTCACTTGTTGGAAGACTTAAGAAGCTTTTAAAGACCTTTCTTTTTGAAGTAGCATTTTTTTGAGGATATTTTTATCTTCCTTTTCAGCTTATCTGTTTTACTCTGATTTTTTTCCTGAATCCCTACTTGTATTTCGATTGTGTATTTTAAGAAGTAGTTGTTAATTTGCGGCATTATATATATATATATATATATATATATATATATATATAATTTTTTTTTTATTGCTTTTCCATTGTATTGGTTTCTTAGATCCTTTTATTATGTTTTACTGTGTTCTATTTTTTATTTATTTAAAAACTTTTCTATACCGTCGTTTAGTAATACACCATCACAACGGTTTACAATTAGGCACGTATATCAGTTTGGTTTGTACATTTATCTAGGGGTTGCCAATCAATTTTTCGGTTACATGTTTCAATAATCTATTCTATATGGACAGTGGATTGGAATTACCATTTATATGATTCATTGGATAATCATATATCTATTCTGGTACCACTATATGTGTTTCGTTGTGGGCCGCCCCGGATAGAGGCAGCACATAAATAAAGCTAACGCAACATAGCATAACAGGTGCCAAGCTCAGGGGTACTTGATCCCCGGGGAATTTTCAAAAGAAAAGTGCCCGCCTATTTTCTCTTTGAGACCTGGTGCAAAGTCCGCAGGGGAAAGTATCCACGGACTTTGCAACCACCCACAGAGTTTTGACAATTGTCCCCAAAACGTGTTAAATCATAGAGCTACCCCACAAGTCCTGCTAACAATTGAAAGTGACAGGAATGGTCCATATTTACTAAAAGAGAAAATTGAAAAAAGCATCAGAAAGTTTTAAGTTTGCTTTGTCACAATGATTACAGAAGTGAGAGCATAATGAAGTCCATTGATTTAAATATTTTGATGAAATCTTAATCAAAAAGGCACTGGACAGCAAAAGGAGCAAAAATTATCAGTGCTCTTGCATCTAAAACAATGATTAAAAAAAACAAGTAAATCAATATTTGCAAATGTGAAGTTCCTCTCTGCATATGTAGCACAGTTGATTTTTCTCTTCTACTTTTTAACAGAAAAAAACAAAGACCAATCTTCTACTGTTAAATTTTAGAACATCGGTGCAGTTTAGTATTTAAAGGTGACTGTTAACCTATGATATATATATATATATTTTTTATCTCCTGTGAATTTTGAAGGAGATTTCTCAGATGAAAGTTAAATTTATTCAATTTCAATACTTCCTCTTATTTTAATATCCACTGGATGATTTCCTAGGGAATCCTGAGCAGGCAACAGACATTACAAACAGCTACACTGAGCCTTTTCTGAATGCTTTAAGAAATATTTCATTTATGTGCTGTGGGATCCGCAGCAGGAGTACATAGTGAGCAAAGATAAAGAAAATTGATAAAAATGAAAGCTTGAAACTAAATAGATTAATTTTGAAAACAGGCAACCTGCTTCGCAATCAGCCACAAGATCAAAAATGTATTTTTTTCCATAGTAAATTAATATCTCCTATAAAGCATAGAATTATGATACCAGGAGACTTAGGAGGTGATTTTCAAAAGTTTTAAGCACATAAATGAGATTTTAAAAATTGCTACTTTTATGTATGTAACTCCTTTCTAAATTCACATCCATAGGCCCGAATCACATCTCCGCCATTTACTCAGCTGGGACCTTAAAGTAGCCATTTAACTCTTTGTGGTTAAGCATCTCTCTCTGCTTCATCTATGGAGCCTGATCTAGTGATCAGAGCAGTGGTTTTCTAATTTTTGAGGAGTTAAGGAGCCATCAGGAGAGCAGGAGAGGAGATGAAGAAAGTGGGAGGGGGGGGATGTGCTCTGTGAACTCTGGAGGCTGAAGTGGCCCTTACAAAGCCCCATCCCTTACTGTCCCCCATCCTCAATCATCCCCCAGCAATGCTTCCCTCCCTCTCCGCTAGCCTGTTCCCTACCTCCATCAGGCCAGTTTCCCCCCTTCCCTTTCTCCCTGGTTTGTCATGTCCCCTCAACGTCCCCTAGTGCGCACTTCTGGCTCCACCCACTCCCCCCCAACCCCCCCATCCAACCCCCAAAGCAGCTACTCCCTTCCAGCACAGAGTGGCTCTTGGTGATCTGAGCCATTTTGGGCTCGAGCTCCCATACTGTTCCTCAAAGTTTCACGAGAACGGCACAAGAGTTTGGGCCACCCAAGGCTCAAAATTCATTAAGAGTTGTGCAGTGCCAGGAGGAAAGAGCTGTTGTGGGCATGGCTAGCAGTGCCGTGGGACCTTTGGGGTAAACTTGGGGAGCTCTTGGGTTCCACAGAACCCGGCTGAAAAACACTGGATTGGAGCCCTGGATTACAATTCCAGTCCTGGGCCTTTATGTTAGGGATTCTTGGCTTCGACCTAGGTTTGGATCTTTGTATTGGACTAGCCTTGTGATTAATTCTTGCTAACACACTTTGCTTAAAAAAAACTATATAAATCTATAAGAATTTTTTTCAAAAACATAAGCCAGATGGATTATAGAGAGCAGATCTTTTTATTTGCTGTGATGAACTTTCTGTCTAAAGGGCAGCATGCAAAACTAAGTTCAACAAACTTGCAAACTATTTTCTCTCTCTGATCCGGCACTCTGAGAATCTCTGCCTCACTATGCAGAAGTTGTGACCCCTCAGAGCTGATGCCACCAATCCAGCTTTCATTCTGCAGCAATCCAGTGTGCTGGTATGTACAGTAAGCTACAACTGGGCTGCTAAGTCTTTAATAACCAAGAATAATTTGGATGCACACAATGGAAAATGTTCTAAATTAAATGCTGAAAACCTTTAATGACCATTGATCTCCTGTACTTAGAACACAATGTTAGCTAGGCAGGATTTATTATTGAAAACATTAATCTGTACTGTAGGAGAACAGATTTTTCCTTTCTGTTACAACAATCTATAATCTTAGGTTGATTTAAGACACTCCTTAAAATATGTTTGCAGAGCAATCCACACTCACTTTGAGACCCATTATTCTGTCAAAGAAAGGCTGTATAAATGGACAAATTGATCTATGTTTGATCCAGCAGTTGAGACCGACTTCCTTTTGTCCAACTGCATATCCAACTCTAAATTCATAATTCCAAGCTGCTTCATATTCTAATTTACTACAAATTAGTTGTGATGTCACCAGGGCTGTGGTACCACAAAGAAAGGCAGCAGCATCTGAGGAACTCTAAAAGCAAATACTTTTTTTCCAGATCTCTTATTAAACCCGCCACACCCCCCACCACACTCAGATAGAGTATCTATTGACTTATAGTATCTATAGTAGTAGAGATTTCTAGTATCCAGCTTGGTCCTAAAGAAAACTGGATTCTGAGCAAGCTGTGATGCCTTTTTCTGGATAAGCATATGAATTATGCAAATAAGTTGTTTTTACCTAAGCTCTCTAGACCAGTTTGGACCCTAACATAAATTCATCCATACAGGCTCCCAGAATATGGGTGAATTTTCAAAACTTTTAAATTAGCATATAAACGCTTAAGTAGCACCTGCTTGCATATTTCATATTTTACAGAGTCGAAAACATGCATATATTGGCACGTTCACATGCACATATGTGCGTGCGATAACAGGAATGCTCTAGGGGTGCTCCAAAGCGGAGCCAACACTTATGCACATAAGTTGCTATTTTAAAACACAATCACATACGTTTGCCAACTTACTCAAGTATTTTGCAACCTAATTATCTGGCATAAGTGATATTAAATATGTTTATTGTGTACTATTGGCCAGATGGGAGGTCTGGGTGAACTGCGGAGTAGTTCCGGCTAAAGAACTAGGAGGGTCTTGATGACTTGAAGAAGGGCTGGGAAAACTGGTGGACTAATTGGTAAACCAGTTAATTTCATTTACGCGGGCATGTTTTAAAAATGGATAGCTTACATGCGTAAATCTTGATATACAAGAGTAAGTCTACTTTCGTACGTAAAATATACACGTGTATATTTTTAAAATAGGTAGGAAAAGTACATGTGTTCAATGCATTGATGCATGTGGTTTCGATGCATTGTATGTATTCACTCATCAGCCTCCATATGTACATATGTTGTGGGATAGAGATACGCATATTTTATAAAATGCACATATGATATAAGCGCATTATAAAATACTTGAGTATATCTGCTCACAGCCATATATGTATATATATGCTGCCATTCGGGGGCTTTTTTAAAGTTATTCTCATACTGTACAATTTAATGCTGCACAGGAGGCAATGAGAGCAAACTGTGCTTCCAGCTTCTTGTTATTCTTAGCGCAGGAAAGCTGGCTCTTTATGAAGTTCTCCTGTAATTGCTTTTGCCTTTCCAAGAGGACTTGAAGGCAGACATCCATTTTTAATTCTAATGCAGAGCCAAAGCTTGCTGCTGGGGTTTATACCCTGTGCACACACTAGCAGTTTCACTTTCTGCTGGGACCACACCCTGTCAATTCCTCAGCTTCCATGTACCACTAATTTTTCTCTCTCTTTTTTTTCTTCTGTATAAAAGTAAAATAAAGAAAAAAAATCTCCTGCTTTTTCAGCATTAACTTCACTAGGTATGAGCCCTAACTCCAGGCGGAGCTTGCCTCCTTTGCCTGCTGTAAACCTAAACCTGACTTCCCTCCAGGCCCCATAGACCACTCTTGCAGGCCGATGCAATAAAGTGCACTCGGCCAAACGCACGGCTTTACCCGCACTTGGACATGTGTTTTGGACGCTCATCCAAAACCCCTCATACAATAATTGGATTGGCGCATCCAAAACACGCATCCAAACCAGCGCACAGCTAATAGCACTCATCCCATGTAAATTCATGTTGATAAGGCTATTATTATTACCCCCCCCCAAAGCAAAAAAAAAAAACAACTGCTTGCCCCGCAGGAGGCATAAATTCTAGAGGAGTCCAAAAAGTTAACAGAAAAGCAGAAAATATTGCTTTTTTTGTAGTTCCTCCAACTTAATATCGTGGCAATATTAGGACGGAGGAACCGAGAAAAGGAGAATCCAAAAGAAAAAAAATGTCGCCGTCAGTCAGCTTAGGAAAACGGATGCTCGTAAAATTGAGCGTCCATTTTCCTAACCCACACTGACAGCAACCTCTCCTGGGCACCTGATGCCAAGGAAGCGTTAGGGATGCACAATTTTCCCTAGCACCTCCTTTTTACCATGGCAGCCCATTTAAATATTAAATCAGGCACCCAGGAGAGATGGATTGGTGCATTAAGAGAGCGGATGCTCAATCATGATCACCCATTTAACGAGTGCCGATATTGCATCAGCAGGTCTATTTTAAAGGCAATTCCTCTTATTTTTCTTTTTTTCATTTGTGCTCTTGGTTCACACTTCTAAGAGCACTGCTTTACCTCCAAACTTCTTCTTTGGCAAGCACCACAACAAACTTTCTTTTACAATCCTCCCTAGAGACTGGGTTTTCCTCTATGCCTTATGTAGAGAAAAAAATCTCCGACCTGACAACATGTGAGGATGACTGAGCTATATGTTGTGGGCTTGGGCAGAAACCATGCTGACTCCAGCTGTTTCTCATGCAATTTCAACTTTTATTAACATAAACTGCAAATCAACATCACAGGAGACTGCCTACCTTTGCAGTGTACTCATAACAAATTTCCCAGAGAGGGTGAGAGGAGCTCCTAATCCTGGAGACATGGGGCCTTCTGATCCCAGCTGAACTTACACTGTTATCACCCACCCAGCATGGTCCCACCTTCAGAGTTCTCTCTCTCTAATTTAAGGTGGACCAGGCTAAATGCTTGGTTCCACACAGGTTAAGGACATGAAATAAGGTCACTCCTTCATACCCTGATTTACATAAGAGAAATAAAAACAGAAACAATGTTGTCATCACCATTACCAATGATAGACAGGCAAACAGAAGCCCAGGGAAAGAGAAATAGTTCTGTTGTCAAAGAAGTTTTGCCATGGGTACAGAACAGGAGAAAACAAGTCCCAAAATGACTCATCTTCGATCGTGCAGACAGTCATTGAGTGGACAAGATTTAAACCTACAAGTCCTAGGAGTTCCTATGACATGCAATTACATCCTCTAACCACTAGACCACCTTATCCATCTCTCGTTTTCTTTCTTTCATCCTATTTTCCTCTTCTCACTCTTTCTTGAATATCTGTAAAGTAGTGCCAGACGTAAATGTAGTAACAAAAGAATAGGAACTTGCAAAGCCCTTTGGGACGTAAAAATGCCATAAAAGCCCTGTGTAAATCAATGACATGACTCAATCCATAGCCACCAATGAAAGGGTTAATGATCGTAGGCAAACATTCATATAACTGAAAACAATAACATAAGTTCCTCTGCACTCGTTTCATCCCATAAAGCAAACAATCATGTCATCGGCGTGCAAGAATGTGTTTCTTTTTCAACCTGCAGTTGTATGTGCATTATTAAAAATAATTTGTAACATAAGAATCACAGGGGCGGCAGAACAGGTAATTAGGCACACATATTGAAACAAAAGAATCTCTCTCTCAATAAAATCCTCAGGATCTGGTCTTCTCCCAAGCAAGATAACCACAGAAAACACACAGCAGTTCCTATCTAGAAATCTTGACATTATGAGTGAATTACTTATTGCCACTAATAATGTTGATCTCCTTACGATAATTACCAGAGATGAATATTATCACATGTACAGGCAGATACAATAAAGCTCTAGAATTTCTGACCTATGGTTCAAAAACAAAACAATAAAAGTTCCCTTCCTTTGGATCAGTTAAGCTGGACCATATGCTAAAGTACACTGCTCCTGGTTACAGATTAAGAGACAATGCCCTGTTCTGTTCATTACCGAACATTTAACAGAGCTCCAGTGCAGATATATTCATTTCAGCTTGGATTGCAATCAGAAAGAGAAAATAAACTGTTTTCCCTGTTAAGCTTATCCACATTTTCGTAACAAGGGTTCTATTTTTTCCTACTGTGACCATGTGGTCAAACTTCTGAAGTGCAAATTCAGGTTTTTGTTTTTTTGTGTTTTTTTCATTTTTTTTTTTAACTTGATTGGCACAGGGCTGCCAAGCAGCCCAGTTTCTGAAGGGGAACCTCAGACTAGTAATTATGTATTTTATTTATGTATTTAAAACATTTATATGGCACACTATCCCTAGGTCCTTATGTTTTAAAATCCCCGCTTAATGCATTTTGGTAACAGGAGTGCTATCTTCAAATAGAAGAAGCAGGAATGGAAGCATCACCCAAAACATGCTTTGGCCTCTGGAGGGTGGCAAATAATCTGGTTTTGCCCAATACCAACTGTTGTAAAAGAAAATATTTATGAAATATTGGATTTAAAACCAGAAAATATTTGTCATAATCTAACAAAGGTGTTTAAGGTGTAGAAGTACAGGAGCAACGAAGGAAGTTCCATTAACATTTTCCACTCTTCCAACAGACATACATAAGCACGCTTGATATGCACTCCTGACAGATACAGAATTACCGTAAATCTAGGCCAGAAGACTGCCATAGCCTTGCAATTCCCATTGAATATGACAGTTAAAACCCTTTTTGCTAATTGAATTGTAAAGATAGCTGGAATAAACCTTTTTCTTTTACTCTATCATTGAAATGCTGCTATACAGAAATCTTAATATTGTTCCCTAATTTTAAACTCTGGCTAAAACTTTCTCATGCAAAAGTCAATTTTAAAAAGCAATGCAGATTTTTCCTCCAAGGTTTGCAATGTTTGGCTTTTAGAAACTGCTTTGGCCATGCCTAAGGGCTAGAATCTAGGCGCACGTTTCCTTTCTTTCATAAATTTACTCCTTTCCTCTCTCTCGCATACTTCACATATTCACATGTATCCATATCCTTTTGATGGGCAGACTTGATAGGTCATATGATCTTTTTCTGCCACTATATGTTTCTATATCAAAGTATTAGCTGATTTATATAGCACATACACATTTATAGGACTACAGGAATAACACAAAAAGAGTGACTTTTCAAAGGAGTTATACACATAAAAGTAGCATATATAATAGTAATTTTCAAAACTCCATTTGCATGCATAAAACCTTTGGAAAATTCAGCCTATGGAGTGAATTTTCAAAGTACCTAAATGCATAAAAGCAGCATTTTTCAAAAATCCATTTTATGTGCACAAATCCTTTTCAAAATTACATCTATAAAATACTATCAAACAGCTCACCTACATTAGCATGCACAATTCACCCACAGCAACTGATAACTTCATACAGCACTAGGTCATATACTCACTGCTGTAGCACAAAACATACTAACCACATTTCACTCACACCCGACCTTAACATCTTACAACACCTGAAGTTGGATATAATGACCAAGTTTCTTTGGTCCTGGAAGGGACAAGAAATCTAAAGCAAAAAAACAAAAAACTGTGTAACAAAAAGCTTCTGCAAAAAAGTGCTGCAGGACTTTTAACCAAGAACTGAGCAAACATTTTGCTCATTTCTTTTGCCCAACTCTAAAGCAAATCACTGCTGTGCTGTTCAACATCAGAAGTAAAATTGTGTCCTGAATTTGTTCCTCATATAGGCAAAGACATGAAAGTTATGTTTAAACTGAATGCTGGAAGGTATCAGGTTTAGAAGCAAACCATCTTTGCACTTCACCAAAAACAAAAAAAAAAGAATAAATCCCAGTGTACTTTCCCAGTTACAGAACGCCACACTATATTGAATGTGTCTGGATTCACACCTAGAGAAAACCACGAATATGCACACCAATTCAAATACCTTTTCTTCAACTATTTGTTACCATTCACTAAATAGACTAAGTACAGTGTCATATCTGAAATATAAAGATCTGGTGGGGATTCATGTCTCTTTGTGCAGGTCAGCATCAGAAGCAGAAATCCAGACTGCACTAACCTAATGTATTAAATATGGCAGACAGCTAAAGAGTGGTGTCAGAAGAGACTGAAAAGGATAGGGGCAGCAGGAACGATGATAAATTCCATTCTCAAGAAATATATAAATAGAACAAATAGAATTGTGCTGCATATATCTAAAATGATGATGTCAGTTCCACTAAAGTGCAGACACGGCATTTTTTTTTTAAGCCAACTACAGCCAAACTTGAGTTTTCCCACATCAACTTTGGTTTGCTTCTAATTTATCAAAACCAGAAAAGTCTGAAAGAAGAGGGGATGCAAAATGGTAAAAGCCCACCAAAATTAAGCAAAAAAAAAAAAAAAAATCACTTGGCCTGCATTCTAAGAGCTTATTTTTATAGGAACCGTATGCAGGAGTTTCACTCTCTAGAAAGTGGTTTTCTCTTGAACACACATCAGAACTGGCATCATACTATAATTGCAAGTTGTCAGTCAGAGCCGCACCCTTCACACAATGGCAAGCCTCCAAAACATCTGTCAGAAGCACACAGAAGCTACCGGGTGTTATTGTAATCCCCTAAAAATGGACCAAGCTCTTTCTGCAACTCTGTATTTTCCAAATGGAACAATAGCATATGCAAGCACCCATTCTGGCAAAACCAATTGCCTCTGACTAATCTGTAATAAGTTATTTGGTCAACAGTCAATAAAGAGTGCAAATACTACCAGGACTTTTAGACAGTCAGGCTCCAGATGCACAAGTAAAATATAATGTTAAACAATAACGAATATACTTTGGTGACCTTTTTCACTGTGCCTCAGGTATGACTACCATTACTTTGCTTCACTCCTACTGTCAATCTTATCATGAAAACGGTCTTCACTGCTGAACAAAGGGAAGATGGAAAGCTTTCTCCAAGACTAAAATCTTTCGTGACATTTTGCTGCGAACAGAGAATACTGGAGGCTATGGAGGTAATTTTAAAAGGCGTTACATGTGTAACGATTTTAAAAAGCCATTTACGCATGTAAAGTGCATTTGCACATTAATATTCTATAGACAATTCAGCGATATATACTGTAGCAATTTTCAAAAGCCAAACTCAATTTAGGGACTGTATCTTTCAACAGGGCACGCGAGTACACATTGACGTGTGTGTGTCTACACGCGCCCAGAGACGCAGCTATTTTATAACATATGTGCACATACACACATATATATTATAAAATAGCCTGGATGCATGTATGCATGCACCCTATTTTGCAACTGGATGCACACAGCCACACACATCTGGGTATGAGCCATGCAGCCACCTCATAACCAGTTTCACCAGTTCTTCCAGCAGTCTGCCCAGTCTATGTATTTATTTATTTAAATACTTTTAAAATACTGATGCTCAAGACAGAGTCTTATCGTACTGGTTTACAGTATAACCAGGGGGAAAAAAACAATAACCAGAAGAAAGAAAGTTACAATGAACAGGGATTACAATACAGGACAATTGAAAAAGGAAGAATTAGTTTAACAGGACCTAGTCTAGAGCTAGGTCCTCCAAAACCCCCTGGTTTATTAGCCTGCAACCCCCTCCCCCAGTTAATTCAGATCCCTCAAACCCTTCAGTGATGCCTGGAAATACTTTCATTAACACACCTCTTTCATAGCAGAAGTAAACTTACATGTCACTGGACCTGGGCACGTGAGAAGGTGCATAGGTACTTGCATGCACATCTCTTGGCCTCACCCCAGAACGCCTACACCACACCCTGTTTTTTGAATCGGAGTGAGATATTTACACATCTCTCGATGCATGCATATGTAGGTGGCTTTTAAAATCTGCAGGGCATCCACAGGGCTTTTAAAATTCACCTTTAGGTGTGTAAATGCTGTTTAAAATCAGGCCCTATATATTCAGACTATACAGTAAATACATGTCCTATATATTACACATAATTAACTTTACTGCTGCGGTTCAGATGCAAAAAGAAATCCTCAAGATTCATGCTACACTGATTAACAATAATGCAGGAACTACGGCTAGCAAATAGATTGGCACAAATTACATCAGAGGGTCATTGAAAAATAGAGAGGCCAATATTCAGAGCAAGTAAGCCAGAAAAGTACGTTGTAATGTTATTTTAACTAACACTTACCAAATTCTGTAAACTGTTCTGATGGCGAAACCAAATGACGGTATACAAAACACGACAAATAAATACAAATAAATAAATAAAAAACTATCCAGATAACTTAGCCGAAATATTCAGAGGCATGGTCATGCCACTGAGTTTACTCAGCTATTTTACAGTTAACCGGATAAGTTTATCTGACTAACCATTAGATAGTCAAATAGCTGTTATTCAGCTAAGCTAGATAAGACTGACAGTTGCCCATTTATCCAGTTAAGGTAACCAGAGAAATAGCTCCTCTCCAGAAAGTTCCCATCTCACCCAACTGTGGAATGGCTGAATTTTCAGATAGTGCCACTTTAGCCAGCTAAGTCAGAACATGGACCTCGTGAATTTTCTGACACATAACCTGACAGAGTGTCAGGTTATGTTAAAACATACATTTGTGTCAGGTTATATTAAACATACATTTGCATTTGTGTTTATAGAAACAGGAATTCTTCTAGAGGTGCAAATTAAATTGGAAGTTCTTCAATAAAGCTTGCATCTATGGAAAGCTGTTCTGCAATAAATACTTCAACATCATTCAAAATTGTCTTTTTGGATCCTTGCAAAGATTTTGGAATTTTGTAAGTTGGTCATGAAATAAATATCGATTTTCATTCATTTAGCACTTTATCATAGAGTCCAAAGTGGGTACAGAGTATTTATCAAGCACTGACAAATTCCAAATCATTGTAATACAACTATTATCTTACTTATCTTATGTTTGTGAGTGCCTAGTGTTATTCACATGGAACGACGGTATATAAAACACTCAAATAAATAAAATAAAATAAAATATTTAGCATCCATTAAAAACCTACAAAGTCAATTCTTTGGTTGTGGGAATATGAGAGACTGGTTTCCTGGAGTCATAACTCAGTGGTGTTCGAATTCCTACCCTTACTCCCCCCATCTCTCACCTACTCTGATCTCATACAGGTCAATTTTTAAACAACCTTAGCGGCCAATTTCAACTGGTTATCTTTAAGTGAATATTCAGCAGTACCTAGATTGCTAAGTTTTCAACTGAATATTTTTCTAAATCTAGCAGATCAAAATTTGACAGACTAAATTTATTGCGGCTGTTTTCATGGGCAAAATTTAGCCAGTTAGTGCCGAAAATCAGGCACTAACTTAAGTCCTTTAAAAAAAACCCCAAACAAACACCACAGTGATGGCACTCTCCTTCTGTGGATTATACACTCCTCCCCCCCCCCCCCCCCACACACACAGAACACTTGGTCCCCTTTTCTCCATTCTTCCAATAATTCAAATATTTAAAGAATGGTCCCTGGGGAATCCCAAACCATTCCCTCCTCCCTTAAAATATTTTTAAATTTCCCAGCATGGTGGAGGGTCCTTTCCTTCCCTATAATCACCCTTTTATAAAAGACAAAGGGTTCCCACAAGCCAAGAACCCCCTGCTTCCTTTCCTCTAACTGTTAAAAATGAAATTGCCCCCTACATAGTGGGGGACCCTTTTCTCTCCCACCCATCCTCCCTCACTATTGTCAAAAGCAGCCACCAACAGGGATTCCATCTTCCTCTGAAAAAGGACACTGAAGGGGGGAGATTCCCTCTCTTCTTGTCAAAAAAGAAAAAGAATTGGAGTGTGTGCGTGTGGGGGGAAATACCCCCAGCATCACTGCTCTTTTTTGGAAGGAAGTGGAATCTCAGGTTATAAGATACTGGGATATATCGGTGTGTGGCTATGTACACACACAGATACAGGTCTTGTTAAGTTATCAGCTAAATTAATTCTTTACTTAAATCTTTACAGAGGGGGATTCTGGGGAGATACCTATACTGGTAACTTTCTTTGATGGTGATGATTCGGAGGAACTGAAGAAAATCACTGTGAAAAATGGAATATGTGATAGAGCAA
The DNA here is from genome assembly GCF_901001135.1 of Rhinatrema bivittatum. Lineage (NCBI taxonomy): Eukaryota > Metazoa > Chordata > Amphibia > Gymnophiona > Rhinatrematidae > Rhinatrema > Rhinatrema bivittatum. The sequence continues at coordinate 25,619,151 of NC_042631.1, forward strand.
ACTAACAAATTAAAGAGCAACCAAGCACCTGGAACAGAAGGTGTTCACCCCAGAATTCTTCAAGAACTCAACTATTAAAAAATCACAGACTCGTTATTAGTAATTTGTAACCTATCATTAAAAACAGCCACAGTACCTGAAGACTGGAGGGTGGCCAAAGAAAGCCAGTTTTTACAAATGGCTCTGGGGTGATCCATGAAACTATAGACCAGTAAAGCCTGATGTCAGAGCAAGACAAAATGGTTGAAGCTATTCTTAAAAACAAAATTACTGGCCATACTTATTTAACATTTTTCTATACCGAACTTCATGACAAGCTTCATATCAGGCCGGTTTACATCAAACTTAGGGGTTAACTTAACAAAACCATATAACAAGAAGGCCGAGGCGCAGTTACAAGTAACAGGGAGAATGAACTTGGGGGCTAGGGTAGCCATGAAATAAAGGACAGAAAAAACTGGAGAATGAACACGAATGAATATACAATGGCTAGGTCGGGCATTTAGACTGTTGTTCTAAATGAAAGAATTGTTGCAATGTTAGGCTTAAGGGAAGGCTTGGACGAAAAGCCAAGTCTTGAGTTTTTTTCGGAAGGTAGTCAGGCAGGGTTCCAGTCTTAGATCAGTCGGCAGGTTGTTCCAGATGATGGGGCTAGCTGTGGAGAATGCCCGTTCTTTCGTGGAAGTTAGTCGAGTGGATTTAGTTGGGGGAACTTGAAGGGTTCCTTTGTGTGCCGCTCTGATGGGTCTTGCAGATGTGTATAGTTTGAGTGGGAACTGAAGGTCTAACGGAAGTTGGTTGTGTATGGATTTGTGGATAATGGTGAGTGCTTTGTGCAAGATTCTGAATTTAATAGGTAACCAGTGTAGGTTTCTAAGTATAGGGGTGATGTGAGTTAGTGTTGGTTAATATCCTGGCTGCTGAGTTCTGGAGCATCTGTAGTGGTCTAGTGGCATGACATATGGATAAACATGGACAAATGGGGAGGAGCCAACATGGATTTAGCAAACAGAAGGCTTGCCTTCCAATCTACTAGATTTTAGATAAGCATGAACTGGTTGTTATAGTGTCTCTCTTTTTCAGAAGGCATTTGACAAGAAACACTCCTCAAGAAATTAAAGTCAGGAAGCAAAAATCATATTGTGGATTGGTAACAAGTTAAAAAGACAGGAAATGGAGTAGAACTAATAGTGGATCTGTACCGGGAGCTCTTTAACATTTTTGTAAATTATCTGGAAAGGGAAGCAATGAGTAAGGTGATCAAATTTGTAGTTGATATTCAAAGTTGTTAAAACACGGATTGTAAGCAATTGAAGAAAGATCTTGCAAGACTGGGCATCTAAATGGCAGATGATAGTTAATGTGGACAAGTGCAAAATGATGCATATAGGGGAAAAAATTAGCCTAACTATGGGTTAATGAAGCTGGGTTTCATATCAGAAATCACCAATAAGGAAAAGGATCTTGGTGTCATATCAATGTTTATTGTATTTCCCATTTTTGTATGTATTATTTTTATGATGAATATTGCTATTGGTTGTAATATTTTCATGTATTATGGACCACTTTGGACTAGACAATTTCTAAGGAAGGTGTTATATATCTTTAATATAATACACAATCAAGCTGTAGAGATCATTGCCAGAAAATGTGATCAAGGCATTAGTATAGCAATTGCAATAGAGAACATTTCGAATTTAGGTGCCTTAATTGACCCGACCTTATCATTCCGTCCTGACATTAAAAAGAGAATTAAATCAGGTTTTTTCAAACTCTGCATACTTTGCGGTCTGAAACATCTATTAGATACAGCGGCTTTACGTACAATGGTACAAGATTCTATACTTCCCATCGTAGACTACTGTAATTCCATTCTCTTGGATCTACCCTCTGGTATTCTTAGACCTCTAACTCCTGATGAACGCTGCCGCATGACTCATTGCCAGCGCCAGCACATCATCCCCGTGCTCTTTGATTTACACTGGCTCCCGATTGCAGAACAAATCAACTATAAGGTCACAATCATCACTTTCAAACTGATTTCCTCTGCCGTCTCACCGTGGTTGCAATGCTTTGCTATGGCTTTACTGCCCGACTCATCAGCTCCGGTCATCAGAAAGGGGCTTTCTAGATGTGCTCTCAACTTTGCATGCCCGACGCTTGGTGTTACTAGAGACTGTGCTTTCTCAGTCACTGCGCCAATTTTCTGGAACTCTCTTCTTGAACTACTTGCACCTTACAGGCAGCGTGAAGTCTTTCAAGACCTCAAAAACATAGCTTTTCATACAGGCATTTTACTAGTCCCATAGATGATTTTTGATGGTTTGGTATTTTTCTCTGTTGCTATGAGTATTATTTTGGATTGTATATGAACTGATTTTATGCTCATTTTCTTCTGTACATTGCCTAGGTCAGTGGTCCCCAAACCTGTCCTGGAGGGCCACCAGCCAGTCAGGTTTTTGGGATATCCACAATGAATATGCATGAGAGAAAATTTGCATGTTATGGAGGCAGTGCATGCAAATTTTCTCTCATGCATATTCATTGAGGATATCCCAAAAACCCGACTGGCTGGTGGCCCTCCAGGACAGGTTTGGGGACCACTGGCCTAGGATATAGGCGATTGATAAATGAAAATAAAGATAAAGATTTAAAAGGAGTTTGGTCATGTTAGAACGTAAGACTTGCCAAAATGGGTCAAACCAAAGGTCCAATTAGTCCAGCATCCTGTTTCCAACAGTGGCCAATCCAGGTCACAAGGACCTGGAAGAAAAGTCCATGAACCATTATTAGCTGGTTAGATTGACACAAAAGGGTAGAATGTTGGGAAGGTGACGAGAAAGAAGAATATTGGGGGGGGGGGGGGGGGGGGGGGGGGGGCATGAGGAGGAATAAATGCTAGTTGGGAGGGGAGGAAGAATAAAAGAAGGTAAGGTGATGTGATTTCCACCCCATTGCCCTGCAATCAGCAATGCAAACTTCAGATTTTTGAGGTGATTAGAGCCAGGGTATAGGGGATGCATGAGGATCATATGGGAAGAGAGAATATGAACGGGGGAGTGCAGAGGAATGAGACCTGGGGAGGGGGTTCAACAGTTGGTCAAAATGTGTGAAAGAGATGGAGGTAGAGAGTCTGTGTGAAAGAAAGCCAGAGGTGATTATGGGGAGAAGAGAGCCAGAGATGATGCTGGGGTAGTGGCAGGGCCGTATTTAAGATTATGGTATCCATAGCAGAGGATCAGTGATGGGGGGTGGGGGGGGTGTTCAACCCAGAAAGCAGAGAGCAGCATGGGAAGTTCAGAATTTGGTGCCCTGTGCTTTGCTGCCTATGCCTAAAATGTATGGGGGTGAGGCAAGAGGTGGTAATGGAAAGTCTGTGAGGGAGAGCAGGAGGAGGCAAAGAGGAAGGGAGGGTGACAGAATCAGAGGTAAGGAAGTGGGGGATGGTGATGGAAAGCTAGAGGTGGTGATGGTGGGAGGGGGAGAAGCATGATGGTACTCCTGTACTTGCCACGTCTGTGCTGTAAAGAAAACTAGAACCTGCCAAATAGGTGCCACACTTACCACCAAAAAACTTGGAGTTTACCACAGGCTTTAGCTGTGATTATCCCTGAGATACCAAACTGGACATATGGTCACTGTTAAAAGCTCAAAGATCTAATACAAACCAAGGAAGATGATTATCATCAGACCCTAAGGATTTGCTATCTTTCTACTGATTTTACATATGCATAGTCCATTGCACTCTAAAGAACACTTTTGCAAAAAGTAACTTATTTATAGTTTTTAATTACTGTATTTTTATACTATTTTATAAACATTTTATCTTTAATGTTCATAGGTTTTAACCGCTTATGCAGTCAGATTTTGCCAAAACAGAGCATTATCAGGTTTTTAGAGCTCCTTTCTCCTTTTTGTTATATTTTTGTCCTGGCTGTTTTTATTTCATTATTCATTTATTATTATTTATGATGTTATTTTTTTTTTATCCATTTCATATTCTTACATTTATTGATTTTCTCTTGCCACCGCTTTTCTCCAACACATACGCAATCGAAATAATAATCTGCATATACAGCTGAAATGATAGACAGTCATCAATATGAACAGTGAAAGAAAACAGGATCAAAGCTGCTTAAACAAATTTAACTGTTTTTAAAAAATGTCACTGAGATTATAGGGATCAATTAACAGCCGGTACTGGGCTAAGCACGTTAGCCAGATAAACACATCTGGCTGGGATAATCAGCATCACGGCCACACTGCTGAATATACCCAGCCAAGTTAGTCGGGTAAATTTATCTGCCTTACTTTAGGATTGCTGAATACTAGGGCTAACTTTTTCCGGCTAACAGCTGGATAGGGCAGCACTGGCCAGGGATACCTCCATTACTCCCCTCACTTAGCCGGATAACTTTTTAGCTAGATAAATAGTTTTCTGGATAAATGTCAGCCACGGAACGTAGCCGAATGTTGAGAAGGCGCCACTTATCAGGCTTAAGGGGCACTGAATTCCAGCCTCCTAAAGTCTACAGTAGAATACTGTTTGGATTAGAAGCTTTCTAAATTCAACCCTTAACACATCTTTACACATATCTGATTGTGTTTTTACATATATTACACTCATCTCATCAGGCCTGAGCAGAATGGTGTAAAGAGGGTACAGCTGTACCAGGCCCCCCCCCCCCCCCCCAAGCTTGGAGAGAAGGAGAAGCAACAAACTTACAAGAAAAATAAACGATGAAAGTAGATTATCTGAAAGGCATGGAGGCCCCCAGCAAGCATGGTGTATACCAGGGTCTCCGGCAAGCATAACGCACCATGGCTCCCAGCAAACGCGGTGTACTGGGCCCCAGATTTCTCTCAATCTCAGAGATGCAAAACGTTCAAAGAAACTGCAGCACATAACAGCCTAGAAAAAAACAAATCTTAAAGTGCTGAAGAGAACTGGAAATCTGAGCAACATTTGACATCTGGGTGCAAAGAAATTCTGTCAGAAGACAAGCAATCTTATTACACAATTATACAACACTATATCATTGTGCTATTGAACATTTGATAAAGTGCACCTTAATAAATATCCCAAGCTCGCAATAAACATATTTCCACATTATTTTATATTTCATTTTTAGATTTTGCACACTAGTGTTTTGACGTTTGCACCGAAGGTCTTCCTGTAATAACATATGATCAATTTTGAATTATTATAAGCCAGGTTTATTAGCCACTACTTTTCGGGACAGAGATATACTGGCAGACTTAAGACGTTTTCTGTTAATGACACGGGAAAAACTGTGGCATTAAGGAGAATCTGATATTGGCAGGCCTAATACTAAATTGCTGAAAGACCAAGAGGAACTCAACTGCATCATCATCTACCTGATTCACTAAGCCTTTTTTCCCATTCTGTGTCTATGGGGGGAAAAAAGCTTTGTGAAACAGGCCGTAACTGTCCCAGTTTAATACTATGTCTCACAAACATCACATACCATAATCATCGCCTCAGTTGCAATATTATCCTATAGAATGGATTGTATTTTAAAAAGCAATTTTAAACAAGTGGTATATGAACACTGTTTCTTTTGTGAGCAACGAGAATCCCCTGTGTTTGAAAAGCTGTTAATTGGAACTTGATTGACAGCTGTTGGCAGAATACTTGAACAATTAGACTTATTCAAGAGGCAATAGCAGCTGATGAGGTGATAAATGCTATATTTCCTCACAATGGGATGGTAACTTTTAAACAGGCGCGCGGGGCACGCATTGAGCACGTTTGCCGTCTCACGCCCATGGACGCCGCCGTTTTTATAAAATACGCACGCACGGAATGAAATAGGCTGAGCGCGCGCACATGCGCGCAAATACCGCTTGCACCGTGTAAGTGGGGGGGATTTTAAAAAGCGCGCACGTTGACGCAAATGGCCATTTTCCCAAGTCGTCCCCAGTTCGCCCAGGAAAGGGATAGGACTTCCTAACCCCCTCCCTCCCCAGTTAAACAGCCTCCCGTTAACCCCGACTCTTAAAACCCGGTTGATTAACACCATGCATAGGAGGAGTAGATTTACGCAGCAGAAGACCCCGGCGCGCGCTTGCACACGTCAGTATTTACGTGCCGCTTTCAACGTGAAATCCAAAAACACGCATGCCTCGCCCCAGATCGCGCCCACCACCCTGCCCTTTCTTTGAAAAAAAATATTTTTGTGTGTGCATTGGGAGATGCGCTTTTAAAATCTGCTCGGTGTGCACCGGCCTGCCATATTTGCATATCTCCCGGTTTTGGCACGTGTCAGGCTTTTAAAATTTACCAATAACTGTGCTCTGTTTTCACCATACCACTGGGAGATTACTGGACAATAACTGCTGTTTTAACAAAAACAAATGGCATTTTTAGCATTACATTTGGTTGGATTTGACATTAAAGGAGTTGATATCAACAGAACTAATTAATATTAGTGCAGTAAAAAATGGTGTGATATTTGGGTGCATGGGACAGAACATGACTCAAATGGCTCTCTGGGGTATAAAGCCATTGTAATGGAGTGCAGAATTCAAGATGATTATTTAAGAGATGTGATGAAGGTGATGTCTGATGATGTGAACTAACCTAAGAACATAAGACCTGAAATAATCAGCCTAAATCCAAATATTGTTTTGCTGTGTGGTAAGTACATGTGCAAGTAAAGTGATTTTTAAGCCATAATAAAACAGATATTATATATCACAGAGCAACAAAAGGTAGGTAATCTACAGGTCTGATTCTTGTAAAATGATTTTATCTCTAAATTTTAAAGAGAACATCATGTTGAAATGTGCCTTTATTAAACAAATATAGCCCTTTGAAAGCCCTTCATAATTTACTATTATGCAGCTGAATGCTGCCCAGAAAAAAAACTTACCAAATCAGTTACAAATTAGTTTCTGGAAGGTTTTCAAGATGCACAACAACTAAAAATTGTATGAGGCCACTAAATCACAGCCAGGGCGAGCCATGGCTTCAAGAATCGTGCGTCAATTCTTGTTCCACCCCCGCTGATAGCTCAATTCCAGCAGGGGGAGAAAAAGTGGACCTGAAACCAGCTGTGACTGACAGATTACAAAGAAATATTCAGCTTTTAGCTGTATCGCAATTTGTGCCTGATATTGTAGAATATGACTGGGCTGCACCTGGTTGACTATTAATAACTTATAAAGGTTCTTCACATGGCTGTATTTACCAAAAAGGCCACTTCACTATGAAGTGCCCATTTAATAGCAGTTATACGTGAGAAGAACTATACATCCAATAGTTGATCCTAATAGCCAGATGTTCTTTTATCGGCCATTCAGCTTAAGTACAGATATCAGTTTAGCATTTTGCACTATTTATAGGATTTATATATTTGCTGTCTTAATTACCAGTCATGAAGTACCATCTAAACAAGCAAAGGGTATTATCGAACAAGGGTTTATGTCCTTGTCTCAAATTCTTAGAAACCTGGCCGGCCCGGTGGCTTAGCAGTAGAGAACCCGAGTTCACTTTTCCAGGTTAGATCTTCTGCTCTACAAGATGGCTGGAAAGAAGTGTCCCTCATCATTTCATGGCGATACCTAGTAGCCAGATTTAGCATCCAATTTCACTGGGTTCCAGAAGCAGCCTAATTTGTGACCCCTCCCCAGCTAAGGCCTGTTGCTGCAATGACTGAGTTGAGTAGGGTGGGGGATACAGAAATGGGGGGTTGGGAAGCCAAGTAGCTGTGAATGAAGACTCATGGGTGCTCATAGCTGGTTCTGACTGTGCTAAAAGGCTGAAGCAGTAGAAGAAAACTAACAGGTAAAAAAAAAAAAATGTAGAAATTTATATATTCAGCCACCATGGCCAAGTTAGGGTTTCTCACAATGCAATACATCTTAAGAGACTAAATATTTGGTATGAAGCTATATGAATCAGTTCAGTCCCATACCAGTCTCCAGAGAGTTAAAAACAAGGCTCACTGGGAACTCAATATTTATAAAATCTTTTGCTAAGAAAATATTGCAATAAATATCATTTTATTTTGATATTTACGTTTCAGTTGTCTGTTCCAGAAAAATTATTATACTACCCACTGACCTTACTTCATGGAGTTTGTTACACGTACACACATGTGTACAAGTTTATCCACATATCGGACAGGCTAATTTGTAAAACGTCATTTCTACACATAGTCCCTTTGGAAATTACCCTCTAATTGATCTACCAATAGATTCAACCCAATTAAATTGTATTTTTTTTTGTAAATGAGGGGGTTTGCAATTATGATTTGAAAGAGAATTAACTTTCTCAGAAAGAGATGCACACTAAAAGATGAATTTTAAAATCCCAACGCGCACATCAATTATGGGATACATGAAAACGTTGGGCCGGTGCGCGCAAAGCGGATTAAAAAAAGCGCCCGGATTCGCGCGTAAATTCTGCTGCCTGCACAAATGGAAAGTTTTCATAAAGGGGCAAGCATGGGCTTTCTGGGATTTTAACCTAAAATTTGCATGTAAATAATTGTGCGCACTGGCAGGTACCGAGGTCCCCTGCTACACAAGTTTACTTCTGCTATGGATGACGTGTAACTTATAAAACAAAATAATCTGGGCAGATAAGGAGATCACCTTGCATGAGACCCAGAAGCTCTCTTCCAGACTCTTGGTCCGAGTCAGCCAGTCGTCCAAGTACAGGTGTACCAGGATCCCATCTTTTCCCAACTTCGCCACCACCACCACCACCACCATAACCTTAGAAAAGGTTCTGGGTGCAGTGGCCAAACCAAAAGGTAGTGCTCGAAATGGAAAATGATGTCCCAAATCTGTGAAACGCAGAAATCATTGATGCTCTAGTCAGATGGGAATATGCAGGTATGCCTCGGACAGATCCAGAGATGTCAGGAACTCCCTCGACTATACTGCCATTATCTCGGAGCACAAGATTTCCATGCAAAAATGAGTCACACGCAAATGACTATTAACTCCTTTAAGATCCAGAATGGGAAGAAAGGATCCCTCCTTCTTGGGCACAACAAAATAAATGGAATAACAGCCAATATTTTCTTGAGACATGGGCACTGGAACCACAGCCCACATGCTGATGAGTCTTGACAACATACACTCCACTCTGTCTCTTCTGCAGAGTTGCAGGGAGACACCATAAACACATCCCAAGGAATACTGCAAAACTCCAGTGCATAGCCATCCCATATCACCTCCAGAACTCACTGGTCTGTTGTGATTTCAACCCACCTCCGATAAAAAAAAAAAAAAGTGAGAAAGAGAGACGACCTATCTCCTAATCACAGAGAATGGTCAGCACACCTTCATTGGGAAGCTCAGGGTGCTCCACTACCTGAGCCTGCACCCCATCTGGGCTGCCTGGGACAAAAGGTCTGAGATCTACCCAAAGGTCGAGTCCGCTTCTCTGTAGGGTTGAAAACGTCTGAATCCCATAGTACGACCTCTTGCACTGGCAATTGAGGAACCGGGACTCACCCCACTTATTGGCCATCTTCTCCAGCTCACTCCCAAATAAGAGCGAGCCTTTAAAAGGCAACTTTGTAAGATTAGACTTCGAGGTTGTATCAACAGACCAATTTTTCAGCCACAGCTGATGCCTAGCTGCTATTACCGACGCCACCCCTCTAGTCGAAGTGCGGAATAAATGACAGCCCGCTTCAGCCAAAAAGACAGCTGCTGGTTCCATCACTGCCCTGGAATTTAAACCAGATTCATCCATTTCCTGAGAGAGCAGTAAACAAAAGTAAGTAACCAGGGAACAACAGGAAGCTATATGCAAATTCATTGCTTCAAAGGCCTGCTTAAGTATAGCCTCAACTCTCCTATCCTGAGCATCCTTTAGGGCTGCTTCCCCCTTCTACGGGAATAGTCGTCCACTTGGTGACAGCACACACAAGCGCATCCACCTTCGGAAAACATAATTGCTCTCGTGCAGCTGGATCCAGGGGGTACAGGCCTTCCAAGACTTGTCCCTCTTTCAAATTAGCTTCTGGGGCGCCCCACTCAAAAATCAATGAATAGCTTCCAGAATAGATAAGAAACTTGAGGTTTTATGCAAAGAAATCAAAACAGGATCTTTCTTTGGCTCAGATATGGATTCAGCCCCAGGTACTCCCAGCGTCTTCAATGTCTGGGAAATCAAAACCAGTAACTCATTTTTATGAAACAACCACAACATAGATCTATGCAGCTCCAATCCCAGAGGAATTTCCCCATCCTCCAGGGAATAAGGATTAGTTTCATCATCCTTGCCATTTGGGTCCCCATCCGGAAGACCAGCAGCTGATCTAGGCATATCCCGATGCTTCTCCACAGCACCAGGCATACAGTTTCACCGCCTGCTACCCAGGACTGGCAAAAATAGTTGGGGCAAAGGACTGCGCCTGAAAAAAAGACTGTAGTCCTTGAAAAAATTCTACCCAAGAAAAGGCGGAGGGATCCATGCCAAAACCAGGGGGCACCTATCCTGAGCCCACTGAGCTACTGTTCCCCGCTGACAAACTAATTAGAGAAGATCCAATGTTAGGCGACCCTTCTGGCAGTTCCATCAGGCTGGGAAGAACCAGGCTTAGTAAAAACAGATGAAAGCAATTCCCTGAGCCTCCAAGCAATGCTGACACAAGATATAAGGAATGCCAGGCTGAGATGCCAGAATATGACAAGCAGCACAGAGAGTAAGACGCTTAGGTTTCTTAGCTATAGGCACCATCAGTCTATCAGTATGTTAAAATAAGTGTCTGAGGAGTGCACATCCAGCCATAACCACACTGCAAAAAACTAGGCGACCAAAATTTAGGCTCAACACTGTACCTCAATGGGCACCCAAAAACTGAGCTCCCACAAGGCTGTAAGGCTTGTGCCCACAGATAAGCGTGTGTGAATGGGCGCACAGATGGACGCCCCAACCAACTGGACGTCCAACCAGGCACCCAACCAAGCGTCCAACCAGGTGCCCAAATAGGCATACACCTGGACGCACAATCTGACGGAACTGAAAAGGGCAGCCTAATGTGCAGGAAAAAAGCACACGAAACGCCGCCAAGGCCTATCATGCGGCAAACAAAGAAAAAGCCTGAGAGCAGGACCTAGCCAAAAGGCTGCTCAACCCGCCAGGCTGCCCATGTCCCCCAAACTCCCACTGAGGCAGGAACAAATGTCAGATCGGCATGCCAAGCACAGAGACCAAAAGAGAGAGGAACCCCTACAAAAACTCACTCTCTGATTATAATTTTTTTTTTTTCTATTCTTTACCTGAACTCAGCCCGTCCTGGCTGAGAACAGAATCTGGCTGCGGAGGGGGGGAGAGATCATATACCTTCACCACTACGCTCTGCTTCCTGCACCTGCTGCCTTTCAGCTGTTTTTTCTCTTTTCTTTTCTTTTTTAACAGCTAAGTCCATGCCAGCTGGAAACCAGCTACCAGACCAAGGCACTCATCTGAGGGAGGGGTCCAAGGATATCACCTCAGGAATTCTCGACTGAGGGAGGGACCATATGGTATCACCCCAGGAGAGTGGGGCAAATTAAATTTCCTTTTCTCCTTCTAAAACTTAAAGCAATCCCTGGTAGGGAGATGCACGTCCACCATCTACTGGAGACGGAGAATAGTGGCGGGCTGATGTCACTGCAGGAGAATATATACTGTGATGTCAGCTTTGTTCTGTCTCCCTCTGGTGGAAGAGGTGCATAACCCACTGCTTAAGCAGCATTTTCACGCACAGGTGGTTGTCCACTTAAACTTGAGCACAAATGTGTGTGCAACCAGGCTAATATATAACATGCACGCATATACACACATATGTTATAAAATGGCTGCATTCCTGGGTGCAGGCCAACGAACGCGTGCACATATGCGCCACTTTGAAAGTTACTGTCTATGCTAACAGCTGTCATTCCTTACTTCATATACCTATTTCCTGGATAAAAACTTTACTAGCAACAGTTTGTTGACCTGTACTACCCATTACAATTAAAAATGGATAGTGTACAGACATACTTTTTCAAACAGAGTACAGACAGCCCTTTCATTTTTTTCCCCTTCTGTGCTCGTTTATTTATTTAAAAATACTTATTACTCACATCTTCCAGTACAGTTCAGGGCAAGATTTAAGAAAATCAAGCCCTTGGGTGATAACTATAATGGATGGCCCATCGACACACATAACCAACATCGGTAGGTCCAGAAAATGAAGCACAGAGAAATGGCAATATACAAACAGATGGGCTAGACCTGCCCCCCTCCCAGATACATACACACCCAATCCAGCTTCAAAAGTTACCCTCCTCTTAGGCAAAGAAATGCATTTTGCCTTCTGTATACACTCTTCAAAGAGCTGCATTATCTCCCCGCACGCAGGGCTTTATTTTCAAAATTACTTCTATGCATAAAACCCTGTTTTGTGTGTGCAAGTGGCATTTTAAAAATCAATCCGTGGCCAGTTTGCACAAAAGTACACATGAAACTCTGTTTCGCCTGTACTTTCATGGGCACTCAGAGCTGTTCTTGGAGGCAGGGCTGAAGTGGAGTTGCAACTTACATGCGTAGGTATGCGTCTAGGTTACCCTGCATGAGTTACACCCTGTTTGGAGCAGGTCTTACTTCATGCAAGGTAATTTGTGCATGTGCTTGGCCAATTACGTGAGGATTTTCAAAGCAAAAATACATGCATAAATCTGGTTTGAAAATGGTTGATAATCTGTGTGTGCGTGCAGATTTTACTGCTAAGCAGGCTGATAGTAAATTACCCTCTCTTGTGGAAAATTACACAAGCTCCACCCCTCTTCCCCTCAAATATTTATTTTACAAGTTTTCAAATGCAGACACTTTTGTTGGTGTTCCTAAAATGAGAGCATCATTTACTCCAACTTTATTATCACACCACTTCCTCCCTACCCCTAAATAAACACAACTTGATACATCTCTGCCAATCATAGTTCTCTGCTGCATTACTATTTTTAACAGCAATGTGGCAAGCTAATTCTTCCTATATTAGGAAGCAGCACATATGTACATATAAGGGTGAATTTTCAAACAGTGTACACATAGAAATGAGCATTTGTGTGCATAAAATAGCAAATACATGAGGGCATGCTATTTTAAAAAACGCAACATACACTTGTAAATCAGGGTGCACAAGCAAATTTGCATGTGTAAAAAAAGGGGTGGGTCAGGGGCATTCTAGAGCAGAACCAACATTTACACGACTAAATTGCTATTTTACAACCTGGAAGATTGGGCATCCAAATGGCAGATGAAATTTAATGTGGACAAGTGCAAGGTGTTGCATATAGGGAAAAATAATCCTTGCTGTAGTTACACAATGTTAGGTTCCATATTAGGAGCTACCACCCAGGAAAAAGATCTAGGCATCATAGTGGATAATTCTTTAAAACCGTTGGCTCAGTGTGCTGCGGCAGTCAAAAAAGCAAACAGAAATATTAGGAATTATTAGGAAGGAAATGGTTAATAAAATGGAAAATGTCATAATGCCTCTGTATCACTCCACGGTGAGACCGCACCTTGAATACTGTGTACAATTCTGGTTGCCACATCTCAAAAAAGATATAGTTGCAATGGAGAAGGTACAGAGAAGGGCTACCAAAATGATAAGGGGAATAGAACAGCTCCCCTATGAGGAAAGACTAAAGAGGTTAGGGCTGTTCAGCTCAGAGAAGAGATGGCTGAGAGGGGATATGATAGAGGTCTTTAAGATCATGTGAGTTCTTGAACAAGTAGATGTGAATCGGTTATTTACACTTTCGAATAATAGAAGGACTAGGGGGCATTCCATGAAGTTAGCAAGTAGCACATTTAAGACTAATGGGAGAAAATTCTTTTTCACTCAACGCACAATAAAGCTCTGGAATTTGTTGCCAGAGGATGTGGTTAGTGCAGTTAGTGTAGCTGAGTTCAAAAAAGGTTTGGATAAGTTCATGGAGGAGAAATCCATTAACGGCTATTAATCGTTTACTTAGGGAATAGCCACTGCTATTAATTGCATCAGTAGCATGGGATCTTCTTGGTGTTTGGGTAATTGCCAGGTACTTGTGGCCTGGTTTGGCCTCTGTTGGAAACAGGATGCTGGGCTTGATGGACCCTTGGTCTGACCCAGCATGGCAATTTCTTATGTTCTTATGTTCTTAACCTGCCAAAGTGACGCACGTACATCCTTTAACTTGTGGACATTTACTTCTGAGAAGTATCTGGTGAATTAATTGTAAACATCTTAGAAGTGAAAAATGTGACTGAGAACGGGGTCTTGGTGAAATGGGGGGGCCTTTCAGGCTAAAAAGCCAAGAAGGTCTTCACAAGCTGCAGATGGTGTGGGCAAACTAGTAGACTGACTGATAAAACTGGCAGGTTCATTGCCGCACGCGTTATAAACTCCCTGAGTTATACAGGTAAAAGCAGACTTACGGGGATAAAAGCACCTTTTAAAATATGAAATTTATCATTTGCACACACTTATCCAGCTAAATTCCAACTTATCCGGCTAAGTAGCACCTTTGCCAGCAGTTAAACAGCCAAATTGGAACTTATCCGGATAAGAAGTGACAATTATCTAGCTATATTCAGATTTATCCAAATAAACAGTATCAGGCACTACTTAGCCGAATAAGTCTGAAAAGCACTACTTCTCCGTCTAAATAGTGCTTTTCGGACTTATCCAGATAAGTGTCATTACTTAGCCAGATAAATTAGCATTTATCCAGATAAGTCCGATTGCATAGCTCGTGGTTTTTACATGCATAGGCATTTGTGTGCACATATGTACTTGTATGTTATAACCTACGCATATATTTTCCACGCATGTTATAAAATACAGTAGCAACTTTGCGTGCGCTCATAAACATGCGTGAATGGGCGTTCGTGAGAGATTTTGAAAGTTATCCTCCTAGAATCTTCAATTCACTGCAAGTCATTCATGTCTTTTCAGAGCAAGGCTCGGAGGATTATAACCAAATACAACTACAATCTAGTTAATTAAAATTTTTTTATATATTTGGAATATACAGTAACCATGAAAATAAATCTTGACATTTTACTATATGAATTACCATATTCTTTACTAGGACATGTTGCAGTTCTGATCTCCACCAGGGGTCTCATTTATTGGTAGCCCATGGCATATTATAGAAAAGATAATCCACGTTAACAGGCTACTCATTTTTTTTTTTTATTTTGGACAAATATTCTCTGTTTTATTTACCATTCATTTCAAATTGTGAATTAAATAATCAGACTTTTATTTATTTATTTATTTATAACTTTTTTATACCGAAGTTCAATTAACGGAGTTAATTATCATTCCGGTTTACATTACAACAAACACATTGACAGTAACAATAATTGTCTTTAGACTTTACTCCTATAATCCCTAAATGTGTAGTAACTTTGCAACTCAGTTTGACAAATCGGCTAGAAAATTTGAGGTTTGCCAAATTAGTTCAGCAAACATTTTCTCAAAAAACATGATACAGTAAATTGACAAATCTGCATCTAAGTTTAAGCAGGTTTGCCTGATTGGAAGGGTGTGCAGTGGTCATAATCAATGCAGATTTGGAAGAATTCACTAATCCACTCTGAACCCGAAAAGTCTGTCAAACAGCTACCAGGACTAAACTTGTCTGCTTGCAACTGACCGCACATTTTCCACACATTTCTGTTCCTCACTGCAGTGAACATGAATAAAGCAAAAATCAGAAATTTCTCACTTATAATTAAATCATAGCGCTTTTATTTAAAGCCACTATAAAGCGATATTGTTTATAAATTCTCTTATCTACAACAGAGGCATAGCTGGATACAACCCTTTTCCAACAGTGAGAAGGAAAAAGCACATTTGCTGGTCCCAAATGACGTACACTGGCATGCATGCGCACGTGCACGCACACACACACACACACACACGCACGCACGCACGCACATACTCTCAGGTCTCCCTCCCAGGGTATGAATTAAAATCAAATACAAGCTAGGTCCCTTTAAGAATGGAAGGCTGCCTGGATCTTGATAGGAAGCTGCTTTTTTTAAAGGTTCAGTGTGAGCAGGTGTAGCCTGATCTTTTGTTTGCAAGATCAATCAGAGATAAATCAATCCCTATTTGAAGTAGCTAAGAGGTTAATCTGAAGTATGATTACAAATCTCATACAGCTCTAATGACTTGTCATACAGTAACTATGCGCTAGGCTCAGCCCCAATCTGCCTTAGAGGTCTAGTCTACCTGGCTTCTACAAGGCAAGATCCCTGCTATCTAAAAAAAAATAAAATGTTTCACTTTCACCTGTGAGTCTCAGTAAATGTATATATACTCAGCACTCCTGATAAAGAAACAACCTAGTTTATTACTTTAAGGTCTGTTTTAAGAGGCCCACGAGAGGAGAAAAGGGCAGTCATTGTTCTTTTAATCCCTGGAATATCAGGCACACTGGGATCATAAGGCATGACTGTTCTTCAATTGTCCTGGCCAGAACTTTGATTGTTTTGATTCTATATTTTTAAGATAAATGTGGAATTGTTCAACTGATAAACTTCCCACCTATTCATCTGTCACTTTGTTCGCTTATCTTGTGACTAACACCTTGGCATTCTAACAAGTACTGTGCTGAAACAGTGAAAAAAAAAAAATATATAAAAATAAAACCTGTATACATGACAGAGTGCTCAACCATGAACACATTGTCTTTTATGAATATTATAATCACAGAATCAATAAGCCCACAAAGAAAAAAAATAGGACACAAAACGTGTTTTGTCATTTCTGACGAAGTTATAAAAACAACAGACATTCAATATGCCAAGTGTTCTTCAATCCTTCATAATCATAGCCTTATTGAAGTGAGGACAAAAAGGGTCTAATTGCATAGGAGCAATCTCAATGTAATAGGTTATACACCCAGGCACTGGTGCACGATATAACAAAAACAACGTTCCCTGTGTATAGCAGACTGTCATCTCTCATTTTCAGGCAATTACCTTCTTTCTTGTCAACAGTTTTAATAACCTCCATCATCTCTAAAAGACTTTTGCTTCAGTTAAATAATTTTCAGCTTTTTAATATGCAAATGCACTTGTTCATATGCATGGGTGAAGTGGTGCTGCTACTTGAAATGTGTCAGTACATTGTGGAGCACCTGCACCTCGGGGAAGCTTGCTTTAATTGACACCTAATACTATTCATTATTCCACTTAGTGAGCAACTCCTATTAGTCACCTGTAGGCTTTCCTATAAGCAGTGCTTTGGCCACCAATGAAAATATGAATATTTCTATAAATAGAAAACCCAGATTTAGCATAAGGGCGTGCACTATTAATGACACAGGGGGGGCATATAGCAATAACATTTTTACAGCATATTATTTAACTTTTCTCAACAACGTTAAATACGCTGGCAACGCACCCGCCCCGTAGAACAAAAAAAAAATGGTCCTTGAGTGACGTTTTGAACAAGGAATGTCGTATAGACTAGATGAGGTCACTGTATTGTTATCAGTTTAGAAAAAAAAAAAAAAGCCAGTAGGGAAACACAAACAAGCTATTATATTCTTGTTAAGAGTACATAATGCTGCCTTAAGGTATAGCTTAGTCTTAACACTCACTTCATACATGAAACCATTTGGCACATGCTATATCTCAAAGCATGCAAAAGGAAAACATTTTAAAAAGCATGATTCCGGTCCCCAAAAATTCTGCAACAATTTCTAGATCTCAGGTTAGTCCTCCCTGTGGCAGAAGCTAACGGCCTGGTCATCGCCGTTCCATACAACGTAGAAGAAAGGATTGAAGACATAACATGGGATCTGAGTATTTGTTGCCATTCCTGTGATACAGAACACATACCACAAATACTTGCATTCTAAATCATCTCTTTTCTCCTTTCTCTGTGTGGTAGCGCAGGCTTTTCCATTTTCTGTGTGCTTCTTGACAGTACGAGGGCTGCTTCTTCACCACATGGTCTGTGACCCCATTGTTCAGGCCGCATTGCTTTTCAGCATTTCTGCCTTTGCTAGTCCCAGGAGCCTTAATCTACAGATGTTTAACATCCTGGTTATGGGCAGATCATCTGGAAATGAAGTGAGAAATCTATACGGCTTATTAGTATGTTATGAGTGTAACCAAGATTTAATCAGCAGTTCACACGAGATTAGTGAAACAATAGCTTGAGAAAATGTAGCCAAGAAAACAATACAACCAAGAAGCCTGGATGACCCAAAATATTCTTAGTATTACTGGGCTCAGAAGCCAGTGTTAAGGAACTTTGCACAATTTAACACTATACTGTGCAGCTGGGCTAATACTGTAAGCAAAATTAATTGTACCCTTCAAAATGCAAAATGAAAACTCCTTTTATGAAAAAGAAAAAGATTTATAAGTGCATTGAAAACCTGAGTTGTTTGAAGGCTTATCTAATTTGTACTGAAAGTGATAATAAATCAAGTTGTAGCTTGTGATCTAAAGAGAAGAGGAAACAGAACAGGGAAAATATATTGGCATCCCTGTCACCCCCAAATTCAGTCATTTTGAAAGCTGCTGGAGAAAGGGAAGTCATCTTGATCCTACACACTGGTATCCCCAAAAATGTAATCTCCGAGCTGAAGGATGGCAGCTGGCAGAACAGCTGGTGAATAGGATTAATGTCAGGAAAAAAAAAAGAAATAAAACTCAACATATGTCCAAGCCTGTGGTGCTGGGACTGAGCACGATTGTACCCCGACAGATACCATGTGTCCAGCTGGAAAGTGCCACTGTGTGTCATGCTCCTCTACTACACAAGGTCGTTGCTAAAAAAAAAAAAAAACAACCCAAACAAAAGTATAGCTACTATCGAAACTCCAAGCTCAACTTTTCCACAACAACTCCATGGTACAACATGAGGAATCAAACATCAAGTCTGAGCTAACACAATCAAATCAAAAGGGGGTCCTAATTGTTAACGTGCTTCCTTTACAGCCACACAAAGCCCCACCAAGGACTCTGAAAAATGCTGCATAACCTCCCACTACATCAGTGTATATCTGGTAGTGCTATAGAATTATGTTATTTTTTCTTTTATACAGACTTCTTGAAACAAGTTCCAACGAAATGATAAATAGTAGTAGTAGGTGCTATTGTTACGTAAACCCTCTGGCATTATGTTTAGAAGAAAGACGCTATAAAACAGCAACATCAATTTTGTGAGCGAGATGAAGCCAAATGGCTGAAATACCCCCTTCAGGTGTCACGTCAATCTTGTTTTCTGGTTTAAACTTACAAATTCAAAATAATTAAGATAATCTAAAAGTATTACGATTTAGTTCATTTTGGATTTGTATTTTAAACCAGAAGACAAGATTGACGTGACACCTAAAATGCATTTTAGTCTTTCCATGTCATTCCACTCACAAAATTAAAGTTAAGCCCAGCGCACACATGAAGCGAAGGATGTGTGAAGAAGTTGGGCTTATACACGCCGAAAGTTTTTTTTGTTTTTTTTTTAAAGTGCCCAGATATGCACATAAATTGTCACAGCACACATCTATAAAATTTCCAAAAAGGGGGAGGGCAGGGTCTGGGCGGTTCAGGGCCTGGACAAGAGGTGCACGCATAAATACGTACGTTCCCCAGCGTGCACGCCGGGGGTCCCCTGCCGTGTAACTTTACTTCTGCCATGGATGACGTGTAAGTTATAAAAGGATTGAGCCATTTCTGGGGGGTTTAAAGGGTCTGGGGTAACTGGGGGTTGGAGGACCTAGCTGTGAACTGGTTGAACGGGTGGAAGAACTGGAAAACTGGGAACAGCATGCACACGTGCCCCTTTGAAAATTCCCCAATTTATGCGGTAGAAGTGAGATTTACGCGCCCATGCACACTCTCGCTTAAAATTTGGTGCACGTGTTTATGCGGCCAGACTATTTTATGAGATGCACGCATACCCATGCACATACTATAAAATAGCTGCATCACTGGGCACGGGTCACGCACATGCAAAAATATGCGTCCGTGCGCTGGTTTGAAAGTTACAGTCCCTCTGAGCATTTTGAGGGTAATTTTCAAGAGGACTTTCGTGCATAAAAGCCAGCTTTAAGCACATCAATCCTTTTGAAAATTACCTCAATCATTATCTCTGTTATATCTTTTTTTTTTTATTTGCAATGTTTTATTCCTATTTAATGTTTTTATGATTGCTTTACTGTTCTTCACACTGATCAGCTTTGGCTGGATGATGCGAACAATAAGTGTCTTATATAAATAAACAAATAAATAAATAAATAAAGCTCAAATGGGTATTTACTATCCCAGATATCGTTCTCATAAAAGGCAACTGTGTGAGCTACTTCAACCCTACCAATATTCTTCTACAGTTGAATAGCTTAAAAGATGACCACAGGTCCTTTGAATTTAACCCTCTTCTGACTGTCTAAAAGCTCTCTCTATTTAGTTATCCAGGGAAAGGCACTTTCTTAATGCTAGATCACTATAGTTACACCTTTCTACCCCTGCGGTTTGTGTAATTGTAATTTCCGCAGCTAATGCAGTAAAAAAGGAAATCATCATCTGAAGCAACATCCATGCAACACTGAGGGAGAACATGAAGGCAAATAGTGACCTCAACTGAAGTTCTTAGCCATTTTATTTATTTATTTAACTGTATAAGTGTTAGATTTGCGGACAAAAGAACTTGATTGTGAAACCGTCTCTAAACAATCAACTGGTGATAAACAATACTAGCATCCACACATTACTGATTGATGGGAAAGGCGTTGCTTATTTATCAAAGCTTGAATACCATAATCTGCTCAATCTTCAGCATTGTGAAAAGATCACTGCAAATATCTATCATCTGGTGGAAGATGTAAGGTATAATAGAGCAACCATTGTCCTGCAAGCCCACATTCCCTATGCAAACAGAACCAAAACAAAACAACCTGCTCAGCAAAAGAGAAAGAAAAGGAAAGAGACAAAATTGTGGGTGATACATTCTAATTAGATTAACTTAAAATATTTTCAGATGAGTTTCACAGAGTTATAACCCTTCATCAGACAAGAATAAGCTATGGCGAATTTGTTTTTATCCTAACTGGCATCCTGATGGAAGGAGAACAATTCTTAAAGCTCAGGTGATGAATGAAGCTTTTTTTCCTTTCAAAAATATGTGATGAGTTTCTTTAGTGTTCATGAACGAAGAAACCAGTAGTTTTGGGTAGCATTAGACATTCTGCATTGGGGTTTCTACAGGCTTCTCGATTCTTTTCTGCTAATGCACATTGGTCTTGGTTTGCAGTTCCAGTCCTGAGTCAGTTTTGAATGCAGTGTGTGATAAATTATGTGGTGCTTTTCTTAGATCAACAAATGTCTTTCAAGGATTAGGCTGAAGCCTCTATGCTTACTTGACACCAACTGGATTGAATCTAGATTTCCGGAGGTGACAGGCAAAAGGGTTCATCCATTGTTATGCTTGGTCTTCAGTCAACTGAAAACACCCTATTTTAGTCTACTAAAAAAAAAAAAAGGATACCCATGTTACAACTAGCTTCAAGCCTTCTTTCTTCACCTCCAAATAAAACAACAAGGGTGTCCCTAAATAAAGTGCCAGCTGTGCCAGGGCAACTAATCCATATCCATACTTTGGGATTCATTTTCAAAAGTCTGTTACAAAGATAAAAATAGTTAACCTTTGTAAGTCAATCATATTCAGGTGAGTGGATTTTCAGCCATCTAAAAGCAGACATTTTTCTAGGAAGCAAAAACTTGTTCACATAAAAAAAAAAAAAAAAAAAAAAAAAAGAGAGGCATTCCGGGATGCATTTAGTGGACATATGTCAGATGCTTGCACCTCCCTTACATTTTTAAAAGGTATATGCATAGACAGCAAGGCGCTAATGCACCTTATCTTTATAGCCCATTTTATTTCACTTAAACAAAAGTACATACATTTAGTCACATAACAGCCTGCCTGATTCTGTGTGGGCTTTCAAGCATACAAGGAAGAAATTTACCCCATATTTCACAACATGTACGGGCCGATGTAATAAAGTGTGCCCAGTCTACAGCATGGGTTTACATGCGGTTGGGCGTGCAAGACTAGCACCCGATGCAGTAAGGAGATTAACGCATCCAAAACATGAGCCCGATAATGCCGAACACATGCAAATTCCATGTAGATGACGACATTAGATATTACTGCCCGATGCAGGAAAGTGCTAGGCACCCAATGCACACAGAGGTGGAGTAAAGTCAACTCGCAGTCAAGAGCTCATGAGAAACATTTCAAAATATGGTCTTCTGTGTTGCAATAAATGTGTCCTCCTTCTTAGTATTATCCCGGCTCTTGAATTTACTGCTTGCAGTGGTGAAAAATAAATTAATATTGATTGGCTTAAAAAAGTGCATGCTTCTTATAACCAGAAAATTTAGACGACCATAGCAATGGGTGCTTGATATTATAAACTGCAGCATGCAAAATCAGCATCTCAGATGCAATAACCTCTTTTGAGCACCAGAGAAGCGCATTCTCCCATAGTGTGCCCTTTTTTACACTGTCTCTCATTTACATGTTGCATTGGGGCACTCAGGGATGTGGCTGCATGCGTTAGGAAAATGGGCATGCAATACGAGTACCGTTGTTAGTGCGCGGCTTATTGCATTGGCCCCTTATTCTTTTGGTCCAACAGTTTTCTTCTACACTTTCAGGCTTCTAGCTCAAGCAAAACCAGCCAGGTGCATTCACTCGCAATTATCCACAGTTTCCCCCCCACACACACTTTATATTCCCTACCACCACAAACAGCTCACAAAACTCAGTGCAGTCATTGTAGTGACAAAAAAATCCAACCTCTTTCTCAAAACCAGTTAGGGTGGACTTTAAATCCAGTCACTGAGCATTGCCATTGCCAATGTAATGCCAATTTCTAAAAAACGCTCTGGGATGAGCCAGAAAACCATAGACCGGTGAGCCCAACTTCAGAACCAGTAAAAATCATAGAAACTATTTTAAAGAACAAAATTACAGAACATATAGATAGACTTGATTTAATGGGACAAGGCCAGCATGGATTTTCCCAAGGGAAAGTCTTGCTTCACCAATCTGCTACATTTTTTTTTTTGAAAGGGTTAATAAATATACTGATAATGGTGAACTGGTGGATATAGTATATTTGGATTTTCAGAAGGCGTTTGACAAAGTCCCTCTTAAGAGACTCTTGAGAAAATTAAAAAGTCATGGGATAGGAGGCAATGTCCTAGTGTGGACTGCAAACTGGTTACAAGACAGGAAACAGAGAGTAGGGTTAAATGGTCTGTTTTAACAGTGGAAAAAGGTAAACAGTGGAATGCCTCAAGGATCTGTACTGGGACTGGTGCTTTTTAATATATTTATAAATGATCTGAAAAAGGGAACGACAAGTAAGGTGATCAAATTTGCAGACAACAAAATTATTTTGAGTTGTTAAATCACAAGCAGATTGTGAGAAATTGCAGGAGGACCTTGTGAGACTGAAAGACTGGGCATTCAAATGGCAGATGATATTTAATGTGCACAAGTGCAAAGTGATGAATATATTTATTTAGATTTATATTCCACTTTTCGCAGCACTTCAAAGCAGATTACATTCAGGTACTATAGGTATTTCCCTATGCCCAGAGGTCTTACAATCTAAGTTTGTACCTGAGGCAATGGAGGGTAAAGTGACTTGGAAAAAGTAACCCACACTGTAGTTACACAATGTTAAGTTCCATATTAGGAGTTACCACCCAGGAAAAGGATCAAGGCGTCATCATGAACAATGCTTTGAAATCTTTGGTTCAGTGTGTGGTGGTGATCAAAAAAGCAAACAGAATGTTAGGAATTATTAGAAAAGGAATGAAGAAGTCAATGGAGAATGCCATAATACCTCTATCACTCCATGATGAGACCACACCTGGAGTACTGTGTACTGTGTCACTGCATCTCAAAAAAGATATAGCTGAACTGGAAAAAGTACGGAGAAGGGCAATCAAAATGATAAAGAGGATGGAATGGCTCCCCTATGAGCAAAGGCTAAAGAGGTTAGGGATGTTCAACTTAGAGATGGCTGAGGGGGAATATGACAGAGGTCTATAAAATCAAGAGTGGAGTAGAAAGGGTAAATATGAATTAGTTGTTTACTGTTTCAAAAATTAAAAAGACTTGGGGACATAAAGTTAGTACATAGTATATTTAAAACAAATCTGAGAAAATATTTTTTCACTCAGGTTCTGGAATTCCTTGCCAGAAGATGTGATAAAGGCAGTTAGAATAGCTGGATTTTAAAAAGGTTTGGACAAGTTCTTGAAGGAAAAGTCTATGAACTCTTGTTAACCAGATAGACTTGGGGAAAGAACCTACTTATTCCTGGACGTTAGCAGCATAGGATCTGTCTACTATTTGGGATCCTGCCAGGTATTGTGATCTGGATTGGTCACTGTTGGAAACAGGATACTGGACTTAAAAAGAACCCTTGGTCTGACCGAATATGCAATTCTTTTGTTCTTATGACTGGGACCTTCCCCCCCCCCCCCCAGACTGTGAAAAGTATCTCCACAGCATCCTCATCTCCAATTGGCCTGTGGAGCAGAAGATCTAACCTGGAAATCAAACCCAGGTTCTCCACATGGCAGGGTGCAGCATTTGCCACTGAGCCACCGGCTCAACCCTCTTAACACATAACACTTACAGCTCGATACAGTAAAGTTCAGTTGAAGATTTCTCGTCTGTAACGAGCTCGCTGCGCACAATTCGGACGCGTAAGGCAAACCAGCGATACAGTCTCCAGTTTTGCGCGTCCGTAGCGCTTCTTAAAACAGACGCGTAACCCTTCCCGCACCCGGCATGTAAATGAACGAATTAGCTGTATAATGAAGGAATTAGCTATTCCCCTCCGATACCGTAACGGGCACTCAGGTTCTCTCATTAGTAACGCACTGTTTTGCCGCGGCGGTAACGTGTTAGTTTACCGCCTCCCCCTAGTAGGAGTTAGGACTGTGAGTCTAGTAACAAATCCATCGACACCGCTTAAGATACTCAAAAACAATAAAACACAATTTAAAAAAAAAAGCGATACAGAGATGATCGAGAAAATGTAATGATGTGGGACACATAAAACCTGTCAGAAGAAAAAATAAAAATTTTTAAATACCTGTCGGAGGGCCGCGTGGTTCCAGGCGGCCGGCGGCGGCGGGAGCCGGGTGATCGCATGTTAAATCTAGGCCGCGGGCGGGTGGGCGCCTGTTCCAGGCAGCGGCGGCGGGGGGGACACGCGTTAGTTCGAGACGGCCGGCGGGCGGCGGGTGGTCGCGTGTTAAATCTAGGCCGGGTCCGCACAGGCGCGCATTCATTCACTGCCGGTGGGGGCTGCCAGCCCCCACCGGCAGTGAATGAATGCGCGCCTGTGCGACCCCTGCGATTCGGCGCTCAAGGCGTGACGTCACGGCATGTGACTGCCTTGAGCGCCAAATCGCAGGGGTCGCACAGGCGCACATTCATTCATTCACTGCCGGTGGGGGCTGCCGGAGAGGCAGCCCCCACCGGCAGTGAATGAATTCATTCATCCAGGCGGAGGAGCCGGCTGTTTTCGCCACCGGCTCCTCCGCCTGGATGAATGAATGCGCGCCTGTGCGACCCCTGCGATTCGGCGCTCAAGGCGTGACGTCACGGCATGTGACTGCATTGAGCGCCAAATCGCAGGGGTCGCACAGGCGCACATTCATTCATTCACTGCCGGTGGGGGCTGCCGGAGAGGCAGCCCCCACCAGCAGTGAATGAATTCATTCATCCAGGCGGAGGAGCCGGCTGCTTTCGCCACCGGCTCCTCCGCCTGGATGAATGAATGCGCACCTGTGCGGACCCGGCCTAGATTTAACACGCGACCACCCGCCGCCCGCCGGCCGTCTCTAACTAACGCGTGTCCCCCCGCTGCCGCTGCCTGGAACAGGCGCCCACCCGCCCGCGGCCTAGATTTAACACGCGACCACCCGGCTCCCGCCGCCGCCGGGACCCACGCGGCCCTCCGACAGGTATTTAAAAATTTTGATTTTTACACTTCCTGGTGCCTGTCATTTCAAATGTCATTTGAAATGACAGGTACCAGCGCACCCAGGTTAATGTATAGGCGCTGTATTAAGCGCCTATACAGTAAAATGGGTTACGCGGGCATAACCCTTCCCTACCGCTTTAAAGCCGCGGCATGCATTTGCATGTGATTAGAGGAGAGTATCGGGGAGTTAGTGAAGAGAACTGTGTGTGCGGGGAGGAAGGGTGCGCCTGACACTACCGCACTGTTTCTACCGCGGCCTTACTGGATCGACCTGTTAGTGTCAACTTTGTTTGTCTGCATATTAACACATTTTCGGTGATAGAAAACTCAACATGTTTATTTATTTATTATTTAAACCAATTTATATTCCACCGATCTGAGAATCTTGGCAGATGTTTGTGTGTACTGAACAGAGTGACCCATCTGAGTGCACAAGCTGACAGTGCCGTACAACAATCTTTTGTCCTAGAAGAGACTAAAAACCTGGTAGGAGTTATAAACTCATGGTCTCCTGACACCCCCCCCCCCCTTAAAAAGCTAAGATGGGACTATCAAGGGCTCTCTAGTAGGTCAAGAACTCAGATCACTCAGAGGTCTTGATGCTGTTTGAGAGAATCAAGGATTATCACCACATATCCTATTCCTCTTGTAGCACAATCAAATATATCAAGAGAAAAGTGTTTTCTTAAAGATTGCTATAAATGTATGTTCCTGTTCATTCATCTCTCTACCTAATGTATTATGACATTTATACTTAAGTTTTCTCATTGTCTGTATGACTGCTGTCTTATCTGTCTCAAGAATTTGTTTATCCATTTAAAGATGCCGCCTTGGTTTCTTTATTAACATGTTTTCATTTTTTCACTATTTCTCTTTTGTCCATTATGTTCCCCTAGTAGTTGCAGTGGGCCCTGGAAATTCTCCGCCTGGCAGACAGTGAGAAGAAAAAGCCTCCTCCAAGCTGGATTATTACGCCAGCTGTGGAATGGCCAAGCTTTGATCCACGGGCTGCAGCTTAGCACCTGACTGCAACACCTCTGCAATAAGTGCAAACTTTGCTAGCCCCAGGACATAAAAGATTTGAAGTTGGATCTCCTAAGACACACTGCGTAGCAGTACTGGGCACAGAGTGGGTGGACTCGTGATGCTTTCACATTTCGAAAACAGGTCACAGAGTCCTATCCTGCAGAAGAGAACCACTGGAAAAGCCAACCCATCAGGGGTCTACCCATTTTTATGCTAGTTTGCTAAATGGATCTGCTTTTATTCTATTTCAATACTGCATTAAGTAGAACTTCAATGGGTCTCATGCACAGTGTTTATCACGTATTATTATATACGAACACAAATGTTCTTGTTTGTCCTCACTGCAAATGGGAAAAAAACCTACACAGCTTGTTAGTATCTGCTCAATTAAGAGGAGGCTTAAGATATCATTTAAAAAGAGTTTCATAATCTTAATTTCAATTTCTCCTTTTCATTGAATAGTAGACATTCATTAGGACCCACATACTGTAATAAATTATAATAATTTCAAACAAGAATTAAATTACTAGGTACCTTGTGAAAGAGCCATTTTTTCTTAGGTACCCTATAATCTAACTGTCAGATTTAAAATCTATTCCCAATCAACTCCTCACAACATTCACATTTATTCATCTATGTTAAATTAATAAAAGGTGTGAATAATGCTGACAAAATTGATCATTATTGCTCATGTAGATTTACAAAATTATAAGGCAATCTAAATTGTAAAAGGAATTGAGGGAAGCCATTAAGGGTCTTATAAATAAATTCCTCCTATGTTATTTTGTGTGTTTTTTTCTCTTTTGAAATCAGCATTGAAACTTGAACAAGCCATTTAAAACTGTACAAATGAGATTTGATCAGCTACCTATCTTTGGAATATAAAAATATTTAAATGTTTTTTTTTGTGTGTGTGTGTCTGCACAGCACATATATAGACTGTTCAACGAAGGTGGTGCATATTTGGAAAGATGAATACCGAATCATGGCAAGGTAGATAGAACAGTGGAGTTGGCCAAAACAGAAAGGAAACATCCTAGACTTGAGGAGGTCCCAGTTCTAGTGCTGCCACTTGCTTTCTGTGGATTTTGGCATAAGCCCCATCATCCTGGACCTCGGTTAATCAACAGCTGTTGGGTGATGACAACACACTTTCTCTCTCTCTTTTGGAAATTATCACACATGGGCCATGGACCTGATTTACCAAACTGATTTCCCAGAGACACAGAAAGGGAGAAAAGCCTTAGTAAATCAGGCCCAGCCAGTGAGTCTCTATGGTCATTTGTCTCAAGATTATCTACCTGTTTATTTTCTTGAGTTTCAAGACTGGAATGGACATTGGGATCCTGTCTGTTAAAGGACTGAACATGCTTGCTTAACAAAAAAAAATGTATTGAATCAGATCCAAGACTGATGAAATGGTACAACTATGTTTACTTGCTGGTTTCTTTTTAAAGTTGGGGTTCTTTACAATAGAATACACTTTTACAAAGTAAATTCAAAAGAATGTAATTCTTTTTACAAACCAAATAAGCAGCTCTACAGCACGTATGTATTATTTTCAGTATTATTAGATTTATTACTCATGTCGGATAATGTAAGGTCTTATACAAATTACTTCTTCAATAAGGTCTATAACATGCAGCACAGTACTTAGACCACCACTGCAAATGGAAGTCAACATTTTAATAATATTTAAAATATTATACTCCTGCTAGTTTACTCCATATAAATGAATCTGGTCAATAATATGACGTTAAGTTGTACCGACTGGTTTCTTACTTGATTTACTGGGAACAGTGAGAAAACACCCAGTGCACATGCAAGAGTACAAGAGCCTATTGTCTTTTGCACATTTGCCACAATTCCTGCCATCTAACCTTACTGATCCCTTCCCCTCCCCCAGAACTGAGACCTCTGCAGATAAAGGGAAGCATGTCAACATCTGTTCCCATTCACACCGATTTTAATTTAAAAAAAAAAAAAAAAAGCTTTGCTATTTTCAGACCAGGCTCCAGAGCACAATGACAGATTCAGGGCCTTTAATGGGTGTTGCATTTCTAGCATGTCAGCATTTCATACACAAGATCTATAACTAGATTCTAAGAGGTTACCCAAAAGAGTCGGTGGAATTAAAAGAGCATTAAAAACACCTAACCCACCCTGTCCATCCACAGCTTAAATAATGACAGTTTAACACCATTTAATGGAGTACTGAAAGCAGCCAAAAATTTCTGGTCCTAGGGCAACAATAAAAATAACACCCTACACTTCAATGATATTTCAAGTGGGTTTTGTTTTTTTTCATCACTGTGACTTTCCTTCCTATTACACCACCTATGTCACCAATCTGAGTCCAAGTCCTTTTATTGTCCTCTTAAGGCTCCTCACCCCGATCACATACCGTACCAATTACAGTATCTAATCTACAGTAACCTCACCAGTTAAATATAGGCTCACGTTTACTGTCATAAGCCCTTATTATAGGGATTCATTTTTAAATAGAATTAATTCCAAGCTCCACATTACAAGCCTGAAGAAATCAAGCTTGGCTAGCAAGGTGCTGGTAGATTAAGAAATTACTTTATCTTGAATAAAAGGATAGCTAGAAGCAGAATTAGTGAAAATAGGGAGGGTGAACGACCATCATCCCAGAAACTGAGTAGCTCCCTCTCATTGCCCTTTGCGTGCATACAACACAAATACCCGCACAAACATACATGCAATCAGCCTACAAAATATGCTCCAGACAACCTCATTTCAGGGTCACACATTTACAGTACTTTCGACAACACTTTATAACAAGAGTTAATTTGCAATGATTTAGTACAAACTTGCCTCTGTCTTCCCACTGCCTGCTGCGGAGCTTCTCAAGACACACAATATGAGGACCAACTTGGGGAAACAATGCTCAAGTTTGTGTTGTAATCAAATAACTGTTAAGTCTTGAGCAGCTGAGCTGAAGGAAGATGGGCAATGGAATGGCACGCGGCAATCAGCACTGTTGACTAATCAGAATTTGAGACACTAGAAGGTAATAAGGGTATTATAAAGAATGAAGTACTGATGGAGCAGCTGTTTATGCTAAGCTTACTGTTTAAATGAGTTCCAGTAGATTGTCATAGTGTGCCGAGGTGCAAGTGCTCAACTCTTTAGAAAACGTAATCATCATTAGCTCAAGGAGAGCAAAATGCAGCAAACCAGTGAGAAGTGCCATGATACCAAGCCACCTAAGCAAAAGTGCAGACCCCGGGGGACGTGACAATTCAAAGGAAGTGGACTTCAAAGACTTTGCAATTTACAAAAGCACCGTTCATCATTTTATGACTGCGGTCAGCGAAAGCCATGCATCTGATGCACTGTTTACCAAGCACAAAACACTTTCGGACTCGCTTTGCAGCAGGTGGGGTTTCTTTCTGACATTGTATCTCTATTTTAAAAAGGGGCGGGGGGGAATTATTTATTAGCATGCTTTTTATGTGCTTTCATTTTCAGTAAAATTCTTGCTAGGATTGTAAGCCAACACCAGTCAGCATGCCAGTGGGTATAGGCAATGGAGCCAGTCTTGAGCAGGAGTAGGTACGGTTGAGGCAAAGGAAGATAGCTATGGCCCACAAGAGCCACAAATTGGTCTGGTTTTAGGAATAACCAACGTAGGCAAATTGACTGCCTTCTTAGACCAATACAAATAGATATGATTAACATTCATGAATATCTTGACAGTCAGTACTGCTTGCTGCACTTAAGGACCATGGCATGGCTGCGCACTGTGCGCTATTAGACCCAAGTACATGGTCCGAAGTATTTCACAGAGGAGATTCATCTGAGCCCCCAAGAGACACGACTGTAGGCGTGATCAGAAAGGATTTGGTCTCTATGGACACTCCCCTTCCAGTCACCTTCCTAACTGGGGATCTGTGAGAGCCTAGCACAGACACCATTCACCTGCAGAGGATGGAAAGAATAGGAAATTAAAAAATGAAAAGAAAAAAAAAATCTCAAAAAGAAAGGGAAATCAAACCTAACCAGTAAAGTGCTATATTCATGTGCAGTACATTTTTAGATTTATCCATATTTCAGAGCCAGGATATAAAAACAATATGTTAAGAACAGAAATAAATTTACAGCCATGAGCTCAACTAGGAAAATCTAAAGAGACACACTAAGCACTGCCAGGAAAGAAACAATATCCAATTTGCACAGCATTAATAAAAGACAACTCACAATATTTTCAGACAATAATCATCTTGTTTAAATCAATTTGTCATGCACTTTTCAACAGTTTTTCCCTCTCTTTTTTTTTTTCTTCCTCCCCCCCCCCCCCCCTCCCAGGAAATTGTCCTCCAATTTTACTTCCAAGCCCATTTCTGCAGTTCTTGGAGCGTGCAGGCAAGCTGAGTAACACTTCTGGCAAAACTATCCTAATGCATTCTCTGATATACTCGCCTTTGGCCAGCCAGAGCTTGGTAACAGTTAAAAAGCCAGTCTGCAAGCACTGGAAACTCTGATATCTTTTGTAACAGTTTTGCCTGTCAAGCTGGCAGAGTGCCTACGGTGTACGGCAGACAAAAAAAAAACAACCTATTTAATGTCTGCCCCACAAGGCGACATGAGGTTTGACTGGCAGAAAGCAGAGAGCGG
This sequence comes from Rhinatrema bivittatum, assembly GCF_901001135.1. Classification (NCBI taxonomy): domain Eukaryota; kingdom Metazoa; phylum Chordata; class Amphibia; order Gymnophiona; family Rhinatrematidae; genus Rhinatrema; species Rhinatrema bivittatum. The sequence goes on from NC_042631.1 coordinate 25,650,864, forward strand.
CTTTTGATCATGTGTTCGAAGCAGTACTTCCAGCTCCCGTCTCTTCAGCTGAGTGGCTCCATATTACCTATTCAAACAGAAGTGACAGGACCACTGCACTATACTCACTGGCTCTAGTTTCACACAGTAGGAGCTGCGCTGGAGACAGAGCCACTGATTAAATACATCTTTTTTTTTTTTCTGCCGTCAAGATGAGGTTGTCCAAATCAAAGACGGACAGAATAGACTCAACATTATTAAAAAGAGGATAAAGAGGATGTGGGGCCGAGTGATGCCAGGCCAGCTAGTGCAGCCTCGGGGATTCACAGACTGACAAGGGGAATAAGGAACCGCAGAAGTGGGAAAAAAAAAAAAAAAAAAAAAAGCAGGGCCAGAAATTGGCTGTGACACCTTGGCCATTTTCCCAATACTTCAGAGTCACAGTGTTTCAAAATCCTGCTGCCTCTTTCTAGCTTTTCTTAATGATTTAGTGGAAAACATACATATGCATATAAGACTTCACCATAGTTACAAAAACACTGAGATCAGTGTTCATAAAATCTGTCAGTGGACCATTTGCATCTCTTTTTAAATTAAATAAACTATATTCGTGTTTTATCTTTTTAATTTCCCTTTTCTGGGTCATTCATCAAACTGCATTAGGGCTCTAATGCATTGTATCACTTATATCGTGTGATACCCTCCCCCTTCTACAATGACCACCTTTGCATGCGATTTGAAGCATGAATAATGCGAAGGCATGCAAAGAAGGTCATTAAGCAATTCAATGCTAATATTTTATCGTGGCCGACCAAAAACGTGGTCAGCCACGATAAAACAACAACAGGAACTCCTAGGGAAGCATTAGATGTGCAGCGGGAGGCGCGGGACCTACCATGGGTCCTGAGGCTCCCGCTGCACATCTAAAGCAGTCTAGAAAAAAAAAAAAACCCGCAGCCAAATGGGGAGGTTGAGCAGGGGCCAGAGCTGACCCCCGTTTCAACCCGGGGCTGCCAGTTGAGGAGACCCTGACTCCCCCATAAGTTAGAAAAAAAACTTTCTATAATGCACGTGGCGGTGGCAGTTCCCCCCCCCCCCTCACGCCACCCCCTCTCAAAGCGTCCAAACCTCCTCACCCTGGGTCTGGATCCCTGGACCAACTGGGATGGGTGTGATGGTGTACCTGTCCCAGACATGGGACCCAGGTTAAGGTAAGGTGGGCTCTGGGGAGGGGAGGGGGGGGGATCAGTGGGGTTTGGACACTTTGGGGAGGCCAAAGGGGTGGGGAGCTTACACTTGAGGAGGGAGCCGCTCCTGTGTGCATTATTGAAACATTTTAATTTTTGAGGGAGTGGGGGCCACCTCAACTGGCGGCCCTGGCTTGAAACAGGAGTCAGCACTCACCTCCTCGCTCAACCTCCATGTTTGGCCGTGGTTTTTTTTTTTGGGGGGGGGGGGAGGGGCCGGCTGCCCTTTAAGACGATGGCGGTCCCGTGAGGTTGGGGCTGCCATCACGTTAAAGAGCCTCTCGCCATGTTCTTTTGTGTCACGGTGTTTGGCCGCCACACAAAAGAAAGCGCCATACAGCCACTATGTGTTTTCAGGGGAGGGGTCCCAATGTCATGGCGACACCCCTCCCCCCTCCTGTAAAAACACATCACAGCTTGATGAATCTAGGTGTTTGGTGTTATACTAAACAAACCAAATCCATGAAATACTCTCTTATCTCACCATCATGTTGTTGCTGCTGCTATCTCTATTAAAGATGTCAGCAATAAAATCAGAGTACAGTGATTAAGAAATGAGGTATGCAAAATGCTAAATTAGGGTTTCTACCACCTAGTTTTCTTTTTATTAAACAGAATGGATTGGAACTTATTCCTGAAGTGATGATTATTTTTTTGCTTATACAGTACAGTATGGAGGGTATTTAGGCATGCAGTGGGATATATATACAAGAATAAAACTGCAGTGGAAAAAATAACCCATGACAGATGAGTGTACAAGGGAAATAATGACTACTGGCCTAATAATCAAAGTTTTATTACAAGTCTCCTATTTCAGAAATGCCATTGAAGAAAAATACAGGGAACAGGAGACTCAGGCAAATCATCAGAGGAACCTAAAGTGAAAAGAGCTTATTGAAAATAATAAGTGAAAGATGTACGCTTTAAGTCATTGAATATTCCCCTTGGTTATTCTATATACCTGATTTAAATAGTGGTGTAGTAAAGTTAATATTACTAGCTAGGAAGATGATTATACAGACAGACCAACACACAGTGAGACAGACAGATACTACATTGGTTTATGTTAGCACATATCAGTGACTCCACCAGCATGTTATATACACATCTCTGCTAAAATCGAAGACGGATATTAAAAACTCCTAACCCTAGGTCATCTAAAACCTTTCCTTTCCCCCAATGACTTCAGAACAGTCCTCCAACTACTCATCTTCTCCAACCTGGATTACTGCAACTCCCTGCTATTCAACTTACCTCTCACCACCATCCAACCTCTCCAAATCCTTCAAAACACAGCCGCCAGAATACTCATAGGAATGAAAAAATACGATCACATTACTCCAACTCTCATTTCACTACACTGTCTCCCAATAACATACAGGACAGACTACAAAATACTATCCGTAATACACAAAATAATATATGAAAAACAAACTGGCTAAGTGCATCCATAAAACTCCACTCACCAAACCGAAATCTCCGTTCAGCTAACAAAGGTCTATTAAAAATTCCACCTGCTCGCCTCAAACAACTTACCTCAACTTGGAAGAGAGCCATTTCCCTAGGAAGCTCCGAACTCTGGAACACCCTCCCAACCGAACTGAGAACGCAGCAAAATTTAAAAACCTTCAAAAAAGAACTAAAAACCAAAACACCCAATGACTCTAAGCTACAGCTTCCATCCCTACCCGACCATATAAACATACAGAACCAAAAACGCACGTAATTTAACCTGTTCAGTTTAACAACCAAACTATGCTTAGAACAACTACGATAACAATGTTAACAAGCACATGAATTTCTGAACACTCTGTCAAACATCGATACTTTGTAAACCGTTGTGATGGCAAAACCGAACGACAGTCTATAAAACTCGATAAATAAATAAAATAAATAAATAACTATAACCTGCATCCTAAGGGCTGTTTTTGTTTCGCCAGAGGCAATAACTCGACTGGTATGACCATAAGATGGAGGAGATTCACAGGGGACGGAACCCAATGCAGCAGTAAGCAGGACATGAAGGAAAATCACCGATCAAGAATGTATGCAAGATGAACACCTCAACGAGCTAAAATGTCTATGAGTGATTGTGGCAGACATCTGCTGTTTCTGCCCATCAACACAGTAACCCACAAAACTAATATCAGATCCCTGCTGCCAGCCTCACAGAAACCTTGCCTTATCTTCACTTTATGGAATCTTTCGGATAGCATTAGATAATTAAGATACTAATTAATATTTTTTTTTTTAAAAAAGCACATTTGGCATAATTACCTCCTAGCCTGACTACTTTAAGAGCTTTTCAAACCTACTGCCGAGTTAGTCAAATGAAGTTAATACCCGCTCTTCTAGGTTACATAACATAACAGTGCATTTTTTCTGATCTTGGAAGAAATATAATGGGGACTATGTTAAAGGTTAACATGCGTATGAAATAGCATGATATACACTAAGGGCTTGTTTTTCAAAATAATTTGCACACTTAAAACTGAGTTTTACACATGTTAAGTGCACTTAATGCAGGTAAATGGCTTTTGAAAATTGCAGTGATAGTATGTTACATTTAAATGCATAACTCCTTTAAACATTCACCTGAAGGAATATCAAATGCAAATTAAGCTTTAGCAGGCAAATGGGAAATAGTATGATAGGCTCTCCTCCATGCACTATTTAGTGCACGATCGTTTAAGCCCTAAAATTTAACACCTGCCTCAGACCAGGAATTAACTTTTTAACGTGTTGTGCTATTTAAAGAGCTCAGCTATCAGCTGAAAGATGAAGATGATGAACAAGAGATAACACTGTAAAAGACCACATACTGTAAGTATATATGGAATCCTTTGAGGTATAACACATTATCCCGCACTACACCAGCACACAATTTAGACCATCTGACGCAAATCCACAATGAAAATTTATTTTCAAACAAAAGGTTAACACATGATAGATGATTTTTAAACGCTACTGTATACTTCACAATGTATAAAGTACAATGGTTTTCCTGTCTCTAATAAAGGTCCTATAGGATGTCATGAACATGATGGTCATTCCTTGGTTTGTCAGATCAAAAAACATTGCGGGCATTCTGAGTCTTGACCCAGAACAGAAGACCTGGGGGGATGAGGATTTTTTTTCAACTCAATACATTTCTTTTTGTTTGACTGTAGAGTTCTTTCCAAAGACTTTGAGGCCCTTCAGGATGGCTGCACTCTGCCGTTACAGCTCCAGTCAGGGCCTGATGCTGCTTTGTGGGAAACACTCCCACCCTTTCCTCAGTTCTCCAGGGGAAGGAGGCCCACTCCTTCTGTGTATTTTCAGATCACCCACACAGGATACAACAAATGTTAAGTCCCATCCTGGCCCCAACATTACAGGCTGCTTGTAGAATGTTGATAGTCCAATGCCTTCATGCTGTCAATAGGATGGATGCACCATGGCTGGCTGAGGCACCTTTTGATGCCAATTCTCTCTTGGCTGGATGTCGTATGAAGGTATACATCAGTCATCTTAGGTATATATGGCACAGCCTCTAATTTGTTTATTCATTTAGTTACTAAGAATTGCTTCTACAAACTGCTCGGAGTGATTTACATATAGTGAATGAAAATAATTACAATCCTCAAAGGTTGTAAAACAGCAAAGTACATAAAAATACAATTAAAGACAATATATGCATAAATTACAAACAAATATTTCAATTTATCCCAATGATTCCCTGCTTCAGTTTCTTTTACATTTTCCTCCTCCTCTGCCACTTCTTCCTTCTTGGCAGATATCTGATGCACATATATTTTGGTTTGCTTTTTCCTTTCCTGGAAACCTCTTCTCGTCTTTCACTTCCCTCTCCTGGCTCCAGATGTTCTCCTCCTTCTTCCTTTAGCACTGACAACCAGCCTCACATGCCAGACTTGCTTTTATATGGGTTGCAGTAAAGGGGCTGAGCCATGAGGACGAGAGAACTGTGCATGCTCAGTTTAGTGCATACCTACTAATGTGTGTAGCATCTTCATATTGTTCAGCAATCAGGTGGATACTACATGGATACCCTATACTTTGTTGAGTTATCATGAACATTAATAGCACACTGTCGAGGCTACTTTTTAGAGCATGCACTAAAAGTTTTAGTGCTTCCTGTGTTAAATTAGATTTGAAAGTGCCCCTAGGGAGGATAATTTTAAAGCTACGCGGTGTGGGGTAAAATCTGCACATGCAGACTTTTCCCCAAATTTTCTCTCCCCCACCCTCCACTGAGAATGCTTCTCTCCACTTCTCGTAAAAGTACGTGCAGAACCATGCTGTGCGTATACATTTACAGGCATGGCGCACAGGTCAGTTTTAGAATAGCCAGCTCACTTTCTACCACATGAGCCAGCAGCTTTACAAAATTGTAATGAAGGAGCTTTTGAGAGCTATAACAAATTTTGTACAAGATTTACTTTGGGGTTGAAAAAAAAAAACATTACGAGATCTATATTCAGCCACCGTGTGGCTTGGCAAGTTAGCCAGATACACCCAATTCAGTGGCATGCAGCACCGCCGAATATACTGGCTATCTTAAAGTTAGCCAGATAAGTTTATTTGGCTAACTTTAAGAAAGGACAGTGGCATGACCAACATTAGCTGGATAAGTTACCCATCTAACTCGACTCCTCCCCTCAACACCTCTTGACAGCCCCCGGAATTCCCCTGACTTATCCAGCTAGAATATATCCAGCCAAATGGTTGAAAATGCCGGTTTTTCCATTTTAAGTTATCCATCTAAATAGCTTTTGAATATGGACCGAGGATAACTTTCAAACAACCACATGCGATGGCAAATATGAGCAAATATGGCTGCGCATAGTTTTACTGCAGTATTTTATAACATGCACGTATCATATATACGCATATTTTATAATATGTGCATCTTTACTCCAGCACATACGCATATATGTAGGCTTATGTGCAAATACATGCACTTTGCTGAAACCATGTATATCAATGCGTTCAACTTCTGTACTTTTCCCACCTGTATAAAAAATATACACATGTATGTTTTACGCATGAAAATAAAGCAGGGCTTACTCGCATAAAAAGGGCTTGCACGCATTAAGTCAGTGTATTTTAAAACATATGCGCGTGGGTGAAATTACCAGTTTTACCGATTAGCCCACCAGTTTGCCCAGTCCTTCTCCAGGCCACCGATGACCTTCTTGGTTCTTCAGCCTGAACTCCCCAGCACCTCCCGTCTAGTCAGTAAGTACTACACAATAATATCTCTAACTCCAGATAACTAGCAGGTGTAAAAACACGCAAGTATGTTGGCAAACATGCATATGTGTCTTTTAAAATAGCAACTTTACATGGGTTTTCTCTACCCCCAGAACACCCCTAGACCAACGCTTTTTTTATGCATGTACATGTGCTCGCCAAACTGAAAACAAACAAGTAATTTATAAGGTAGTTTATAAAATACGGAATACGTGAGTAGAGGCTACTTATGCACGTATATGCTAATTTTTACGCACATAATGTTTTGAAAATTCACCTTTAAATGAAGCAGTGTTATAAGGGAAAGATCCCTGTTCAGCATTCTTTCATTTAGTTTTATGACCGTACCCTTAATATTCAAAGATTTGAAAAAGTAAAAGCTTTATTTTATACAAATTCAATCATAATTTAAAGAGAAATATGTAACAGTGAAAATAAAATTTAGTCTATCAGGTTGAAAGGAGAGAGCAAGACAGGCCTGGTGTGACAAACCGTCACTGTCACCACTAGCATTCAAGCCCAAAAGGGAAGGGGAAGGGGAGGACAGAAAGCAAACCCTGCCCGGGAGGGGGGGGGGGTCATTTTGTCGTGCGAGTACCCCTCTACTAAACTACGTGATTGCTATGCATTAGATATTCGGACCAGCATGGAAAATCAGAAGACCCGAAATTATGGCCCATGGGCCAGATCCAGCCTTTGGAGGAAGCTTGTTTCATTTCCATGTGTGATGGCAGCAGAAAGACCCATGGGGTTTCCCCCGGCCCTGCCGGTGGAAGGAGCAGAGGACGTATATTTGCAATGACAGAGAGACTGCAGGGGGCTTCCCAGGTGCCAACGACGGGAGCCGGCCGGATCCCCACCAGTCAAGAGCCACTAATGTGAGGAGGGCAGGCCCCTCCAATGGAAGATAAAGAAGATGTGCAGAAGGGGGAAGGGAAGAGAAAGGAGGGGAACGGAGTGAGATGGAGGGAAGAAGGATGAGTGAAATGATGGGAGATTGCAGAAAGAAGGAGGGGTAGAGAAGGAGGAAGGTGAGGTTTATTTATTTATTTATGCATGCATGCACTTCTTATATACCGTGGGTCAGAACACATGATTCTATCTTTACGGTTTACAATATAACTAAAAAACAAGTAGGAAGCAGAAAATACAATAAAATGGATAAAACAATAAGAATAATTAATTAAAATTAAACACTGTAAACTAAAAACTAAAATCTAAGATAAGATTAAAATAGTTAAGAAATAAATAGATAAGAAATAGCATGTGGATTCCAGCTTTCAGTGGTATTTTTAAGTCTCAGATCCACAGGTTGGTGAGAGTTATGGGAGGAGAGACGGAGTGAGAGGGAAGGGGTGAGAGAGGGATAGGAGGAAGAGAACCACACACACACACACTCTCCCACCCCCCTATACATCAGGGTCTAGACGCGGGAGAAAGCAGGCGGCAGGGATCCCGAGGTGAGACAGGACTGGAAGCTTCCTACAAATATCTATTATCATCATTACAAACATTATCTGCCATACCCCTGGGCAACCCTGTGCCTTGCCCTCTTCTTTTTCCCAGCATTTCAAAATATATAAAAGGCCAAACATGCTCCTCCCCCATTCAAATGCCCTATGTAGCCCCTCCCTTGAAAAGTATGGGGAGCCCTGTCAGCTCTAGCTGTTAGGTGGGAGCTAGGGCTTTTCTAGGTGAGAGTACACGGTAATCTGTCGCGGCACCTGCCTGAGCAGCCATGTGCACTCTGACTCCTCAGCTCCATAATAAACCCGTGTCCATACCTTCCTGCCCCTCCTAACTCACAGGATGCATGCACAGAACCGCATTTGTTCCAGACTCTGCATCCCTCGTAAAAAAACTTGTAACAAATGTTCTTACAGTTTAGCATAGCTGCCGTTTCCATTAGAGCGTGGGCACTGCATGTGGGAGGAAGTGACATCTTTCAGTTTCTGACAAATCGCACAGGTGTGAACAGCTGCTCTATAGGCTAGCAGAGCCTGGACACCCAAAGATGTCACTTCCTCCTCCAGCCAGTCTCTCAACCCTTTCTCATTCCAAAGCAAATGCAAAGTAGTCAAAATTCTTTCAAAATGTAGATAGGGTATCAAAACCAAATATTATGCATGGAGGGGAGAAAACACATCAATTTTGAAAATGCAAAGTTGGACAGGTTTACTGTTGTTTCTTTAAGAAAAGCAGGGTCTAATTAGTTGTATCTGCAAAGTACGTGCCAAGCATTTTTATTATGTATTATAACATTTTGCTTGGAGCTGACATTTTTATTCTGACAAGCACTGTCTGGAGAGCTCTCAATAAATAATACATTTACAATTTTCAGTAAATAAGCAGTGGACACAAATCGTTATCCTTACTTACAGCTGCCCCTCTCTAATAGTGCTTTTACAGGGAAGGTGACTATTCAGTCTAATGCAGTACCCTCAGCGCTAGAAAGCCATTTTCATTCATTACCACGGTCACAAGCACTTAAAGCACTTTTAGACCCTGTTGCAAAAACAGCGGGAACGGCAGGGGAAGTAAGGCTAACTAAAACCAAAGTTCATCACCAGAGAAGCCCCAGGCACTTCACCTCAACAACTTGACAATTCACCTGCCTCAGATCCATCTAAATACTAGCAGATTTACAAAATTAGTGAAAAGGCACTTTCTCTGGAGGTTTCTATGAAGGCTAACAAGCACAGAAAACACCGTGGTCACATTTCACTCTGGCACATTTTTCTTTTCTTTTGATGCAAATGGAGGCACAAATATGCAGCTTGATTAATTTTAATGACCTTTCTGATCCGGGCGCATTTGCTGATCAGCACAATGCAAACTGTGTGTAACAGTTTCCATCCAGATCAGTTGCACCCAAATGCAATACATCTAATTATTCACGCAGTCATGGCTGGTGAAAATCTCTTAATACGAACCATGGTCTCAAGCTAGCCATTTGCACAAACACGTTCCCATGGCGCCAAATGCTTTTTATTGTCAAACTGTCTGAAGTCAATTTCTGATCTTTGGGCATGAACACCTGGAAAACTGTTCATCATTCACAACTGCAGGGCAGCATTCGTACACACCCAATTGCATGTCATAACCAATGGCAAAGCAACCTTCACATATACTGAGGGCCATATTTGGAGACATTTAGCTACGTAACTCTGAAGTTATCCAGCTAAACAAATATTTGGGAACTTATCCGGCTAACTTTTAGCCGGATAACTTGGGATCGTTCCGGAGGCTTTTCAGGGAGGAGTTACATTAGCTGGAGAAATTATCTGGCTAACTACAATATACAGAGTTAGCTGGATAACTATATCTAGTTAAGTCTGGTCACACCAAAGAATGGTCCTAAAGTTAGCCTGATAAAGTTATCTTAGACCGCTATAATTAACAGTGCGGGTGCACTATTGAATATACCTCCAAAGTTAGACAGATAAGTTTATCTGGCTAACTCTGCTATCGGACAGTGACTGTACATAGACCTCACTGTTGGCACTTTAAGGTGAATGTTAAAAGCCCGGCACGCACATTAATTACGGGACATGCAAATAAGTTGGGCTTGTGCGCTCCGAGCAGATTTTGAAAGCCAGTTAGACACACGCCTATCTCCCGCAGCACACACATCTCAGAAGTTTTCAAAAATGGGTGGGGCATATCCATTTTGGGTCGTGAACTTGAGATATGTGTGTAAATACTTACACGATCTGGCGCACGTGGAAGCCCCCCTGTCGCATAACTTTATTTCTGCTATGGATGACAAATAAGTTAAAAAAAAATAATAAAAACTAGGCAGATCCGTGGGATTTTCAGAGTCTAGGCTAACTAGGGGCAGTAAATGATATCAAACCAGGGGGTTTGCAGGACCTCTCTCTTAACTGTGTGAACTGGGGACAAACTGGTAAAACTAGGAATGGCGTCTGCGCGCACCTCTTTTTAAATCCCTCAATTTACATGGTAGAAGCGGCATTTACATGCCCACTTAAAATCTGGCACATATGTGCGTGCGGCCAGACTATTTTATAATGTGCTCATATATGCACGCATGTTATAAAACAGCCGCATCCCTGGCACGGGCCAACTCACAGGCACATACATGCACCAACGCGTCAGTTTGAAAGTTACTATCATTGTGACCAGGGCTCAGATTTTTGAAAACTATAACGAGAGGTGAAACTCATTTTTAATTTTGGGAAGTACAAAAAAAAAAAAAAAATCAGTGAACTCAGACACTAGGGTTGCCAACTGGCTCTAGATTTTCAGACAACTTGATCCAGTCCTGGTTTTACTCCCCTACATGCAGGTACTTGTGGTCTTGCTTTTCTTAGGGAATGCAATAGGGAACTCAGAATAAGTCCAGCATGCAATGGAGCAAAACCAGGACTGTATCAACCTGTCCTGAAAATCTGGAGCCAGTTAGAAACCCTATCAAACGCTAAAGTATTCTTAGAGTTTTTGAAAGTCATGTTCTTATTTAAAGATATTTTGTTTTATAGACTAATAGCTTTCATTTTTATTATGCCACTTGATTAATCGATAGGAAAATAGTTTTTGTATCTATGTTTGAGCACCCTAATGGATGGTAGAATAATTTACGTATACATGTTTGTCCACTATAATTAATGCCAAGGTATCATTCCTATACACATTTGGCATTACACCCAATAATAAGACATCATGTCACTTGCACGTGTGCATTGTAGCCATTTTTCAACTCATCTTTTGCATACAAATTTGTTCAGAAAATCTTTCTAAATTTACATTTATGTATAAGACATCTTCTATACGCTTGAGCTTTTCCACTGTAATCAATTGTAAGACATCTTTCAGAGGCATGTTTGTGTTCAGATACCAAAAGCAAGACAGTTTTATTATGGTTAGGAAAATAGAGCATCTGTAGCACTCCCTGCAGCGGAAAAACCAGTCTCTCTTCACTTGTTTTTAGTCATCCATGCCTGACAGTCAACTACTCTACACAGCAAACAATGCCCTTTCCAATTACTCCATTAGCTTTATCATCATATCCACCATACTGAGACAATAATCCAACACTTTAACAAAAACAATAAACGCACCAAAAATTATCTAAGAAATTGATGTTTGTAAAGATAAAAAATTAAAATATATATTTTAAAAAATTTATATATAAGATGATACCTTTTCTACTGGACTAACTTGATACATTTCTTGACAAGGAGTTACAGTATACTCCCTTCATCAGGCCGAAATAGAATAAACAGGTAAAGGCTGATGGTGCCTGAATGTACAAATAGCTCCCACAAGCAAGTCAAGAAATGTATTACTTACATAAAAAGGTATGACCTTATTTGTTTTCATTGACCTTTATTCCCATGTATTCAACTGGACTAACATGGCAACCACACTACTTTCTCCAAAAATTGATTTCTAATTAAAGTAAGAATATAATGTAATGCTTAATTATAATAGTACATTCAACTAAAATAAATTTCCAGAAATAAAAATACACCATATACCTATGCAGACTGTGATAAATAAATTTAGATTTACATATGACTGTATGCATGACATTTGTTAAGACTGGTCAGCTTTATCCATGTCTGCTGGAGAGAAGACAAGCCATGAGCATGTGACGTGGTCAATAATTCTTCTGTAAATAATCCTCTTGTACAGAGTCAGGGACATAGATTATATTATTTACACATTTTCAGAAGTTCATATGCTATGATCTGGTGAATTTTGTATAGAGTTTCAAGATAAGGTTGTATACCGTTGTATCTGCTAAGAAAAACAGTAGGTACAACATGATCAGTGTATTAGATTTCTGGCTTGACTTCTTTTCAGACAATTTATCATTTCTTATCTTGTCTATGGTATGCATGTGTAAAGCCTGTATATATAGAGATAGATAGATAGAGATATAGATAGATAGATATGAACATAAATATAAGCCATATATGTGAACTCAATGAACTCTACTTGGGCAATCATTAAATAAACCTCAAGAAACTATTCTATAAATAAAATACATAATGGCTGCCCATTAGATGGTTTTATTCTGACTCATTATGAGTGAGAGGAGGATTTCTCAGACTAACAACTTTTTAAATCCACTGAGCTATGAGAGCTATGACTCAGATTACCCAAGCCTGTGTCCCACTGTGTGCAAGAATAAACTTGACCATCCTTGCCCCAGCTCAAAAACATCTCAACCTACCTTGGCACAGTAAACTGAGATAATAAGGCCTTCAGAGCTGGACCTTCGTATTACAACTGACTGCTGTAAATTGCTCAGAACAAGTGAAAAAAAAATGTTGGAAATAACTTCCAGGAAGTGTCTACATTGGGAGCTGTGCACAGCTCATTTATTCTGAATGCAAAAACACACAATGCCAACTTCTGGGCTCACTGACCATTGGGTGGAGCAGACGGGACAAGAGAAATACCCTGTTGATTAAATAAATATGCAGAAAAAGTATAGAAATAAAGCAACAAAAGGCATCATTAATTTGAGCATGAGAATCATCTCTTCATTTGAAATATATAATTAAGCACTGACAACCAGGCAACAGGGTATCACTTCAAACACTGTTTAGCTACCAAAGGTCCTATGTTACCTTGTGCTACCAACATTAAGGTATCACTTTATTTGGCACACCTGGTTTTTTTTCTATATTTATAAGGTACAGAATAGCACTGTAACTAGAGCAGAAAATGTAATTCTCATTCAAATGATTAATTCCTGCTCCTTAGGTTTATCACTGTACTTAGCCATTCCTCTCAGTATCAGATACATAATTTGAAAGAAAATGATTAAAATTTTCTTGTCTGTGAATCCAGATATAGCTGAATATTAGCTGTACACATGCTCGCTTCAATTTAAATACATTTTACCCTTTGCCATGTCCCCTTTTTGTTCAAAATAATTAAAATTAAAGGAGAAGTGCTGCTTTAAAGCACAATCTGCATGCACAATGAAGTATTATGAAGCAAAGAGATAAAATGGCACTTTAATTCTCAGTGATGGAGGTCAATCTTATTTTATACTCTCATTTATTCATGCAGATATACACACACAAAAAAAATACCCCCAACAACTAGAAGCTAACCTGAACTTTATTTATCCCTTTAAAGAGACATTTAACTTTTTGGTCCAAGAGAGATGCACAGGGCACGCTAATGGCCAGAGCAGTATTATTAAAGAGAGATTGAAACAGCTGTACCTGAAGCTGAAGCACTCGTTCTACCCTTTAGAAACAGACCGTCCTAGATTACAAGCAGTACTTGACCATTTAAATCACTACAGAAGCCAAATTCAACCAGCTGTGCCATATTCTGTTAGGTAATGACTGTTGACCTCCTCAGACACTGTTGCGCACACCAAGTTCTCATTAGATGACTTATCTTCAGCAACCAAGGGACGCTCTTGATTAAATATTTGGGTTACACATACAGAGCACGTGTTGTGGCATTTGCCAGTTCTAATGAGGCCTGAAAACTCTAGAACTGCAATGAAGGAATAGAATAGGCAAGCTTTGTAGATCAGGGGCTGGGGACAATATGGTTTACTGTGAGTATGCCTGTGGTCTCCTAACTGCAATCCTCATGAGCCATCAAACAGGATGATAAGTTTCCCTCTATTTTATAAATGTGATAAGATAATCTAAAAGGGTCTACAGCTCTGGTCTTCAAGGGCAACAAACAGGTCCTGTTTTCAAGATAACCCAGGAATAAAAAATGACCTGAGACCAAAAATGTGTGTGTGTGATACATACGTAAAAAAAAAATTATTTTTTTTCATGTATGATTCATATACATGCATTTGGTCTCAAAGCCAGGTTAATTATATATGAATATTTTATTTATTAAAATATTTATTTTCTGCATATAACAGAATTGTGTTTATATATATCTGTATATATGAATATTAATTGAGAATAACTCTCAAAGCCCAACACTGAGCAGCTTGTATGATGTACAGTAAAAGATGAAGGGAACAAAGCATTGAGTATTTGAAGGAATGAAGTCTTATAGTATATATGTTATGGATTTCACACTTTGTCATATATTACAAAAAACCCCACTAGGGATGGGGAGGAATATAGTGCATTTCTAAATAATAATATATTAACTCTAGTCTCAAAATTACTCACTCTTTCATCCTACTTAGCATAAACATGTATTAGCTAATTTAAAATAAGCTTCCATTTCACCAAATACAGTATTTGGAAAAATGTTTCATTTTTTCCCAAATCCTGTATTTTCTAAAATGATGCATACCAGTTAGTCAATAGCACAATTATTTCAATGAACACTCCCACAGCAATCTTGGGTACATCATGAGGTCATGGAAATGACACAGGAACAGAAAAGGGAGATCCTCCCAAGCATCCAAGGGGATTTTAAAAGGATGATGCCAAACAACATGGAGAAATCCCGGACCATTTGCTTAAAAAAAACAAACAAACCCAAAACAAAACAGTACCAACAACAATAACAAACCGTAAATATGAAGAGAAGTCAATTTGGGCCTAGTAGGATGAAAGAGAGGCAGAGTAGACTCAATGAGGGCGCTGCTCCTTTACTCAACTTAATACAGATCCTCCTAAAAACCTATCTCCCTCCTAGAAGAACTTTAGAATAACTGTCCTTTATAGCTTAATTTCACGCATCTCATTTATTACCAGCACCACCTAAGCCACAGAAAGTTTTAGACTGGCAAAGAAAGAGAGAGATATCTGTTTAACACCACTAATGCATTTCAAGCTGCCATTGCCATGGTAACCTATGGACAACTTCGTTGTTGTTTTTTTCAGCTATTGCCAATTATGCACTTCTCAGGCTCTCAGTATCCCACACATTTTTTTTAAGGCATGGAATCTTTAGAAAAAAAAAATTACAATTTTAGCCCACACGTACCCTCCTGCTCGGTCCTTGTCATTTCCTCTAGTTTCTTCTGTTTCAGAGTGTCCACCACATCTGCAAGGCTTCCTTTGCGACGCTCAGGCGTTCCAAAATTAGCACTGACCATTAGCTCACTGCGCTCACGACCCCCTTCGT
Organism: Rhinatrema bivittatum; assembly: GCF_901001135.1. Classification (NCBI taxonomy): domain Eukaryota; kingdom Metazoa; phylum Chordata; class Amphibia; order Gymnophiona; family Rhinatrematidae; genus Rhinatrema; species Rhinatrema bivittatum. The sequence continues at coordinate 25,666,388 of NC_042631.1, forward strand.
CGGCTTTGTGTGGTGAGGTAGAGGTATTTCGGAAGGAATATAAGGAACATAACTTATTGCTGTCTGATTCCTGTAAAGAAAGAACACATCATAAGAAGATATGCAAATTCTAATTTTAACTTGCCAGTTTCCAGTGAAATACCATAATAATATTGCACAATGAAAGAGCCAAGATTTAAAGTACCCCTCCAAAGAAAAGCCACTTAGTAAAGCTGAGACTCTCAAGGGTTTTAAATGTGTTTGCTTAATGGCTTCCTACCCATATATGCTCAGTTGCTTGTTAATAAAAAAAAAAAATCTCTTTTTTTTAGGCACTCAGTTACTACAGTATCAAGCAAGTGTTGTCCATTGTCTGATACTGTCTTGAAAGGGAGAAACACAGCATGAAGTCAAAAAGATTCAACTGTGCAGTAAGTGACAAGAGTAAGAAGTCATTTTAACTAGTAAAACGAGACAATGTGACAGTTACAGAACAGATATTAATGTGCCACTCCCATGTCTTATTTTAATAAAATAAAACCGTACATGTTGGCAGATAAGGCCCAGTTAGCTCACCCAGTCTGCCTAGCTAACTCTGCCGACATTGCTCTAGCTAAGAATATTGCCCAGTTAGAAGCCATACAAGTTTGATTGTCTATAGGAGATTCCTTCAAGTTGGTTTTGAGATCTTCCCTTGTTGGCCCTCTATCAATCTGGGTGAATAAACCTAAAAGTTTTCATACCTAAACCAATCACCAGCTCCCCCTCCCCCTCCCCCTTTCTTTTAACAACCCTTCCCATTTTCTGGTCCTATCACTGTCCTTTGTATCCATCCCAAGCTGACTTCACGTATTTTAAAACTATGCTCTTAATAATCCAAGAGCTTCTAGATCAACCTCGTTATGAGTTGCATACAAATTAAATGGTCTCCATTCATTTATATGGGTGCTTAAGAAATCTCCAGTTCTATTTCTGTGAACAGAGAGATTTCTGTGGTGTTTTATAGTGAGAAAAATATGCATACCATGAAAATTTGATCACTTACAATTGTATTAATTAAGAAAAGAGAGCAAAGAAAACATTAAACACTTGTATTCAAGTCAATTGGTATAGATATATAAAATATTTGATTTATTTATTATTTTTTATATACCGACATTTGATCTGAGATATCACATCGGTTTACATTCAGGTACTGTAGGTATTTTCCTATCCCCAGAGGGCTTACAATCTAACAGGCCGATACAGTTGCAATTGGACGTGCGTTTTCGACGTGCTAGCTTTACCCCTTATTCAGTAAGGAGTAATAGTGCGTTGAAAACACGCGTCCAACCCCCCCAAACCTAATAGCGCTAGAGAGAGAGAGAGAGATTTATTTGTAGACATTTGAAATATACACATATACATCTGCACACAAATAATTGCATAGCCATACATTAGCATATGGTTATGGCTAATGTGTTACATTATATTGGGTTTACTTATTTCTTTTAATATTCTGCCTTTCAGACACTTGATAGTGTTGTTTGCATGTATCTGGTTTTAGTATGTTATTTTATTCCTGACTCTGCATTTTCTATTATTTGTGATTGTGAGCTGCCTTAAAAAGGCGGGGAGGTACATGAAAAGGCATAAATAAATAAATAAATAAATAAATAGGACATACCAACCTACAAATCTGAATGGAACAATCTGACTAGAAGACTAGTGTTTTCCACAGCAATTTTGGTTATATCTGCACTATAGTACATATAACAAATCTCTTAATAATACCGAGACGAAAGAAATGTCATGGATTTACAGCTGACATCAAATAACAGGAAGATGGATTTTAAGCAAACAGGCAAGCAAAATATGTGTGATATTCAATTCGATTTGGGGATTTCCTGCTCTGAATGAGGTTTGTGTTAGAACTATCCATTTCAACATTAGTGAAATTATGACCCATTCTTTCCAAATAAAGGCAGCGATGGGTACCAAGCAGTAAGCTAGCATGTTTTGGAATCCATGAAAGCCCCAGATTGTGACACAGTCATGATATATACCCTAATAAACTGCATTTATATGCCAGCTTTCATACAAACATGATCTCAAAGATGATGTCCCTTCAGGGGAAGATGACCATATAGATTGCCTTGCAGACTGTAAAACAGTTTTTGAAGGGGAGATGGCAGGAATAATATCATTAATAGAATTATTATTGCAATGAATAATCATGAGAACTAATTACAGCTGGATGAACTAAAGCACAGGAAAGTCAAGTAACTTGTCTTAGAGACTGTGACGGAACCAAAGCAAGATTATGTGAACAAGGGTTGCCTACAGACTCCCTTTTTTCAGGACAGGCTGATCCAATTCTGGTTTAAAGACGCAGTCCTGCTTTTCTAAGGAAAATCAGAACGACAAGCCCCTGCATTCACCTGGGTAAAAACAGGACTGGATCAGATTACCCTGTCTCCCAATCCAGTGCTCTGACGACAAAAGATTATTTCTCCTCTTACAATGTAGTATGACCAACGCCAACAATTACATCCTTCAAGTATCTTCAATATGGCAAATACACTATTTTTTATATGTTAGAAATTTTAATCTTGAAGTATGTGCCAAACTGAGGTTGCAGATCATAGGCAATGTATTATGACTGCTGGATGTCACCAGTACCAGGAAAAATGTTAAGATTTTTCTTTAATGTTAAGATATTGGAAGTGATTAATGGCATTAACCATTATCACCCACAGTGACATCGCATCCCACTGCTAGTCACTGGGCTATGTGCCAGGACATTCCAGCTTATGGTATTCAGGAGTTAAGAAACAGCTGGCCAGACACAGGAGACATACACAAGTAGGAACAGTGGAATAAGCAGTGGGCAATTGCATATACAGAGTTATGATTTTACAGCTTCTTTGCAGTTGCATGTTGCAAAACTTTGCTCTGCTTAGGCCAATTGATATTTTAATGGACCCTTAATTTATTTGCACTAGTGATGTATATCTTTAAAGACAGGTTCAGCAGAAAGCAAGGCCTTTAGTTTAACTCTCAGTAAAATTTCCATTTTTCCCCCAACTGCTCTTCACATTTCCTCTGTCACCTTTCCCAGACCATTCATGCCCTTCTTGTCTGATCCCTTCTCCTCTCCTCTTGACTGCTCTCATCAGCACTCCCTCACTCCTCTCCAAAGATCTCATTCATCTATATCTGTCCCTTTGATCCTAATTAATAACATACATCTCTGCTCTAATATACCTCACAAGTATTGTATGAGGCTTAAAAGTAAGGATCAATGGTGCAGTGTTTTAATATACAGTCTCAAAAAAAAGTCCTGGTACTCTTAATGCCCTTAACTCCCATTTGTGTGTTTTGACATGTGAAATTTAATATTTCTAACAGTCCTTTAAAGCATGCCAGTTCTGTTAGTTTTTTTTTTTTATTTTATTTTATTATTTTCATAGGACTAAAGCAGAATATTCTCCAAGCTAGCCTGAATGGCCTTTTGGGGACAGGAAAAAAAACAATGCTATGGGCAGATATTCTTCTATTTGTAAACCGTTATGATGGCGTTATTTTGACGAATCCGAATGACAGTATATAAAACTCGTTAAATAAATAAATAAATGTGCACAGCTCAGAAATTTTACAGAATAGTGCCTGTTGCAGTTTACATTACATACACAGATTCATATTTTTTTTTGTGGGGATGAGATGTGCAAAAGTAAGCAGCGATCCCACTTTATAACAAGTATACCGGAAGCAAACCCATCAGCCACAAGAGCTTGTTCTGCCATTATTCCATTGCTAGAACATATAATGCCGGACAAGATTTGTATGTTAATACCTGGGTTAATATAAAGGAGTTTTGTTATAAAGAGGGACCACTCTCAGCTGTACCCCCAAATCAAAACTCTTACTCCAGGCATTGCATAAGGTTTGCTTCACCAAAAGAAGATACTTTGGGCTTGTTTGTCCCTCTGTTAATGTTTCATACTTCTGAATCTGTCCATACTTTTCAAGAGTTTATCCTGTCCTTACAGTCCTACACAGGGCATGGTCATCAGGATAACTATGTCCAAAGTACACAAACTTTAAAGTTTTCCCATCAGGCAGTATGCAACTTATACAAATCCTGAAACCATTGCCTGACTATGTTCCTCTACAACAGAATGCTTTTCCTACTGATTTATGACAATGAAGTCATCAGAGAAAGAGAGAATTTGACTAGACCAGCCATTCAGCTGTCTGATGCAGTAAAGCAAGTTTGGCCAACTCTAGTCCTTAAAAGCCACTAATAGCCCAGGTTTTCAGGATATCCACGATGAATATCCATGAGATATATTTGCTTAGAATGGAGGTAGCACATGAAAATCTCTCTCATGCATATTCATCGTGGATATCCTGAAAACCAGGCCTGTTTGTGGCTCTTGAGCACCAGAGTTGCCCATCCCTGCAGTGGTGTGTGCTAAACACTAAATTCAACCTTCTTTTCAGAATAAATATGATATGTAATAGCAAGGGATGCTTTTTCCCTTATCTAAGATTCCCTACCAAAACACAAATGCAGCAAACCCCATGCAGTGCTTGCAGATGGTGGCAATGCTGCATTTCCATGTGAGAATGCCTGCAGATGAAATTAAATTAAAACCTTTGCAGCATGTAAAGGTATCACAGAAACTGCATATGAATACAAACTGCATTGGCCACGTCCCAAAATAGATAATCCTCATAAACATGCAGGAATGTTGTAAGCTGTAAGCGAATGTCAGCAGTACACTACTAGTCTCGGTTTACACTCAAGCTTCGGTCACTGGATTCTGTTTGCCCTCAAAGATGAAAATAAAATGGAATAGGGGAGGAGGGCACCTTTCTTGGTTGTTTAGCTCTTGCTTTATTATTACAGAACCAAGAGACCCAGGGCTTGCCTTCTTCAAGCTGTCAAAGTACAACGGAAATGGAGAAAGCACTTGCACAGATGTAGCGAAGTAGTGGATTCTTATCTTTTGGCAGGGGTCCAACATGCAGCCCACATAATCACATGCTGATGCTAATGGCTGTTAATCAGGCCACATACCTGATTCCTTCTTCTCCGAGGATCAAATAAAAATGTTTAAAAAAAAAAAAAACCCACACGGCTAAGAGCAAGTAACCCTTTCAAGTTTTGGAAACCTCCTCCCATGAGCTCTGAAAATGGGATATTAAATGTAAAGTAGGCATGCACAGAACAATGTGTGCTGATTGGAATGTTCAGAGATTTGGAAATATCCAACTAAGACCTGGGTTTGCTCTCAAGTTTCAGACCGATACATTCCAGTTAAAGCAACAGCACAAATATTTTTTTAGATAACTCAGCTGGCAGTTACAGTTAAGTAAAGCAATTGGTGCCCTTGTTATCATTTTTGAATTTTTACTTCATTCCTCAGGAGAGGTTGGCATTTCGAGTTTTTGAGAGCTCCTCCTACTTGGCCACACCCGTTGCTCTGAATCCCAAGTAAACGGAGGCCCCGCTCCTCGCCGGCAACTCATGCAAAGCATTGCAATCCATGGCAGGAAGAAGAGACGTGTAAAGTGGGATTGCAGCACAAGCAGCTGAAGGGATGGGCTGAGGGAGGGAGATATTAAAAAAAAAAAAAAACAACAACAACAACAAACCATAACAACAATTCTAAAAATATATTGACAATAAGTAAGACCAAAAAATGAAGCAAAGGAACCAAGAAAGGTGAAATTCTTATGACTCCTGCTGCCGGAGGAGAGCGGCCCTGTTGAGGCAATATGAAGTCTTTAGAGTAATGCCTTTTTCAAAGCCTATCTGATTCAATTTTGTTTCTGTTGAACAGCCACCAGTAACCAAATTTTGCTTGCTTATTTAAGAAAGGCAGGGAAGTAAATGGGGCTCTTCATCACTATTGCGGAACGTAAAACTGTTTTGTGTGGTAAAGAGCTGCAACTGCTTAGTGAAATGCGCTGTGCCTATCCTTTGCCAGGAAGTCACCACACTCTGTATAGTAGCATTTAGCACATGGCTCCCTCTAGTTCAGTGCTACTCAACAAATTCTTCAAGGCTCACCTAGCCAGTCGGGTTTTCAGGATAGCCACAATGAATATGCAGGAGATAGATTTGCATATATTGGAGACCCAGGGTAGGAAAAAAATCTATCTCCTGCATATTCAGTGTGGTTATCCTGAAAACCCGACCGGCTAGATGTGCCCCGAGGACTGGGTTCAGTATCACTGCTCTAGTTGTCGATGGGAAAAGAATTGGTCCCCCATTGCCAGCTCTGGCATACATGTCCCTTCACTTGTTTCTCCTGTTTGGTGATCTGATACTTGCAGTGTAAGCTTTGGCATTCCGGTTGTTACAAACTGCTGGATCTGTCAAATGAAAAGGGAGCACAAAGGGGGTTTCCAAAAGGCAGCTGCTGGTTCCCATTCGTTAAATCCTTTTATTACACTATATAAGTACACAGCTGGGAAATACTATAGAGTGGGAGTTTCAATCAAATATTTTGACTTCTAGACATTCAGAACGCACAAAGTCCCTTGTGGAAAGCAATGCTTGATATGAAAAAGGAGCAAGAGTTTGAAAACATTTCCACCACCAATGCATTTTTTTTTTTTTTGTCACGATAAGGCATACCGTAGGCTGAGAGCATAGGTTCGGCAGACTGTCTACTGTAGAAAGGTTCTCTTTTGGAGTGGCCCTTGGAAAATCAAAAGTTTCTCTACCAGAAACTATCTTGGCTTTTCATTTTTAGCTGTTCTGGCATCCACATACTTCTGATTCCCTGTCTGAATGGCAGATAGAAAAGAGTCCATCTCGCAGAAAAAAGTTCAGGTGAAAAAAGAGAAAATTGTGAAAAGAAGTAAAGCAGGCTTAGAGAGGTTAGAGGCATGACCAATGTTGAGGAACCAGGGAAGACTATAAAAAGGTTCTGCTGTGTACTTGGAATAGTTCAATCTATGCCTTGTCTAATATGTGACCCTGCCAACATCTGACGTTGATTGTTAGCTTGAAGAAGCCCCTATCAATTTATTATCCAGTAGGTATCAGGACACTAAGGCAGTCACTGCAGAGGTGAGAGGGTGGGAGAATTGTGGATGCCCAGGGACCCAAAAGCAAAATAAAATTCACAGTTGCTGTTTTGCTTCTTGTGGCAAAGAGTCATGAATTTGGTCAAACTGAACTTTCCAGGCCTCATGAGGGTAAATCTTCAAAATAGTGCTGGGCACTCAGCCAGCTACGTTTTAGCTGGCTAATTTAAGCTCATTTCCAGCAGCAACCCAACTGGCTACATTCTACATTCTGAAAATGATCCTAAATCTTTAAATCTAGCTGGCTAGACTTAGGTCCATAATATGTGAATGTTGAGTTAACTAGATAGTACTTGAAAATCAGTGTTAGCCAGCTAAGTCCTTCTCCAACTCTGGAAAAACCTCCAGGACCACTCACCTTTTGAGCAGCTAAATCACCAGGTGCTTAGATTTGTTAAGTAAAATTTAAATTTTTGTAAACAGTTGTGATGGCTCTACCAAATGACTGTATATAAAACTCAACAAATAAATACATAAATTTAGCCACCTAATGGGATGAAATGTTCAGCCCATGGGATCTAGCTGGCTAACTCCTTAGGTCCTGGCTACATATTTCTGAAAATGAGTCCCATGAAGACTAATTGCATCACTGAACTTAGCAGCATACATATGGGGAGACAACCTTAGGCTCTTCACCACTCAAATATGTGGTGGCAGTAGAGGGATTTCTAATCTCACCAGTACTATGACATTTTTAAAACACAGCAGAGTGAAATGGGAAAGAAGCAGAGCAGAGCAAGAAGAGCTACTCAAAAAGTAATTATTCTGGATGTTAGTACTGGGGTGGCCAAATCTGATCCTCTAGAGCCAAAAACATGCATTGCGTAGGCTCAGAGCATAGGTTCAGCAGGCCACCTATTGAAGAAATGTTCTCTTTTGGTGTGACACTGGGAAAATTAAAAGTGCCCAAATCTCTACCTGAAACTATCCTGGCTTTCATTTTTTTAAGCTTCAGTTAGTAAAAAAGAGAGCATCCACTGTTTGATTCTCATGACTTTTGCATGGTCCTTCATGCACATTGTGTGTAGGACTTCCCTATTCTTCAATAAGTCCACTCCGATTGGTCTAGAATGCTGTAACATGAATTTTGTTTGGCTCCAAAATGCGCAACCATATCACTCCTGTTTTGTCAGACTTTCATTGGCACCCATTAAATGGCAGATTCTATACAAGCTCACAGTGGTCATTTTCAATTTGCTAAACTTGGACTATTTTAGCTAAGTGAGTTCAACACTGAAGGCCTAAAGACCTCCTAAATCCTTAAGCTCAGCCCAGAAGAATATACTGGAAGTTCCAACGGTAAAGCTCGCTCACCTTTACATTACAAGGGAACAGGCCTTCTCCGCAGCAGAACCCATTTTGTAGAATTCCCTTCCTGATGAAATCAGAATAGAGCAATGTGTAAAAACGTTTAAGAAGGCTTTAAAGACTCAATTTTTCTAGAAAGCCTTCATTGAGCAACAAGCAAGGACTTTTAAATTCCTGTAGCCCCATTTGTTTAGTGCGCTGCTTGTTTGTGTTGTATATTTTTATTACGTATGTTCTTGATTGTTAAAACAAGAAAGTGGGGAATAGTTCCACAATTAGTGTATCATCTAATAAAGAAAGGGAGTGCAGAGCAAATCATAGCCCTTACAAATTCAAATATATTTCATTTCTTTATTCCAACGAAAACTCCGCTGTTTTGGGAAATGTTCAAAATGCTATATTTAAAAGTTTTCCTCCAATATGGACCCTGTGTTTCGCCACAATGGCTGCGTCAGGAGGGACAGCGATCAGGAATTCATACACTAAAAGTAAAAATCAAAGAAAATCAGGTAAGGACCAAAATACAAGGTACAGCATATGAGTCACGGTGATTACATACCTCTTAGAATGACCATCTTCCGGGTAAAGAGAGTTTGTGTTACAGAAACAATTACTAGGTCATTTAAAGATACCAGGTATTGGTGCCAAAAAACAACCAATCAATGTATTCCAAAGAAAGCAACTGTTGCTTACCTGTAACAGGTGTTCTCACAGGACAGCAGGATATTAGTCCTCACATATGGGTGACATAACAGGATGGAGCCCAATCACGGAACACTTCTGTCAAAGTTTCCAGAACTTTGACTGGCCCCTACTGGGCATGTCCAGCATGGCACTAACCCTGCAGCCAGCAGGGGTCCCCCTTCAGTCTTGTTAAAAAGCTACAGGTAGTGCCGAAAACAAAATAAGAAAACGTTACGAACCCAACACCGCGGGGCGACGGGCGGGTTTTGTGAGGACTAACATCCTGCTGTCCTGTGAGAACACCTGTTACAGGTGAGCAACATTTGCTTTCTCACAGGACAAGCAGGATGGTAGTCCTCACATATAGGTGAGTACCGAGCTGAGGATGTCCGAGTATGCACCAAATGTACCCAGGCGTGCAAGGCACTAGGCCTGGGATGAAATTTGGCTGAGGGCATCCTGAACCCCACCGGGCAGGCGGAAGGGTGTTGGTACGTCACGTTGGAAATAGGTTACGCAGGACAGATTGGCCGAAGATGGAATCTTGTTTTCTGGCTTTGTCCAAGCAATAAGTGGGCTATAAAGGTATGGAGAGAACTCCAGGTGGCAGCCCTGCAAATGTCAGGAAGCAGCACCGATCATAGGTGTGCTACTGAAGTCACCATGGCCCTCACAGAGTGTGCCTTAACACGGTCTTGAAGTGGAATGCCTGCTTGCTGGTAGCAAAAGGATATGCAGTCCGCCAACCAGGAGGAGAGAGTCTGCTTACCCACAGGCTGCCCCAATTTGATAGGATGGAAAGAGATAAACAATTGAGTTACTTTCCTGTGGACAGCTGTACGTTCTAGGTAGAACACTAGAGCCCGTTTGCAGTCAAGGGTATGCAGAGCCTGCTCTCCTGGATTGGAATGGGACCTGGGAAAAAAGGTAGGTAATATAATGGATTGATTGAGATGAAACTCCGAAACTACCTTAGTTAAGAATGTAGAGTGCGGAGTACTGCCCGGTCCAGTAGAAGTTTAGTGTAAGGCGGGTAGGTAACTAGAGCCTGTAATCACTAACTCTGCGTGCGGAAGGGATTGCCAAAAGGAAAATCACTTTCCATGTGAAATATCGAAGGTCACAAGATTGAAGAGGCTTGAATGGTGGTTTCATGAGCCGACCCAAAACTAGGTTGAGGTCCCAAGAAGGGGCCGGAGGAATCAGAGGAGGCTTGAGGTGAAGCAAGCCCTTCAAAAAACGTGTTACAAAGGGTTGTACTGAAATAGGAACGTCCCCGACACCTTTATGGAAGGCAGCAACCGCACTGACATGCATTCTGATGGAGGAAGTTTTTAGACCTGACTCTGACAAGTGCCAGAGATAGTCCAGAAACTTCGTGATTGGACAGGTAAAGGGGTCAAGGGATTGAGAATAGCAGTATGACGTAAACCTGTTCCATTTGTAAGAATACGATTTTCTCGTGGAAGGCTTCCGTGAAGCAATCAGGACACAGGAAGTTGGTTCAGAAAGGTTAAGTGGTTGAAGGATTAACATTTCAACATCCATGCCGTCAAGGACAAGGCTTGAAGATTGGGGTGGCGTAGGCACCCGTCATTTTGAGAGATTAGAAGCGGGTCCTTTCCCAAGAGAATGTGCCTGCGAATGGAGAGATCCTGAAGTATTGGAAACCACACTTGGCGTGGTCAGTTGGGTGCTATCAGGATCATGGTTCCCTTGTCCTGACATAACTTCACGAGAGTCTTCGAGAGAAGTGGAAGTGGAGGGAATGCGTATAGGAGACCGGTTGCCCATGAAAGGGAGAACGCGTGTCTTGGCTGATAGTGCTGGCTGCGAGTGAAAGAGCAGAAGTTGTCTACTTTGCGATTTTGAGGTGACGCAAAGAGGTCTATTTGAGGATAACCCCATTGGTGGAAGATCGAGTTAGCTATTGAGGGGTTAAGAGACCACTCGTGCGGTTGAAAGGTGCGACTCAGCTTGTCTGCCAACACATTGTCCACTCCCGGCAAGAAGGTGACCCTGAGGTTCATCGAGTGGGAGATGGCTTCTGCCCACATCTGTGCAGCTTCCTGACACAGAAGGTAGGAGCCCGTCCCTCCCTGTTTGTTGATGTACCACATGGCCATCTGGATCAGGATGACTTGATTGGAGAGGAAATCCTGAAATACCCTGAGAACATATCTGATTGCTCGCAGCTCCAGGAAATTTATTTGGTGTTTGGCTTCCTCTGGAGACCAAGATCCTTGTGTCTGCAGATTGGCCACGTGGGCTCCCCATCAGAGGTTGGAAGCATCCCGATGACAACGCAAGCGGGGAGGGCACTGGAGCCATCTGTGACCCAGGGTCCATCGGTGGAAAAGCGGCCATAAGCGCTTCCCATCCTCGAGAGCAGCGGTGCCAACGCTGCTGGAATCGGGTCAGTGGTCGGTTCCGCAATTGGTACCGGTGTCAGAGGAACTTGGAGTCGATGCATCGCCTTGTCGATGGCCTCCTGAACCATCCGGTCCAGTTCTCAGAGACCTGGAGCAAGCAGCCCTGGCTCCGGAACAGAAGGAGGAGGCAGAGGCATAGCCGGAGAGACCACCATTAAAAGCGGAGTCCCGGCTCCCGATACCCTGTCGGGTGAGGGTTGCCTCGGTGACCCAGTTGCCGAAAAGGTCGGTGCCTTTTCTGGACGAGGTTTCTTCGACGGCAGCTCAGACTATGGCGAGGTCGATGATTTTGCTCCCTCGATGATCCGAGACTTTCGATGCTGGTGGCGATGTTTATCTCTATGATCCCCTCGGTCCTGAGGGGGAGTAGAGGGTGACAAAGACCGAGAAGTCGTCGATGCTGGAAGGTCACCAGCCGGAGGTCGATGCTGGCGCGAAGTTGATGGTGCCGGTTCTGACGACGTTGATGCAATGGACAGCATCGGGGTTTGAGCACGGAAGAGAAGTTCCATCTTCTCCATTCTAGCCTTGCGACCTTTTGGTGTCATAAGGGCACATTTGGTACAGGATAGGACACCTTACTCACTTCCGAGACACATTACACAGACTTTGTGAGGATCTGTAATGGACATGGTGCAATTACAGTCCGGCGATTACAGACCCCTACGCCATGGCCATGAAAAATTTGAGCCGCGGTACGGTCGACGGCCGTAGGCTGCGAGGGCCAAACTCGACGGTAATCGACAGAAAACGAGTAAAAAACTTACCGAAGTACCGCGGCTTGAAAAAAGTTGAAGGAGGGACCCCTGTGGGGTAAATTAATTTTTAGTAATTCCATGAGGAAAATTCCTGTCAAGAATCTCTGCAGAGTTCCTTAACCACATGGCTACTGCTGCGCAGAAAAAAGAAGACTGAAGGGGGACCCCTGCTGGCTGCAGGGTTAGTGCCATGCTGGACATGCCCAGTAGGAGCCAGTCAAAGTTCTGGAAACTTTGACAGAAGTGTTCCATGATTGGGCTCCATCCTGTGATGTCACCCATATGTGAGGACTACCATTCTGCTTGTCCTGTGAGAATGCACCCGACAGCCAATCAAAATAAGTGATGACGTCATCGTTCAGCGTGCTCAACAGTAAGTATTACAGAGGGGAACAGTCTATTTCTGTACTGGCAAATATCACAAATAAAAAAGTAATAGAGAAAGGGGAATAAAAGATTATAATACCAAATGCATTAATGATACATTACAGACGAGAAGCATGCATTATTCATGTACATAGCCTAAATAATGATGCAGTAATAGTACTAACCAATCCTGGAAACCTCATGAAAAACTCAGTGACATTCAACCAATATCCATGTTAATAGGGGAACTCCACTTTATAACAGAAGCCAAATCCTATATATTCCATATACATGTTCAAGGGTTAAGAAATGTACTAAATTATGTAAGATATACCCATTCAATTTCTTGGTTTAAGCCTAGTGGGGATAAACTATAGAGAGTATAAATCCGTTTCTATTCTCTTCAAATCAACGTCTCAGAGAAATTACCACTTGATGGTGGGGCAAAACCATGCAACCAATTAAAATGTGCATTATTGAACATTGCTCATGCATTCGGGCATCTTGGGAGGAAGCTCCCTTGGTTTCACATTGGCTATAAGAACATAAGAAAATGCCATACTGGGTCAGACCAAGGGTCCATCAAGCCCAGCATCCTGTTTCCAACAGTGGCCAATCCAGGCCATAAAAACCTGGCAAGTACCCAAAAAACTAAGTCTATTCCATGTAACCATTGCTAATGGCAGTGGCTATTCTCTAAGTGAACTTAATAGCAGGTAATGGACTTCTCCTCCAAGAACTTATCCAATCCTTTTTTAAACACAGCTATACTAACTGCACTAACCACATTCTCTGGCAACAAATTCCAGAGTTTAATTGTGCGTTGAGTAAAAAAGAACTTTCTCCGATTAGTTTTAAATGTGCCCCATGCTAACTTCATGGAGTGCCCCCTAGTCTTTCTACTATCCGAAAGAGGCTATGTGCCTCACATTCCGTTTTTGTTATTGATGTTCTGTCCCCACCATCAAGGGGCGGTAATTTCTCTGAGATGTTGATTCAAAGAGAACAGAAATGGATTTACACTCTCCATAATTTATCCCCACTAGGCTTAAACTGAGAAATTGAATGGGTATCCTTTATATAATTTAGTATATTTCTTAACCCTTGAACCATGTATATTGAATATATAGGATTTGGCTTCTGTTATAAACTGGGGTTCCCCTATTAACATGGATATTGGTTGAATGTCACAGTTTTTCATGAGGTTTCCAGGATTGGTTAGTACCATTACTGCATCATTATTTAGGCTATGTACATGAATAATGCATGTTTCTCGGCTGTAATGTATCATTATAATACCAAATGCATTAATCTTTTATTCCCCTTTCTCTATTACTTTTTTATTTGTGATATTTGCCAGTACCAAAATAGATTGTTCCCCTCTGTAATACTTACTGTTGAGCCCTCTAAACTTTGACGTCATCACTTATTTTGATTGGCTGTTGGGTGCATTCTTTGGAATACACTGATTGGCTGGTTTTTGGCGCCATTACCTGGCGCCTTTAAATAACCTAGTAATGGGATCTGTAACACATACTCCCTGTACACGGAAGATTGTCATTCTAAGAGGTATGTAATCATAGTGACTTGTATTCTGTACCTTGTTGTATTTTGGTCCTTACCAGATTATGTTTCTTTGATTTTTACTCTTAGTGTATGAATTCCTGATCGCAGCTATTGTGGCGAAACAAGGGGTCCATGTCGGGGAACAACTTTTAAATGTACCATTTTGAACATTTCCCAAAACAGAGGAATTTTCTTTGGAATAAAGAAATGAAATAATTTTCAATTTGTAAGGACTATGATTTGCTTTGCACCCCCTTTCTTTATTTGTTCTTGCTTGTTAACCAGTACGAAATCTATGATGTATGTGGGACAGAAATTTTAATAAACTGGAACTGGCGTGGTTTTTACATAACTACAACAAATATGAATGAAATAGATATGCATGTACTGCCTTCATTGTATGCAAATACATCGCATTCATATTCCTTGTGTCTATCCTGAAAACCTAGTCTGTGGCTCTTGAGGACCAAAACTGGCCACACACTGATTAAACCAGTGGTTCTCAGGATATCCGCAATAAATATGCATGAGATAGATTTGCATGCACTGACTCCACTGTAATCACATCTCTCATGCATATTCATTGGCTAGGGGACTGGCTAGGGGTGTCCCAAGGACTGGATTGAGAATCTATGGATTAAACTACTGACATCAACTCATCCCCAGTCCTCCAAGGCCCTTGAAGACACAGAGGTACAAGTGGCATGAGAGCTTCACCTAGCAATAACTGTTTACCATGGTTGTTCTTATGCTTTGTAATTTGATCTTTTAATTTGATTCCCATTTTAAAGAACAATACTTCAACTTTTAGCTTAAAATATTTGCTAACAATGAGAGTGGATCTTTGTCACTCAAGAATAAAGTATTTCTCAGAACAATGGAAACAAACTGTCATGGATGTGAGCTCTTGGGCTGTGGCATGGTTGACACAGCCTAGCAAGTATAACTTCTAGGTGCACGCTGACAACTGTCGACTCGCTCTTGCTAGGACTAGAGCTGGGGTTTCACCTATACCAGCCCTGTTCCCTGTAGGTTACGTCTTTGGGTTCCAGGGGCCAGGCGAGCTTGGATAAGAGTTATGCAAGAGCGGTCAGATGAGGTTGAGACACAGGCAGGGCTCAGGGCTGGCAGCAATCAAACAGTATCTAGGTCCAGGCCAAGGTCAGGGCAGGCAGCAAGCAAACAGTATCCAGGTCCAGGCCATGGTCAGGGCAGGCAGCGAGCAGTCAGTATCCGATCCAAGCTGGAGTCAGAGCAGGCAGCAAACCAGAAGAGTAGTCAGTATCCGAAGCAGAGATCAGAACCAGGAATCAGGACAAGACAGGCAAGGCAAGACACTGAGGACCAAGACAAGCGAGAAACCAATAGGACAAGGCAGAGCAAGGTACGGAGAGGCAAGGCAGGGAGACAACAAGGCAAGGCAGGACTACCAGACTAGGCAGGACAACAAGGCAAAGGCACAAAAAGAAGTAACATGCACTGCAAGGAAGGTGGACCCATTGCTAAGGCATCAAGGGAGAATGCGGCCGAGCCTTAAGTACCCAGCTACACCGACATCACCCAGCGTCGCATCATTTTGCAACCATGGGGCCTTTAACTAGGGTGCTGTTGTGCACGTACCTAAGGTTGGCACGTGGAAGTAAGGAGTAGGTGTCGTGGCTGTGTCCTTGCCACTTCTGAATTTCATGGCATTCTAGGGTGAGTCAGGCAGTCACAGGACCATCCTGCAACCGGCCCATCATTACACAAACAGGGAGCATCTTCAGTCCTTTGTGTACCTCATATGGCTATATGTCAGAGTGCAGATAGTGACTCATCATTCTTTGGTTTTATATCAGTTTAAAGCTTTATAGAGTGACGCTCTGACATAAAATGAAGAAAAGGACAGGAAATAACATGCATAAAAATATATGCTAAAGAAGGAAAGCTGTGTGACATGAACCTATTGGTTAAACTGCAGGACTCAAAACACAATGATAAAATGTATTAGTTTGGGGAAAATCCCCTTGGGCTTGTGGAGGTAAATTCTGAAGCTTTATTTCTTTGTTATGGGATGAAACTGAGCAGTGATGTGCAAGAGATGTATTTATGACTGGAACAGGCAGTGCATTAGGTTTGGTTTCTGCCTTAACCACCAAGCCCTGCAGCTTAATTGAATGATAGGCAGCTATGAGCTGAGCATTTCTATCTGAGATTAATGCTGAGGCAAACTTGTCATAAATCAACAATGGCTAGGAAAAACAAGGTAAATCCATACATCTCCATACTGAAGGTGAAATCATCAGGTGACTTCATCCCCACAGATACCTATACTTAGCAAGATTGGACAACTCTTATAAATAATTACACTTCAATATGATTCTAATAATTGTAAAGCCAGCATCTATTCATTGGTACAGTAGAGCACCTTGCATCTAGAATGGCTGGGACCAGGCATGTTCCAGATAATGGAAGCTCTACATAGCAGGCAATTTCTGATAAAAGAATTGCAGATAATGGGAGTGTTTTGAGGGTATTTTTTCTCATGGAGAACAGAACATATGAAGCCAACCAATTTTCCAGTAGAGTAAGATTTTGCAGGTAACAATCCAAAGTCCGTGATTCTTTTCAGATACAGGAACTTTGGACATAAGGTGCTCTACAGCCATATTAGTCCTCGAATAAACTGAAATTTTTACTGGACAAATGTGTAGCTTTATCCAAAGATGATGATGTAGATGAGCTTTCAAAACCACAGAAGTCCCGTCATGAGGCATCCTCGATAGAAGGACCCTGTGTGTTGTCTCAAAAGCTCATGTCCATTATCATCTTGGGTTAATTCTTATGTTGGATCAATAAAAAGCACTGCAGCCTGCAATGAATCTTATTTTTCAGAGTTTCAAATTGAATGTTCCATCTATTTACAAACAGAGGTAGTTGCATATTTTTTTGAGTAATAAAAAGGAGAGAAGATTTCATCTCCATACTAAAAGATATCACCTGCTGTTGTAACGTTGAACTGGAGGGCAACAAATAATTTATTGGTTTGCCTCTGGTTACTCACACATTCTTTTCTTCAATTTTATGTGCTATAGGATACAGCATAATGACCAGAGCATAGATATTGGAAACCTGGAGACTCAAGCTGAATGCCATTTGCTCAAGTCAATTAATATCCCTGTGTGAAAACAGAGGGGCCTATTTTCCCCTTATTTTTTTTCATGGACAAAACCTTCGGAAAACAAGGCCGTGGACTATAAGCACTTGGAAGTTCAATAGAGAGTGTGCACTTTTTTTTTTTTTTGATTTGTTCCATTAATGGGAGAGCTTTTGTTTCATTTCAGGGCCCCATTCCCAACCCTCAAGACCGGCTGCAATTTTTAAAATATCAAGCTGTCTAGTTTATAAAAAACAAACCCTGGCCTTTCTCCAACCCTCCCTACGGACCCTCCTAATCTCCCAAATCCTCTGCAGACAACCCCATCAGCAATCCACACACTTGCTCCTGCCCTGCCAATTCTGCGTTTCAAAATGGCTCCGGTTGACCCAAGGCTGGTGCCATTTTGAAGTGCGGCTATATTTCAAAATAATGCCAGCTTCAGCTCAGACGGCACCATTTCGAAATCTGGAAGTGGTGAGGCAAGATCACTCCTACCCCTCTCTGGACCCTGGAGTTCGCAGGTAAGCTGGGGGGATAGGTGCACTTAGAGGGGGCCAGGGAAAGGGAAGGTTTTGGGTTGGTTTTGTTTTATGTTTTTTTGTTTTTTAAATCATATGGTTTGGAATTTTTAAAATGACAGCACATTTGGTGGGACCCTGAAAAGAAACAAAACAAAGAAGAAATGTCTTTTGTTTAATTTCATTTCAAACAAATGCACATCTCTACAGTTCAACATCCTTGCAATCATGTGATTTTTCTTCAAGAGCACTTACACTAACAGCATGCAAAAAGTAATACATTTTGTTATATAAACTAATTGGCAAAATATCCTTAATATCCACAGAATGGGAAATGCAAACAAAATTATGTATTCTTGGACTCCAGTAACAATAACAAATGCAAAGAAGGGGAACTAATACACAATTTTTAAAGCATCTAAATTGATATAGTCCTAGTGAAGGGGTATCAGCCAGGCAATGACTCGCATGGTCTACAGACCATCACTGGTCTTTTCTATCATCTACCCCATATTTTATCTTTCGTACTGCAAATAAAATAAATAAGTCTATAATGTTAATTGTAAAACAAGTTGACATCAGCCGTTGTTTCATGCTCAAAACAAGCCAAGACTTGCATTACAATTGACTTTGAATATTATAAACATTTAATTTACTTGCAGTATGAAAGATAAAAATTTGTACTGGGTAGATGACAGAAAAGACCAGCGATGGTCTGTAGACCATGCGAGTCATTGACTGGCTGATACCCCTTCACTAGGACTATATCAATTTAGATGCTTTAAAAATTGTGTATTAGTTCCCCTTCTTTGCATTTGTTGTAGTCAGAGTTGAGGGAGACAGGCACTTCTATTTACTAGATTCTTTGACTCCAAGACATATGGCTTACCATTCTATGCTGGGCAGAGATCATACCGTCCCAGTCAACGTCTGATTGAATGGTGGTGACGAGGGTAGGTAGCTCCTCAGAATGAGGTTTGTTGTGCATTATGGTGTGAAGCGGCAGATGGGTGGCCATGAGCTGATCACTGCCTTCTTCCTTGTCTCGTGGTACCAAGTCCTGGGTCATCGCTTCCTCTCCATCAGCAGAACAGGCAAATGGAGAGGCAGCTTGCTTGGAAGACATTCTTCTACATAAAAAATAAAAGGAGACATATTTATTACTTACATTAATGAAAATCAATAATTGCAATGTATCTGACACACAAATACCTAGAAACTAAAAGGGCACATTATCTTGAAATACAGCAGCATGAAATCCCTCTATAGGTTATTACTGTGCAGTCATGTGCTGCCCAGTAATAATTTACTACTTTAACTAAAACTGGTGTTGAGAAATCTAGCATGTGGCAATTAAAAGTTCTGTAAGGTCCAGCTAGTACCACAGTCAACCACAGCTTCCAAGTTCTAACACCTACTGTCATCACTGTCCTATCAGCAGCTGAGAAAACAGTAAGTATACATGTGATACTAGAACTGGAAGGCCACTGAAGGTTGTCATTGGCAGGCAACTGGGATCTGCAGAACTATTAGCTGCTATGAGCTAGTTTTCTTAAAAATCAATTTTCAGCTGATAGTCTAAGTTAATACTGGGTAGCACTTCACTGCCCAATAAAAACGTAGATAGAACTAACAATCCACAGTATTTTTGTAAAGGAACCCAGACATGAAATGTCCCTTTACATGTGACCTTTTTTCAAAACTTCATTTTACATTAGTCTTAACTATTTTCATCAAGTATCAAAATAATTGTTCAGTTTGCAATGTAAACCGGCCTGATTTGCATTTTATGCAAGAAGATCGGTATATAAAAATTAAAAATAAATAAATAAATAAATATCATTTTGCCTAGTTATTTTCTCTATCCCTTCATCATTTGAGCTTATTCCAAATTAAAGTTTCTTGTTCTGATTCATAATTCATTTATTGCTTTTGTTTCCAGATTTCTAGTTGAGTAATTGGTTGGTCCTCACATTTTATAAAACCTATCCAGTATATGCTGTTATTCTCTCATTTTCGATGTATCATTTATTTAGATTATTTTACAATTTTGGAGGGAAAAAAAGGAAAAATTAAAGATTATGTGTAAAGAAAAGAGAAGCAACTATGTATCTCAATCAGAGGTAGGGGAATCAGATAGCTCCAGTTTGGCATGACAGGCAGATCCAGTCCCAGCTTTGCGCCACTGCTTCCCCTGCTTCCCCTATTAAAAGGTGGGCCTATAAATCTGTGCATCCAATGGTGTAAAACCAGGACTGAATCATTCAGGCCAGCAGAACAGGTCTCCCTAGTCACAGCCTTACTTTCAAATGAAGCTTTACTGCCTGGGACAAGGTGTACAATTTGTGTAAGGAGAGGACGATGTAGATTGTAGAAGACTGATTGGGACGCTTGATGAGTAGAACAGCAGCAGAGGAGTGGGGTGGGGTGGGGGGGGCTGAGCCAAGTAACAGTCCTTCATGGTTTATAGTAGCACTTAGTCACTAGGCAAGTTTCAGGACTGGAAGCAGCACTGGAAAAAAAAAATCGCATCCTGCTTTCTATACTGTATTAAGTTAAGCAACTACAGTGCTTGGTTTCTATACACTGGAAGCATTAACCATTCTCTCTAGTGAGGGCTGACCAAACTTGTCCTGAGATTCCCATAGCCAGTTGGGTTGTCAGGGTATCCCACAATAAAAATGCAAGAGATACATAGTCATACAATGGAGATTCACGGTATGCAAAATGATCTCATGCATATTCATTGTGCATATCCTGAAACCCCAATTGGTTGTAGGGTCCCCAGGACAGGTTTAGAAAGCCATGAATTAAGGATAAAAAAAAAAAAAAAACAACTGGTCAAAGTCTATAGGGACAGGCTCTGCGATACATACGGCTGAAAACTTGTTGCTCTAGTTTGTAATAAGTTTCCAGTACCTTTCCCGCGCAAACTGCTGTCTTACTAAGAGAATGAGATCTCCACCTTAATTGCTCTTTAACATTAATTGATTTCATACTATTTCTTACAAAATGCACAAATCAGTTAACATATGAAACCACACAAGCATTTTTCAAATTAGCAAATCATTAACTTGCTAGTACTGTTTCTACAGAAATAAATACTGATTAAAGGGGCTAGAAATCTGAGACTAACAGTTAAAATTACAAATCTGTCATATGCTTTCATGAATATTACAGTGAAGGAAATATCAGGTGCAAAAAAAAATAATTAAGTTAATTCCAATTTAAACAGTAGTTTTTATGTAGCAGCCCATGTTTCACATAGGATTTAACAGCTAATGTTACATTTCTCACAATTAATGAGGGGGCTCAGAATTAGTATCCTACAATGAAAAAAAATCAATATAAGATCAGCTAATCTAATTATGAGCAGCTCTCAATAACAGTATTGCAAGCTTCCTGAAATGCCTTGGAACATATTAAAAATGTCCATAATCTGTAGCATGAGCATGAACCATTCCATACTAAATGATAACCCTACAATATCTAAGGTCTGACCAAACTGTAAGGTTTGAGTTTGCCTTCAGGGGGTAGAGAACCCTTGTAAATGTAAGCATTGCAATGTCCTGCATTAGCTCAAGAGGGGATCATCTTAGGGACCAATCCAATGCCAAATCAATAACACATTCCAGAAACTGAATACTATGGCCCAGATTTAATCATTGGGCAGCAAAATATTCGAAATGTGGCAAAAAGCCAAGTCAGTTTGCCTTCACAGTTGTGAAACCGCACATCTTTTGCCTGAAGTCTGATTTATGGCAACTTTTAAGAAGGGAAATAAAATTCAACACAGAAAAATATCTGTGCATGCAAAAGGGTTATGCATAAAGAACAGTGTGATTTTATTGTCCCCAAAAAGCTAAATTTAAAGCCCCACAGGGCCATTTGCCCAAGTTTGTGGGGGGTTTTTTCCCTCTGGAATATTTTCCTTTCCAGAAGTTGCAGAATAAACAGTAGCACACATTTAAAAATTTTTACAAGGAAACTGAAAAGGCAGGCATTTTGTATGGGGTGTTTTTTTTTTTTTTGCCAGGTCCCTTAAAGCTGGTCTCAGGAATTTGGTTGGAGGAGAACCAGACCCTGCGGGCACCGCAAAAGGTTGAGATTCAGAAGCGGTAACTGCATCTTGGGATTACAATGGAAGGCTTAAGTTAGCATAGCCTCTCTGGTAGATCTGATTTTTTTTTTTTTTTTTTACAGCAAACAACTTGGCTTCTTGCAATGGCAAAAATTATGGTTGTTTCAGCCGAATAAATTAATCATGACACAATACCAAAAAATGTAAAGGAAAAAAAAATGAGTCTCTCAAGGATAATTTCAGCCATAAATTGTACCAATGAACAATGGTGCCCAATCTCAATTAAGCCTAACAGTGCAGCTGTAAAAATAGACTAAGTCTGCCCGAAGCTTGAAGGCTGGTTTTGTCAGGGATTATTTTCTTAAGGAAGGCTGGGCCCTCAGTCTTAATCAGTCAATAAATTATTTCCTGCAATTACATTAAATGGAAAATTATCTCTAAATTGGGAGTGTTAATTGAAAATCAAAATTCTGAGTGAAGTTTTAGAAATCACGCACAGTATATAATTATTCAGGCAAGCCTGCACCTCTGTTTCAAAAACAAGCTTTTGGTGATTCTTTTAAGTGACCATTCAAAAACGGCTACCTGCTCACCGTGCGGCACAAGGGAAGCAAAAGCACCTCCAAGTCAAGCTTTATTATTTTATACGGCTCTCCTTCGTAGGCAACTAAGAAAGCATGAAAAACCACAATACAATCAAATGTGGCACATTCAACTTTGTCTGAAGGGGTAACCAACTTAAGTGGAAAAGATCTGCTTTATTTGACAGCTGTTGCCTTGCAGGGCAACACAGTTCTCATATTAGGGCAGGATATCTTATCAAAAGTTCACATCAGTTACAATGACTGGTTAGGTCTGTTAACTGCTTAACTGAAGCAAAGCTGGTGCCAAGAATGTTAAGCAGTTTGTCCTCACAGCCTCTGTGTATCCATGAAGTTTAAAAAAAAAAAAAAAAAAGGATTCTCCAGAGTGAAGAGAATTTATCTAGCTTCTGGAAATCTGACAGTGAGCTGGTTCAAGATCATTTAATGTATCCACCGTCATTCTTTCCAGAACTTGGTCACTGAATATTGAGCCATTCTATATGCAGAAGGTGAGAGCACACCTTATTTACAGAATGAGGAAATGTCAAAGTGTACCAGTGTTCCAACGAAAATGCACCTGGACCAAGAGAGTCTCAAAGCCTCGGAAGCCTGACTGTGGTAATTCACAAAATAACTACGGCATCCCTGGAAATTATATAGCAGCTCAACATTCTGTCACAGAGCTCTGAGGCTAAGCCGACAGTCATGTAGATTTGTCACAATTTGTACAGGGTAATTTTGTGGCCCCTGCCATTTGAGGATTGTGTTAAGACTTCTGGGGCAGGCTTGGACCCAAATCCCAGATGTGAATGTGAAAGCTTAATCAACATGCCTCGCTAAGCACATTGTCAGTTTTGTTTGCTTTCACCCAGATGGGTTTCTAGTTATCTTTAAGGTCAAGTCTAAATTCACGTTCCACTTGCAGATCATGTGATCATTTTAAAAAGCCCTCTCCTATATCAGCATACAACAGTAATAGACTGTGTTGCATATGTAATCTGAGCAAATCAGAGCATACCCTGCAGTGGAAGACCTAAGGATCTTGATTTGCTGCTTCTGACGTACGTAATTTGGACAGTGAAATAAAGTTGCATTTGCAGCAATGCAGCACCACACTGGCACTTCACAAGCTGAAGCATTACATGACTGCTTAGCAAATTGATGAAACTGTTAAGAGTTGGGCTGAGAGTGAATGGCTCCTGAGTTATCTGCTTCTACTACGAAAGTAGTGCATGGCAAATCAAGCAATGCCAAAACACCCTAAAGAAATCCAGGAACTGTCTTGCACCTCTGCTATTCATGCAATGATAAAGCTGATAATAGCATAATATTAATAAAGGTTTAATGCAAAAGCACTAAGCTTCTTACATTCCTAGGTAGCATTAAGTGCTATTTAATACATGGTTTATGGTTTCTGCAAGTGAACTGAAGGATATATATTAAAATCGAGAGAAACAAGTTTTAGACAGAACACGTTGAATTCTAAGACTGCTGAAGCAGCTGGGAAGTCATGTTCCTGTACCGTACAAAATGCATCCGGGAGACTGGAAACCTTCTTCATGGACAGAAATCAGCTTTTGTTTTGTTTTTTACTCCTATTTGTCTATCTGAATTAATAAATGTATTTCATTTACTCACATTTATTAATCGCTTCTATGAAACTGCCAGAAGTGATATACAAGCAGCAAAATACAATTAATAAAATGTATCATGATGCTCAACCTGAGAATTCAGAGGGTCAAACAAGTATAAAGAAATAAAAAACAAAGCCTGATCCTTTCAAAGATATCCGACTATTTATGATAACAGGAGGCTCTACAGTGGGGCAGGATGCAGGAATATGTAGGTAGAATTTATAGTATCCTCCAAACATTTTTAAATATGGAGAAAAAGATCCCCATTTGCAACCCTTTTTCTCCTTGATGGTAGACAAGCATCATGTGGAACACAGACAATTACATTAATCTAAACTAATTCAGTACTGGACGGCAATCCTGATGAACTGAGTAATAACTCCAAACAATTACTTCTTTAAATGATAATACCCTTGCTTTAAGCTTCTCTTTAAAAGAATGGGCATTTCTAATTGAGAAGTACGTAAATAACCAGACAATCTGATTGTCCATAAAAAACAATTAATATATCATTCTGTGCATAAATACAGAACTAAGAGATGAATAGTCAAATAGACATAAACAGGCAGATGGATAGATAGTATTAGTGGAAAAAAAAGATATTTCTTCCCACACTAGCCCAATGGAGCATTTCTAAATGTTTATTCAGCTTTTTAATAAGTGTCTAGACTTCATGTTAAGTGTTATTATCAGATCTGTAACACACAAGGAGTTACAGATAATAGGCAACAGCAACATTTTTTCCAATCATTAAATATGCATTAGAATGTATTAATAATGTTCTATATTGTACCTCAATTTAAACTGTTAGACTCCTTCCCTGCTTTTACATATATAATTGAAAGTCTATATATTTAACTGGGTCACCCCCAGGATTCATTTAAACTTCCTAATTATTTTAGGAAACATTCCTCTAAGTTAGGCACGTGTGCCTTGCACAAAGAGCAAAAAACAAAAAATCCATGCTGCAGATCTTCACATACCATGAGATAAAGAAAGCTGAATGGATATACCTCACCCTATAGCATTTATAAATGTTTTGATAAGGGGAAAAAGGTGGTTCAAAACATCAGCTTCACGGTTTATTCACTATTTTGCTTTTTCGTTTACTACTATTCCAGCTTCTTCATACATACAGACATTTTAAGATTGCATCTGGGTAAGGAAAAACAACAGATCTCCACCCTTTCTTAGGAGCTCATTGTCTCTCTCAAAAATCTCTTCCACTTTGTTAATTCTTCTGGTGTTTGTGCTCTGGGTTCATACTGCAAGCATGTCAGGATGGTGCCACATGTCACGTGACAAGATCATCATATCACTCTCCTCCCTAGAGGAGAAGGCAGCAGGATATGATGCAGACAAAATCAAATGCCTCAATGATACAGCTAAGGTGCAAGAAGAAAGCTTTTAATGTGAGGGGTAGGGGAGACTGGGAGGATAGGGATACTTGAAGGGGAACATCCCTTTATAGATACATAGTACGGTCTTCCCAGTGGAGGCGGTAGAGGCTGACACAGTGGCGGAAGTCAAGAAAGGCTGGGACACAATTCTGGTCGCCGCATCTCAAAAAAGTTATAATTGCAATGGAGAAGGTACAGAGAAGGGCTACCAAAATGATAAGGGGAATGGAACAGCTCCCCTATGAGGAAAGACTAAAGAGGTTAGGACTTTTCAGCTTAGAGAAGAGACGGCTGAGGGGGGATATGTTAGAGATGTTTAAAATCATGAGAGGTCTAGAACGGGTAGATGTGAATCGATTATTTACTCTTTCAGATAGTAGAAAGACTAGGGGGCACTCCATGAAGTTAGCATGGGGCACATTTAAAACTAATCGGAGAAAGTTCTTTTTTACTCAACGCACAGTTAGACTCTGGAATTTGTTGCCAGAGGATGTGGTTAGTGCAGTTAGTATAGCTGTGTTTAAAAAAGGATTGGTTAAGTTCTTGGAGGAGAAGTCCATTACCTGCTATTAAGTTCACTTAGAGAATAGTCACTGCCATTAGCAATGGTAACATGGAATAGACTTAGTTTTTGGGTACTTGCCAGGTTCTTATGGCCTGGATTGGCCACTGTTGGAAACAGGATGCTGGGCTTGATGGACCCTTGGTCTGAGCCAGTATGGCATTTTCTTATGTTCTTAAGGCTCTTAGCTGTGGGGGAGTGAGGGTAAAGTCAGACATCACGCAGAGTCTGCAGCACTGTAACTGGAAGGGTTAATGGATCTCTATGTTTCAATGATGACAAAACACTAAGTATCCCTAATTGGTTAAAGTGGCTTAATAACCAGAAGTTCAAGAACCTATCTGGATCGGAACAGAAAACACAAGTAAAATGCTGTTGTAATATACATTTCAGAAGTAAAATATATTTTATTCATTTTTTTTTCATCTTTCAGTATCCTCCCAGCTCCTTTTGGGATTGCAACTCAGTCAGAACCAGGGCTGGGATCTGATGCCATGAACATTCATTTGCAATTTGCTTGGTCATTCTTGTATGTATTTTTATGAATATTTTATTCTGTAACCTGTCTAGGATTTTTTTTTATAGTGCAGGTAATAAAAAAAAAAAAAACCCAAAAATTTAAATAAATAAATTGGATTGCCCAAGATTTTTCCCCCTGGCATTATGGTGACAGTCCTTTGGTTGGGGTCCGTGTTCCAGGAGTCCATTTAGAACTCTGAAATGGGCCCTGAATCCAGCCACTCGGTAGCATGTGAGAGTAAGAACTATGACGCCCTCCCCAACCTTAGTTGACACTTGGATTGAATTGCCAATGAGCTACCAAGTCAGACCCAAATATATTTCCTTGTATATTGCAACAGTGTCTAGGAAGCTGAAGGGAGAAATTGGAAATGCAAACATTTC
The DNA here is from genome assembly GCF_901001135.1 of Rhinatrema bivittatum. Taxonomy (NCBI): domain Eukaryota; kingdom Metazoa; phylum Chordata; class Amphibia; order Gymnophiona; family Rhinatrematidae; genus Rhinatrema; species Rhinatrema bivittatum. Next base: position 25,693,388 of record NC_042631.1, read on the forward strand.
CCTTATTTGTCTTTTTAAAATGGACCAATACAGCAACATTTAAAGCTCCATTTCAAGGAAAATCTAGTTCCTCAAAAAGACACCTGCAGGAGGGTACAGGATAATTAAGATGAGAAGGAAGCGAGGCTAAAGAGACTGGTTGAGTCTTATGGTCTTTATCTGCTGTCATACTCTATACTTGGGCTTTTCTAGCCTTCCTTCCACTCCCTTCTGCTTCTCCTCTATGGCTTGTTGAAGGTGGAGCCATTAACCGAGCTTCTTCAATAACTCCCTTCTCATGTCTTACTTATTGCAAACCACTGAACATCATGCCAAAAAGGCGGCAGGAGATGTCGTAGGCAGACATGAACATTTTCTTGGGACCCCAGTTAATTGTTTGATTGAAGCTCTATTTTTAATCATGATTGGTCTCTCTTTTAAAAAAAAAAAAAAATCAATTGATTTTTTGGGATATGATCTGGAAGAGTATATAAATGAGACAGCAATATCTCTATCTTGCAAGTAAAAATATTGCCTAGCTCACCTTGTCTCTGAATATCTGAACTTTGGATCACAACAATACCTTAGTTACAATAATTAGAATTTGTTTTAAACTGATTGTGGGCAAATGCTTTCACCTCCTTTTTCTTGTCCAACCTCCTACTCCATGTAAAATTGTGTTTTTCCAACAACTACGAAGCACTGTTCCTTTTATATCATTCACTGAATGAGAACATCACTCTATCTTCTTTGATGTGCAATAGGGGTCATTATTTGCCATAACCTACATATTATTGTCTAAGATTCATAATTATAAGGTGATGAAAGCGAGTAATGCTATCTACTAGAATCTGAAGCAGGTTGAGCTGCAGTCAGAAAACGTTAATATTTTCTACCGTTTATATTTAGCTGACAATATTGATGCTACTTTATTTATGTAGCTTAAGACTGTTCTTTGGCCTGGAGCTCTGATGCCTTGGAATGCTTTGACTCATGAATTGTTTGTCCTGATAATGTTACATCACGCAAACCACCTCTGTTTAATTGGTTGGTATTAGCTTCTCTGTAATGGTTGCCTTTAAAGTCCTACGCCTATGCCATGTGGCTCTGCATATCCAATTTCTTACTGTTGCAAAAAACCTGACCTCAGATCTGTTCCATTGACTTTTTATAGACAGGAACAATAGTGAATTACCAGCAATATCAGCATAGTGCAGCTTGTGAACTCGTCTATCAGTAACTTATTAGAGTTGTGCTTTTGAAAGCAAGTTGCAGAGCTTACAAACAAATGCAGAAAATTAACAATTGCAGGAAAAAACAATGGGTGCTATATATAGGCATTAACCTACAATTTTTATCAAATCGAGGGACTTAATTGTTTAGTTGAAAGATCAGCATAAACATTTGTGCACTAGGTGCCAAAAACATTAAAGCGACAAATGTATAATTAATTTTTTATGTGCCATTAGAACAGAGGTCCAGTACCAAGTTTTAATCAGAATAAATTTATTTTTTTTTATTCAATATTGAGAGCCAATTACATTAGAGCCCTGGGAGGCATAGAGTGGGAGCCCATTGTTTGTTAAGGGCTCTCCCTGCATGTCTCAACATAATTGTTTAAATTTTAAAAACTGTGATCTGAATCCCATATCGAGTTCAGTGCATCTAGGGGCATATGACGCTAAACTTTAGCAAGCACGCAAAATTATTTTGCAATGCGCTAAATCCTTATAGGTGAATCTCAAAAGCCCTGCGCGCACACAAGTTGGGCCGGCAGGCGTCAAGAGGATTTTATATGCCGCCCATGGACGCGCATATCCCCCGCTTCGCACACAAGCAAAAAAAGGTTTCTAAAAAGAGGCAGAGCAGGAGTGTGGCCTGGGTGGGGTCTGGCCAAGAAATGTGCGCGTAAATACTTATGCGTCCTTGTGTGCGCCGGGATCCCCTGCCGGGTAAATTTACTTCCTGCTATGGATGCCGTGTAAGTAGTAAAAAAACGTTTTAAAAAAACATAGGCCAGGCAGCAGGGTTTTAAGAGTCGGGATTTAGAAAGGAGTCTATTTAACTAGGGGGATTTACAAGTCCACTCTCTAAACGGGGCGAACCGGGAATAAACTGGAAAAATGGAGAATGGCTTCGGCGCCCTTCCCTTAACAAAATTCCCCACTTGTGCAGCAGAAGCATTTGTGCACACATGCACGCGTCCATTTAAAACTCTGCGCATATATACGTGCAGCCAGGCTATTTTATACCCCTGCGCGCATGTGTGCATGGATGTTATAAAATGGACGCATCTCTGGACGCGAGACGGCAAATGTGCGCACTTGTTTAGAAGTTACCGTCCCTGAGGATAACTTTCAAACAAATGTGAGCAGTGGCATATACATGTGCAGATGGCCACGAGCAGGTCTACGCACGTATTTCATAACCAGTGAGTATGATACATGCATATTTTATAAAATACACATCTCTCTACTCAGCAACATATGCATGTATAAAGGCTTATACATGAATTCATGCAATGCATTGAAAGAACATATATCAATGCATTGAATGTGCATACTTTTCCTACCTATTTAAAAAATATGCACACGTATATTTACAAACAAAAATAAAGCAGGACTTACTCATGTAAGTTGGTGGATTTTAAAATATGCGTACATCAAACAAATGACCAGTTTTACCAAATAGTCAACAAGTTTGCCCAGTCCATCTCCAGGTCATCAAGACCTTCATAGTTCTTCAGCAAGAACCCCCATCCCCCCAGGTCACCCAGACCTCCCACCCAGCCAGTAGTGCACAATAAACCCATTTAATATCACTTACACCAGATTATTAGCAGATGTAAAATTATACAAGAAAACTGGCAAATCTTTTTGCATATCTTTTAAAATAGAAACGTATGCGTGTAAATATTGGCCCTGCACCAGAATGCTCCTAGATTGTGCTTTGTTTACATGCATATGTGTGTGTGCAAAAGTGAAAATACATGTGTATTTTATAAAAAGAATATGCATGTAGAGGCTATTTTTTCACATGCATATTTTGAAAATTCATTCCTTAGCATGCACACTTAATTCAACTGCAAACCATTAGCATGCGCACACTAAAAATAGTGTGCACACACATGCAAATACCCCAAATGATATGCAAATTAAGGTGATGAGTAAATGTTCATCCTATGCTGTAAGCCTCACACAAATTAGTGCAAGGCCCCCCAGACCATTATTTTAACACCTGCTCTGGCTAGATGTTAAATGTTAGCATGTCTGCAAGGCTAGCATGCTAACATTTAACAATGGAGCAGGCCATGGTCCTCAGGGCTTTCACAACACAGATCAGATCCCCCAACCCTTAGTCACATGGACTTCTCCCAACAGAGACTCACCCCCCTCACATCTCTCTAGAATGCTTTCTTACCAATTAAAGACCGCCCCATCTTCACCAGCAGGAGATGACACGAGAGCCCTCCTGCTGGCACTTCTGAATGGTGCCACCTAGTGGTGGCTTCACCTTCTTTCATATTGACTGATACACAGTGCAGTGCCACTAGGCAGAATCATTCATCGGTGTGCTACCCTGCTAGGAGAGATCTCATGACCTTCCTGCTGGTGAAAAGAGGTACTCTCTAAATGGTAAGGAAACATTCCAGAGAGGGACTGGGATTCGGAGGGAAAGCGAGTCTATCAAAGTTGGTTGGGGTGGGATATGATCTCCACTATGGGGCAGTCTGATCTCTGATATTGGAGGGGGGGGGGGGGGGATCCACTCTTGTTCAGGGGAAGAGGAGGAAATGAAATCCTTCACGCTAACCAGCTCTTTCACTTTGGGCCATGTTACCAAGGAGAATTTTGAGACAGAGCTTTTGCACACATTAAAAGGCTCATGTTCCTTTTAATGTATACCTTTTAATAAAATGCAGTATATGCACATGCTAACAGGTGAATTTTCAAAGGAGTCACACATGCAAATGTATCATTATCATCACAATTTTCAAAAGCCATTTATCCAGGTTACATGCACTTAACGCGAGTAAAACCTATTGACAATTCACTGACACATGCTGTGGCAATTTCAATAAGCCTCCTTACACAGGTGAATTGCATTTACACGTGTAAAAACTCAGTTGTAAGCGTGTAAATGATTTTGAAAAGCAGTGAATTGCATGTTACATCCATTTTTAGCATGCATTTCAATGCATAGGCTCTAAAATGTAGAAAATCAAAGCCAATCTAAAGTGCTTGTTTTCTCCATCTGAACTCTGCCCTCAGACAACTGCGCCAAGGGAGCATCTAGCAAATTATTTGACCATAAGAATACTTTAAATATATATATGCACATTAACTGCATCTATGGCAATATACAATATATCCCAATTTCATTCTGTATGCACTTTTCTGGCAGTTTTGTGTAGTGGTGCAGGAAAAGGAATCAATTGCACATTTATAAAAAGAGGGTAAGTTGTAAAAACCAAAAGCTCACGTGCTGTGCCAGGTAAAATGCTTGGCTTACAACCTGATTTGTTTTCTTCTAAAACCTTCTGGCACTTGTTTTTTTTTAATCCGAATGTAGAGCATCAGTGATTTTTTTTTTCGGCATCTTAGGCCATGAAACAGATATCTGTAATCTAGCCAACTTTCACTAAATCATTTAGCAACTCTGCATAATAAAACGAAAAGAGAGAGAGAGAGAGAAAAAGGTTGTCGGTTCAATTACAGGTTTTTTTTTTTTAATTTAATGAAAGCCCTTCTGTGCAGTGTCTTCAAGCAGTGAGGTCTGTCTGATTCAGAAGAGTTGCACAAGCATCAAAGCAGTTAAATATAGGTGCCAAACCACATGGCCAGGAGCTCCTTGTACTGTGAGTTAGTGTTACCTGACAGCTTAGTGAATGTAAAATTACTTGTTTCTCCAATGGAGGACAATCAAATTGTCACCTTCCCTTGTAATAACGCACAACTGGTGATCAACGCAGTGCAAATATAATTACCAGGAAGAAAACACCAAATCAAACCTAAGTCTCTGGAAACTGTAAACACATCCCTCTGGCTTCCCCCAAGAAGGTAGTATGTTTATTCTTCAGCAGTCAAAATTAGTATACAGTTCCCCGGATGTTATTCAGAAACGAGGCTTAGAAACCTCAAAACAGATGTACAGGGGAAACAGCAAAAAAAAAAAAGTCACATAAACAAGACAGGATAAATGCACGAGTCCTTCTGCCACTGGCGCTGTTAACCTTTTAGACCTTCAGCTTTAAATTTCTGGAACTACTAGCAAAAGCTGTTTTTCATGCATTTGAAACAATGGTTTGGTCATTACAAAACCCAGCACTTTCCCAAAATATTAAGAAGCTACGTGAGTATCTGCTCCTTCCATATGGACACTTTCGCCATTATAAATGTAAGATAATCTGGAAGCAACAGAGAAAAAAAAAAGTCAAAGAGATCATTTTGAGCAATCGAAAGCCCGTAGTCCTGCTTAATTGTCTGATACATCAAAATGCTTCTCTTTAACTTGACCATGCTTTTGTCTCCATATTCTTAAGCCACTCCCCCTTTTTTTTTTTAATTTTTATTTTCCCCTCCCGAGATCTCTCTTTTAGCTATTTTGCTGTGCTAAATGTAGTCCTACATTAATTCTGTTTTCAAAAGTATTCTGCCTGTTCTGTGTTACTGGAAATGGGTTTGAAAATGAAGCCTTTACATTTGTACAGGTGGATCAGCACTCGTTTCTGATGACAACCATGGCAGCAACAGCCTAATTTACTTGTGTTCACAATAATGGGGGGTGGCTAAGTAGAAGGTATCAAGGATTTCACACAGATATTTTTCTTTATAGGAATTAACACAATTCAGAAACTAGAGGAGCAATCCTAATGATTTTGTTTGCAATAACTGTGGTTCAGGATCCTAAAACAGTCCTTTGTTTATCACTGCTCTGAGAAAAAAGGAGAGATCTCTCTCAAAATGAATGCTTTACAAATCTACCATACTGAAACTGAAGTACTCCCTGGTATACAGGGATTTCTCATTCTCATTTTCCCAGTAAGGGTAAGACTACAAGTCCATGCAAGCAATGGGATAAAATCCTGGAGTGGAGTAGAGCGGAGGAGTGGCCTAATGGTTAGCACTGCAGGCTGAGAACCAAGGAAGCCAGGTTCAAATATTGCATTCTCCTGTAGACATGCCTTGTGACTTCAGGCAAGTCACTTTGCCTTCCATTGTTCCAGGTAGCAAGCGCCTTCTGGGTGCTAACTGCCGAACCTGAATCGTAACTCACCTTCAGCAATAGATTTGCAAAGAGGAGCAATTACATTCTAAATCAAAATCCAAAAATCTACCTTGGATTGACAAAATGGAGCCAGCTAAACCCTCCAGGACTGACGTCGTTGGCCAAAGCAGACCGTTTTCTCACACAGCCAACAGAAGCAAGGTGTTGGGTGGATGCCATCTAGATGCCATCAGAAGGGGGGGGGAGTTAAAATACAATGAAAATGTGCTGGTGGGAGAAGAGATAAGGAGGGGAGGGAATTACAAAGAGTGCTGAAAATATGAGCCCTTATAATAGAAAGTATCCAGAACCGAAATTGTATGCCCATCAGCTAATCCACGTTAACTGGTTTAAGCTTTGGAAATAGACCAGCGCATGAACTTTCCTTCAGTAAAAGTAAATCATGTTGCTTTCAAGAGAATTAAGCACACCTCTAACGGTAAACTCTCTCCTTTATTTCATATATTCGATCTATCAGTTCTAGCACATGTTTAATCTGGTGTCAGTCTCTGGTACACATTTCCCTTTGCTCTTTTCTTTGAAGGTATACGATCTCCAATGGAAAAGTAAGTGCCCTCTCTTCTCCCCACCCTCCTCTGCCTTTTGCTTTAGGCTGTCTGTTGTCAGTCTTCCCCGCTTGTGTTTGCTGCTAATAACAGATCGGAGGAAGGCAAAAAATAATACATAATGTGTGCCGTTGATTATTTCCTCTTGACAACACAATAAAATCAAATTGTTTCCATCCAATTATTGATATTTCTTGCAGACATGCCACTGACGAACAGAAATCATTGCTGGCAAAAAAATAAGGTACTGGAAAAAGAAAAAAAAAACCCAAGAGTAATATTCTGTAACTGAATAACATGCTCCGTTCAGCAAAACTGTACGGCTTAACACAACGTATCGGTAAATTCTGTGCTATGATATCTTAGTTCACTTATAGAACTGTAAATACCTATCAAGATCATAACAACTATAATCACTGACTAAATGAAAGCATTTTAAAATCTATCAGAAAAATAGAAAAAAAATGTATGTACACAACACATTAATTCCAACAACATCATAACGCAGATAATCACCTTAGAAGGTGAAAGCCACAGTAAGAGAAGCAATATCTATTTCTATCTATCTGCTAGTAAATACGGTCACCGTTACTCAGTGACTAAAGGAGCCATTGCATTCTCTGCTGTGCCCTAGAGCCTCATTCCTCTCCCTTTGCAATATAGAGCAAGCTGTCTTTCTACATATCTGATGATAGACTGTAAAGTGTGATGATGGATAAGGGAAGGATAACAAACAAAGTAGGTAGATAGATTAGAAATGAAAAAAATGTGTTAACGAATAGTGATACGGGAACTGCCATTTCTTCAAAACATACAAATTCTAAAACTGAGAATGCCAGATTCGCAATGGATAAAGACGCTGTCACTTGGAACCCAGGCTGCACAGGGAACAGCTGCATGTGAAAGCAAAATTCAAAAACAGAAAAAAAAAAATCGGAGCAAGATTTGCTGTGCAACACGAATTAATATCTTAAGGCAGCAACGAGTAAACGTGGTGCATGCCTCCTTTAGGAAACTGGCAGGACAGGGAAGCCAAAACAAAGTCTGGAGATAGAAACTTTTCTAAATTGTTTTCCTCTCTCTCTCTCTTTTTGGTGGTACTCATCTACAGCCTGGTTTTGCTGTCAGCAGTACCGTGTTACAACTAGAATTGTTTCCAATGCTGACAACCCATTTTGTGAGAGAAATCACCGAGGATCAAGTTTCTGGCACATTCAAGTCACATATAAAAAGTTAATGGGTACTAAATTCAGAGATTTCTGCTAAAGATGGATGTAGTTATTATTGTAATAGTTTGCCTGCTGTTTGTAACATTTTAGTTGCTTTCACAAAAATAATAATATTGTATATTTGGGGTCTAATATGAGTTTCTAATATTGTCTAGCATTACATTAGCAGCTCAGAGAGATATTTATAGAGAAACATTTTTTAAAAAGGTTCGCTTTGCCATTAGGAATAAACACAGCTCTATAGTTTTTAATTTATTTTCTGCAGTTAATTATGTGACTTTTTTTTTTTTTTTTTTAAATGCGCCCCAAGCATGCATACAGGTAACTAGTCACAAACTTGCAAGGAGAATTGAAGGAAACCAGGTACTAGTTTGTGCAGAATCACTCACATATAGCCGTTGTCTTTCCACTCGTCAGTCCTGCTTTCTCCTACCACACCAGCCAGAACTTCAGAATTTGATGGCATAACACCTCTGACACCTTTCCAAAGCACCAGGGAACCACAGCCACTTGCAGAAAACCACACTCAGTTAATCTCTTGTCAAATCCCAGGCCACCAGATCCATCCACAAGCATCTGTAACTTCTAGCTCGTTGTGCAAAGTTCACAAAAGTTAAATCCTTAAAAAACACACAAGTAAGGGAAGGACTTGAAGGAGTTGGGGCCTGTTGGGAGATACAGTACCCAACATGCCTTCTGCCACTGCCGCTGCAGTTAAGCAAATTTTACAGCCAGGCAAGGCATCATCCAATAGAACCTATTTGCTGAGTAACAGTGAAGCTTTGTGGTTTGCTTCACAGTTGACAGTAAGTTATGAGCCCTTTGTGAGCACAGGGGAAGGAAAACAGAGATCGGAATTTGGCAGGAAAATATAATACAGAATTCTCCTGCCTATGGAACCTGAATTTTTGTGAAAACAATCAAGCATTGTTGAAAGAAAGAAAAGCAACTTTGACAGATGAAATATAGAGGGGCCCCTTTTTAGGAAAACAGTAAACAAAGCGCCATTCAGACCAGGTCCATTCTGTCATTCATAAAGATAGTTTCTTCTGTGTGGTGAGAGTTTACAGCAAAGGGTTCAGATTCAACAAATCAAGTGTAAAATCTCCCACAGTCCACAGTGAAACGGCCAGCAAGGAAAAGGACAGGAATGCCAAAGAGAAAAATATCACAAGTTTGGAGGTGGTGGTGCTGGTGGGGGGGGGGGGGGAGAGGGGGGGTCTGTTTGGGAACGAGGATACAATAAGTCGATAGGGTGAAAGAGGCTCTAAGAAAAGTCTAAAAGACAAGCCAAAAAAGCTAACAATTGTTAATTATAAAGAGCTAATTTTGTTGGAGACAGGAAAAGAGAAGGACACTGGAGATCAGTCAATAGAAATATGAAAGGAAGGAGCCATTCTTGGTGATTGTTAGAGAACTGTGTCTCTATTCCTCCAGGCTGGTCCTCATGAGCTCATCATTGGCATGGGAAGCTCAAAAAAAAAACTTGGGCTGGTACTACTATAGTTTGGACATCTGGAATGTCACTACACAGTAGACTACTTTCTCCGAAAGTATCTTAATTCCTTTTTATTTATTTTTTTTCCAAAAATAGGCACCCAAAGCCAGCTTTAGTCACCCAAACTGGAAAATGTACGGCACGGAGTGAAATGAAAAGCATTTTTGTCTTCGTACACTCTCCAGCTAGTAATAAGATTTCTTTCTGCAGAGGCAGATTAAGGAAATTGTGCTCCTCGTAACTTTGACTAAGAGAGTCTATTTTCTGCTACACGTCTGGCAATTGTTTCTCAGTTATGACTGACGTGAGCTTCAGACAGGACTGGGACTCTTTAAACCATATGTTTTTGCAGCCAACACAGTAATTGTTAATACTTTAAAGAGCGGGGTAGGGGACCACAGGCCAGTAACGGCCCCCCCCGGCCCCCGTTAGAGTCAAGTGACACATTGCCTGCACATCATTTGGAAAACATGAACAGAAGTACATGGTTTTGTTACACCCAGCTAAAGTAACAGCTTTCATTAAATTGTGTGTTAACTTGGAGTCAAACCAAGCCACACCCCTAAAGCAAGTAGTGCAAAATAATACAAATGTCTTTATTTAGACAGTCAGAACTATAGCGTCTCTGCTGGTGAAATCACATAACTGTCCGCACTTTCAGCAGTCACTTTAAAACAAAGCCCACAAAATGCTGAAGTGTGCCGATAGGTGAGGAACAATAAAATAGTGAGTATGCATATAGATCCAGCAAGGTCCATTCATTCTGTGCTGGTTAATGGTTTCTAGAGAGATTGATGGTAAGCTGTCGCTGGCCTTTCTTATGTCAACAGTAAGATGCAAGGAGGATCCTGCCTTTTGCCTCTGATTATCAGGGGCATCTTTTTCTAGGTGTTACCAAAGGTCAGAGCTTTTGTGACAAATTCCCACTTGTCGTCAATCCAGTTAAATTATAGTTTTAAAAAAATGCATGTATTCATTCCAAAAGGGCAATCTATTCCATAAACAGAATTGAAACCAGCACGTGTTAAAAGGACGTCTATTATTGATTAAGCGGGCTTTCATGACTTCTGTGGTGAATAAATGCTCGTGCTGAAAAATACTTCAGAAACGTTAGAATAGCACCGATTAAGCTGTCAAAAGGTATAACTCTGGAAAACTAGTACAAATTCCAGTAACGTTCAGCATCCTAACTTACATGCAATGAAAGATTGCAGTGAATTAGGTTCATTTCTTTTCTTGAAATTTAACACAAAATTTCTGCACATTTTCAGCAGGAACAAATGTATTCCACGCCTAAAAGTGACAGCAAGCAGCATGTCTGGGTTTTTTTTAAATCTTATTTTGACCTTATTCCCAGTTCCCCATTTTAATTTAATTTAAACATATTTCTATAATGTGGCATTAAGAGCTGAGCACATTTTGTTATGAATTCTTTTTATTTTAAAAAGAAAATCTTTTCTGAGAGTCTCTCTTTTGTACTCATTCTTTGGATGCTGTAAGGTAGTTATGACATAGGCCTATGGTGATGAACAATACAGCAATGCTGTGCTCCACTTATCTAAATGGGTCCAAAGATAGAGGTAACGATGAGCTAGGTGGAGCTTGCAGAACTTCAAACCTGATTTTTGTTGCCCTCAATTATAATTTAAAATAAAATCTATTCCAGTCTTAAAATGAGAATTGTGTAATCCTGTAGCATATAAGTACATTAAGGAAATAAGATGATGCAGGGCTGACTGAAGAACAAAACAATGAGGTCCACATTCAGACACAGTCCGGCTAGCAAGGTTAGCTGGATAAACTTATCTGGCTAACTTTGAAGGTATATTCAAATAGTGAAACCGCACTATCTAATATAGCTGGCTAACTATAGAAGCCTAACTTTAGGAAATATCTCTACTTGGGTAACATCAAGCTAGGTTGAGAGAACATTGTACAAATCTCATCTCTGGTTGAGTTTCTTCACTCCAAAGGACATCAAATCTTCACAAGTGTACTGTTCTGTTCGTACGTCTCACTCAATGTCAAAGTGGCCCCTAACCCCTACAATAATACCTAAACCTCACCTCGAGTAGCTAGGTGGGCCTCCTATAGAGGTATAAATACTTAACTACTATGAGGGCCTTATAACTAGTCTCTCTCTCTTTCTCTCTCACTCTCAGTAGTTGTAGGTAGGAATTACAATTTTAGCACTTACTGCAAAGAGCGAAAAAGTTATCGCACTCTTCGGTAATACCTATATGAAGCGCTAAGATAGCGTACTTTGCGATAAATCTCTTCCCAGTTATTTAGCTGGCTAAATTCTAGTCAGTTACCTTATTAGCTGGCCGGACCTTAACCAAATACCGTATTTTTTGCTCCATAAGACGTACTTTTTTTCCCCCAAAAGTGGGGAGAAAATGTATGTGCGTCTTATGGAGCGAATATAAAAAAAAATTAAAAATTTAACAAACCCCCCCCCCTACCCTCCTGACTCCCCCAAGACCTGCCAACTTATTTACTACAAACCCCCACCCTCCTGACCCCCCCCCCCCCAAGACCTGCCAAAAGTCCCTGGTGGTCCAGCGGGGGTCCAGGAGCAGTCCAGGAGTGATCTCCTGGGCTTGGGCCGTCGGCTGCCAGTAATCAAAATGGTGCCGGCGGCCCTTTGCCCTTACTATGTCACTGGGGCAGATCCACTTTGGATTTTTTTTCCCAGTGCATGCTAGATAAGAATCCAACAGATTTTTCCAGTTGAATTTAGGGAAACATTTTTCCTGATAAACTCAAACCAGTCTGAAATCTCTCTGGTTCAAATTCAATCTCAAATTGTTTGCACATTCCTACATATATTTCAAGCAAAAAGCTACACAGATTTCTACTTGGAATCCACCTAAGAGCTACATCTTTTTTCACATCTTCTGCTTCATGCTTGTAGGTAGCCAATGATCACGCCTAGTGCCAGCATCAGCTTGAATGTGGTGGCCTGCTCCATCCTTTCCTCATGATTTCCTCAAGTTTCCCGTTTCCTTATTTCTCCACTAAGGTCACACAAGGAGGGAATGTCAAGGCTCCAGGTCTTATCTGCACTGCACCCGCTATATTGTACGCTTTTCATATCATGTTGAAATCTGAGGTGGGTTTTCCTGTTTTATTCCCGTGCTTTGTTTTGTTTTTAGTTCAATAAAACTTTTTAAAATGTTCCCGTAAAGTATTCTGGTTTCAGTACATAAGGCACATTAGGTTTCTATTATATATTAACTTATTTATTTATTTAACTCTTTTATATACCGACATTCATGAAAATATCATATCATATCAGTTTACAAGGAACCGGGGAAACTATAACATTAACGGTAACGAGAAGAAAAATTACAAAAAACAAGGTTTTATGGTAACTTGGGAAACTGAGAAAGAAGACAGCAGATATTTAAATAATTATAAGTTTAACACAGTGATGGCTAACCTATGACACGCGTGTCAGAGGTGACACGCTGAGACGTTTTTGCTGACACGCGCAGCGTTTCAAGGACTATCGGGATTTTTTTTTTTTTTATCGGCTGCGCCGAGCCTTTTCTTTTTCAGCTGCGCCGACCCTTTAAAATTTTTTTTTTAGTATCCCCCTACCCTCCGGACCCCTCCACCAATGCCCCCGGGTGCAGGGAGGCTCATGCTGCGCAGCGATGAGGCTCAAGACAAAGATCGCGTTTAAACGCGCTGATGCTCCTCCTCCTTCCTGCCTGTGCGTCCCCGAAAGTAAACGTTGCTGGAGCCGCGTGGGTAGGAAGGATGTGAAGCATCAGCGCGTGCAGAAGAGGAGCAGCATTTGCGTTTACGGGCCGCCACTAATTCCAAGTCGCAGCGGCCAGAGAAGAGGAAGAGGCCCGGTAGCAGGGCCGCTGCGGCCTGAGAAGATCAGGGCCGCTGCAGAGCCCATCCTGCGGCGACCCGCGAAGAGGAGGCCCAGAGGTGAGAGAGAGGCTGAGGGTCTGTAGAGTGTGCATGTGTGTGTGTTTGAGATGAGCTGAGAGACTGTGTGTGGGAGTGAAGACCTGAATGTTTGCAGAGACAGCATGTGAGAGCCTCTGTGTGTTTGTGAGAGAGAGAGAGCATGTGCCAGTGAGAGCCTGTGTGTATGAATGATTGTATGAGACAGAGCATGTGCCAGTGAGAGCCTGTGTGTGTGTGAGAGAGAAATGCATGTGAGAATGAGAACCTGACTGTGTGTTTGAGGGAAGAAGATGGAGAGAAAAGAAACAGAAAAAAAGACAATATAAAAGGAAATTGGCAAAAAAATAAGAAAGGGAAGGTGGAAAAAAAAAAGCCTGTGACCAACCAATTAGAAAACTAAGATCAGACAGCAAAGGCAAAAAAAAAAAAAATTACTTTTTAGTGATTGGCACATGTAATCTTTGGGAATGTGCAAGAATAGCACTTTCTCTACGGATCTCACAATGTACGAGATCAGCATGGAGAAAGTGGAAGCCCCACGGGGCCTGCACAGAGGAGGCAGCAGAATGGGCTTCAGTGTCAGTAGCAGCAATTGGCACCTCCCCAATAGCCATGTGGCAGCAGTGACAGTGGCAGCAGAGGAATGAGAGAGGTTCCGAGATTGCTGGCAAAAGAAAGAGAGGGGGTCTGCCTTTAGTGTGTGCATGTGTATGAATGGGACTCTGCCTGGGGGTGTATGTGTGTGAATGCATGGGTGCTGCCTGGAGGTCTGTGTGTGTGAGAATGAATGTGTGCATGCCTGGGGGATGGGGAGGGAGTGGTGTGAAAATGAATGGGAGCCAATAAAAGAAACCGACTGACAGATGAAGTTTGTAACGCTTGCTTGGACTTGAAGTGTACGAAATCTTCAATTGAAGATTTAGCCAATGAAATTCAGCAACCAAAAAAGTCACTAAGCAGGTAAGGTAAAGAATTATTTGTTTTTGCTTTATTAATAAATACAGTACATATTAAAATTATAACTTTTTGTTATTGATTAGAGCTACAAATATCACAAAATTATGGATTTTTCTAGAAGTGACACACCACCCGAGTTATGCTCTGTTTTTTTTATGAATTTTGACACACTGAGCTCAAAAGGTTGGCCATCACTGGTTTAACAAGTAAAGTACTGTATGTGCCAAGGATCACATATAGCGCACTCTATAAAATAATACAAAAATAAACACATAAATAAATAAAATAGAACTTATATACAAGAAGGTAAGGGTGGCCACGGAGCAGTGCCGTGGCAGTACTGGAGGAGGATTAACAAAATGGATGGAGTTGTGACTTTCCAGTCCCAGGGGCTTAGGAGGGGAGGAAGGGTGAGGAATATGAGCGAGCATATCAGGTTATGAGAAGGCTTGATGGAACAGCCAGGTCTTAAGTTTTTTTCTAAAGGACAACAGGCAGGGTTCCTGTCTGAGGTCTGGAGGCATGGTATTCCAGATGGATGGTCCCGCTATGGAGAAGGCGCGTTCCCTGGTGGATATACAAAGGGTGGATTTGGAAGTGGGGGTGTGGAAGGTTCCTTTATAGGCTTCTCTTATAGGTCTTTTGGAGGTGTGTAGATGTAATGGGATATGTAGGTCGAGTGAGTTCTGATTGTTTATGGTCTTGTGAATAATGGTGAGGGACTTATGCAGGATTCTGAAGCTTATAGGGAGCCAGTGGAGATTCCTGAGAATGGGCTTGATGCGGTCTCCTCGGTTGGAGTTTGTCAGAATTCTGGTGGCAGCATTCTGAAGCATCTGAAGGGGTTTGGTGGTAGAAGCGGGGAGTCCCAGCAGGAGGGCATTACAGTAGTCTATCTTGGAAAATAGGGTAGCCTGAAGGACCGACCTAAAGTCATGGAAGTAGAGGAGTGGTTTAAGTCTTTTTAGAATTTGTAATTTGTAGAAACAGTCCTTGGTTGTGTTATTGACAAATTTCTTTAAGTTCAGACGGTTGTCTAGAATCACTCCAAGATCTCTAGCTTGAGTTACCATGGTGGAGGAGGTGGTCCGCTGTGAAAGGTCATTGTACTCTGGGGAAATGAGGAGTTCAGTCTTGGCTGAGTTAAGGACTAGATTTAGGCTGGTGAGGAGGAGGTTAATAGAGTGCAGGCAGCCGTCCCAGAACTTGAGAGTTTTTGGTAGGTGTTCTGTTATGGGGATCAAAATCTGCACATCATCAGCATATAGGAAATGCTTTAATTTCAGATTTGCTAGCAGCTGGCAGAGGGGCAGTAAGTAGATATTAAAGAGGGTGGGGGAGAGGGAAGAGCTTTGAGGTACTCCTAAGGTGGATTTGATGCTGGGGGATTCTTTGTTGTTTATTCTGACTTTATAGTGTCTGTTACTGAGGAATGACTCAAACCATCTGAGGACTGTTCCAGAAATACCAATGTCAGATAGGCAATTTAGTAGGACAGAGTGATTCACTGTATCGAAGGCGGCAGATATATCAAGTAGGACTAGAAGGTATGACTTTCCTTTGTCTAGGCCCATAACGAGGTAATCTGTGAGTTAGATTAGGAGGAATTCTGTGTTTAAAGATTTACGGAAACCAAACTGAGTCTGATAGAGAATTCTGTGATTGTCCAGGTAGTCAGAGAGTTGGGAACTGACCAGTCTCTCCATGATTTTAGCGATGAACGGTAAGTTGGAAATGGGACGGAAGTTGGAAAGGTCTCCTGGGTTTAGGTTAGGTTTCTTCAGTAGGAGTTTAAGGGTGGTGAGTTTTAGGGCGTCGGGGATGGTTCCTAGCGATAAGGAGCAGTTTATAATTTCTGCCAGTGGCTTGGATATAATGTCCGGGATAGATATAAGAAGTTTTGTCGGGATGTGGTCTGAAGGGTGGGTGGAGGGTTTCATTTTCTTAAGAATGGACTCAATCTCCAGGGAAGATGTAGGTTCGAAGGAGTCGAAGCTGGCTCCAGAGTAAGATGAAGTGGCGAATGGGGAGAAGAGTAGTGTTGGGAGAGAGAAGTGTTAAGAGCTTGGAGATCTTTTTCTGAAAGAAGGCTGCAAGTTCATTGGACTTAGTTTGGGCTTGGTTGTCAGGGATGGCCGGGGTTGATATTTTCGTGCGTTCTGAGACATAAGAAAACAGAGCCTTGGCATCGAACTGGAAGTCATGGATTCTGCGGGCATAGAAGTCTCTTTTTGTTTGTAGAATGGAGCTCCTTTAGCAGTGAAGGGAGGCTTTGTAGGCGGTCAGAGTGTTGGGGCAAGGGTCCTTGTGCCATTTGCATTCTTTGTATCTAAGTTCTCATTTTTGTTTCTGTGGTTCTGGAGAGAACCACGGTTGTTTTTTCTTAAAAGCTGGGTTAATTACTTTCGCCGACAGGGGGCATATTTTGTCGGCTATCAAGTTTGTGATATTGTACCAGGAGGAGAGGGCTGAATCGGGGCTGGAGAAGTCCAGGTTATGAAGTTCTTCGGAGAGATGGGCGTTGAGGTCATCCAATGAGCATGGTTTCCTGAAGGGGATGGTAGTTTGGGGGGGAGAGGGGGAGGTCTCTTTCACCAAAAGGATAGTAGATATCATCGTGTGGTCAGACCAGGAGACTGGGGCGCAGTCCAGGGAAGTAGTGAGGCCATAGTTTATGAAGATAAAGTCTAGGGTATGGCCCGCTTTATGGGTGGGTTTGTTAATTATTTGTTTGAAACCCATGGGCCTGAGGGAGGTCAGAATGGCTTCGCAGTTGAGGGATGGCGGTGTCGCGTCCACGTGGATGTTAAAGTTCCCCACGATCATAGCTGGGGAGTCAGTGTTTATGTATTTTGCAATGGATTCTATGAGAGGGGAGGATATCCATGTCTAGTATCCCAGGAGGAGAATAAATGAGCATGATTTGTAACTAATTGGATTTGAAGAGGCCTATTTCTAATTTCAAGGCGGTCTTCAAAGACTGAGGACTTAGTCTAAACTCTTTTTTTGGCAGCTAGTAGAAGGCCGCCTCCTCTTTTTTTTTTGTCTGGGGAGTGAAAAAATGTCGCAAAGTTGTAACGGGCTATGTCCATGTGTTTGAGCCAGATTTCCATGATAGCACAAATGTCTGGCTTGGTGTCAAGTAGGTAATCATTGAGGATGTGTGGGGGTTTTTTATGAGGGACTGTGCATTGAAAAGTGTTAGAGTGAAGAGTGTGAGACCCAGAAGTTGAGTAAGGGGAGAAGTCATAATGGGGATGAGAATTCTTGTGGGGTGGGTCTGAGTATGTGTGGGTGTTTTTTTGGGAATGCGGTCAGGGTGATTCATGATGGGGAAAGGGTAGATTTGCATCTTGCCGCTATTGTTAGTGGAGCTGGTGTGTAGTGGGGAGCTGCTCCGGGGTAGAGACGACACACGGCTCAACGAAATATTCTTTTCTTTTGGGATTGCAGCAATTTTCTCCTGGTCCTTTGGGTTACCAGCTCAACTGGAACTCTCTCTTACTAAGGCTATGGTGAAATGAGCCTTCCATTCACAAATACATAGGGTTTCCTCATATATATATAGTTTTTTACTTTCTTTATCCACTTCTGTAGTCTATCAAATGAAAGTCATTGACCAAGGCCCAAAGACCTAGGTATGCATGCACCCAGAGTCTGGTCACTAGGTATTGTCCTTGTGTGATGGCCAAGACTGCTTTTTCCTAAAGGCCATGAATGTTGCCTTTTCCACATCTCCAGTCCCGGCTAATCTGAGGAGCAGAAGCCAGATCTCCATCAGTGAAGCCCTTGGTATTGCTACTGAGCCATCAGGCTGACCCAGTAAAATATTCTAAGATTCAATGGGGCCAATGTAATAAGACCTGCAGCGACATCGGTGCTAGTTGTCTGCGCATATTCTTTTTTTTTAGTGCACACAACCAAAGCAGGCATCTTTGCAGGATGTAATAAAGGCTGCGTATGTAAATGAGATGTGGGCAGAAAATCCGTGCTGATATGAAACCCGTGCAGAAAAGCATGCACAAACACCTGCTCACAGCCCTATGTAATAAACTGTGCACAAACCGGTGCCGAAACCGACATTAATGTGGTGACCAGAGTGATTCTCGGGGGGGAATCCTTCCACTTTCAATAAAACCATGAAAAAATTAGTGGTTCAGGACTGGAACCAAAGATGGGTAGAGCAATGTCTATCCTCTTCATGTTCCATCTCCGACCGCATGGCAGCTGTTTCAGTGGAGGCCGGTAGGCACGGTTAATGCAGCAGATATTTTTTTTCTGCTGACCCGCAGAATGAAACAAACATACAGAAAAAGTGAAGGCAATCCCCGATTATCCCAGAGCTGCATGGACCACCACATTAATGCCACGCATTAAGAAAGGTGGAAGGAAGGCAAAATGTTTACCATCATGGTTAAAAGGTGAGGTGAAAGAGGCTATTTTAGACAAAAAAAACATCCTTCAAAAATTGGAAGAAGGATCCATCTGAAGAAAATAGGATAAAACATAAGATTTGTCAAGTTAATTGTAAAACATTGATAAGACAGGCAAATAGAGAATTTGAAATGAAGTTAACCATAGAGGTAAAAACTCATAATAAAAACTTTTAAAAATATATTCGAAGCAAAAAACCTGTGAGAGAGTCGGTTGGACCATTAGATGCCCGAGGGGGTTAAAGGGGCTCTTAGGGAAGATAAGGCCATTGCAGAAAGACTAAATGAATTCTTTGCTTCCGTGTTTACTAATGAGGATGTTGGGGAGATACCAGTTCCGGAGATGGATTTCAGGGCTGATAAGTCAGACGAACTGAACAAAATTACTGTGAACCTGGAAGATGTAGTAGGCCAGATTGACAAACTAAAGAGTAGCAAATCACCTGGGCCTGATGAAATGCATCCTAGGGTACTGAAAGAACTCAAAAACGATATTTCTGATCCATTAATTAAAATTTGTAACTTATCATTAAAATCATCCATTGTACGTAACTATAGACCAGTGAGCCTGACTTCAGTGCCAGGAAAAATAGTAAAACCTATTCTCAAGATTCAAATCGTAGAGCATATAGAAAGACATGGTTTAATGTAACACAGTCAACATGGATTTATCCAAGGGAAGTCTTGCCTAACAAATCTGCTTCATTTTTTTTGAAGGGGTTAATAAACATGTGGATAAAGGTGATTTGAATTTTCAGAAGGCGTTTGACAAAGACCCTCATGAGAGGCTTCTAAGAAAACTAAAAAGTCATGGGATAGGAGGTGATGTCCTTTGTGGATTACAAACTGGTTACAAGACAGGAAACAGAGAGTAGGATTCAATGGTCAATTTTCTCAGTGGAAAAGGGTAAACAGTGGAGTGCCTCAGGGATCTGTACTTGGACCGGTGCTTTTCAATATATATATAAATGATCTGGAAAGGAATACGATGAGTGAGGTTATCAAATTTGCAGATGATACAAAATTATTCAGAGTAGTTAAATCACAAGCGGATTGTAATACATTACAGGAAGACCTTGCAAGACTGAAAGATTGGGCATCCAAATGGCAGATGAAATTTAATGTAGACAAGTGCAAGGTGTTGCATATAGGGAAAAATAACCCTTGCTGTAGTTACATGATGTTAGGTTCCATATTAGGAGCTACCACCCAGGAAAAGATCTGGATAATACTTTAAAATCATCGGCTCAGTGTGCTGCAGCAGTCAAAAAAGCAAACAGAATGTTAGGAATTATTAGGAAAGGAATGGTTAATAAAACAGAAAATGTCATAATGCCTCTATATCGCTCCTTGAATTCTGTGTACAATTCTGGTCGCCGTATCTCAAAAAAGATATAGTTGCTATGGAGAAGGAACAGAGAAGGGCAACCAAAATGATAAAGGGGATGGAACAGCTCCCCTATGAGGAAAGGCTGAAGAGGATAGGGCTGTTCAGCTTGGAGAAGAGACGGCTGAGGCGGGATATGATAGAGGTCTTTAAGATCATGAGAGGTCTTGAACGAGTAGATGTGAATCGGTTTTTTACACTTTCGAATAATTGAAGGACTAGGGGGCATTCCATGAAGTTAGCAAGTAGCACATTTAAGACTAATCGGAAAAAAATCTTTTTCACTCCACGCACAGTAAAGCTCTGGAATTTGTTGCCAGAGAAGATGGTAAGTGCAGTTAGTGTAGCTGGGTTCAAAAAAGAATTGGATAAGTTCTTGGAGGAGAAGTCCATAAACCGCTATTAATACGTTTACTTAGGGGCCGGATTTTAAAAGGGTTACGCGCATAAGGTACGCGTGTAACCCTTCTAAAACAGCCCTGCGCGCACCGAGCCTATATTGCTTAGGCTTCTGGCACGCGCAAAGCCCCGGGACACGCGTAAGTCCCAGGGCTTTCTTGGGGTGGGCATGTCGGGGCGTGACGCGGTCGGCGCGTAATCCGGGGGAGGTGGGGCGGTGCTGCGAGCGTGGTTTCGGCCCGGGGGCGTTCCGGGGGCGTGGCTGCAGCCTCTGGACCGGAGCATGGCGCGCGGCAGCCAGCCTTGCGCATGCAAAGTTACGCCTGCCTCAAGCAGGTGTAACTTGTGCGACAGAGGTAGGGGGGTTTAGATAGGGCTGGGAGGGTGGGTTAGGTAGGGGAAGGTGGGGGGAGGCGGAAGGAAATTTCCCTCCGAGGCCGCTCCAATTTCGGAGCAGCCTTGGAGGGAACGGGCAGCACGTGCAGGGCTCGGCGCGCGCAAGTTGCACAAATGTGCACCCCCTTGTGCGCACCGACCCCAGATTTTTGTTCGCGCCTGGTGCGAGAACAAAAGTACGCACGCGCGCTGTGTTTTAAAATGTACCGCTTAGGGAATAGTCACTGCTATTAATTGCATCAGTAGCATGGGATCTTCTTAACGTTTGGGTACAAACCAGGTTCAGCCTCTGTTGGAAACAGGATGCTGGGTTTGATGGACCCTTGGTCTGACCTAGCATGGCAATTTCTTATGTTCTTATGTAAAACTGCTCTCCAGACATGAACCTTAAAGTCCTGTCCTGTCCCAGGCATTAAAAATCCCACGACTCACTTTGCATGCACTAGTGCTAAACCATCGTGGGTATTTAAGAAGGTTTCTGTGCACGTTTTCCCAAGCTCAATACATTATTACATACCCACCTAAGGCTAGAGCAGGAAAACTGTTCGCAGAAACCCACACAAGTAAACACACAAACCTGCAGCAGCTTTAGCGCTGCTTATTACATCGGCCCCAATGTGTGCCAAAAGACAATTTACTGGGTCAGAGAAAATCTGTCTAATGCATGATAGTAGATAGAGAAATAGAATATATTGTATAACACACACACAAGGTGATTTTCAAAGGAGTTACACGTGTAAACGTAACATACTATCATAGCACTTACATGCATAAACCTATTGACAATTCAATGGCATATATTGTAGCAATTTTCAAAAGCCCACTTATACACAAACAGGTACATTTTTAAAGGCTGGTGCGTGCAAATCCTGGGAGATACGCGTGTGGCTGGGCTACGTGTGCATCAAACGCATTTTCAGAGCGACCCAGTATGAGTGCAACTGCCGGGCCTTTAAAAAGAGGTGGCCCGGGGGCAGGGCCTGGGCGGCAGGGTCCAGCCAGGACAGCACCATTTCGCGCCGTCCCGGTGAAGTACGCGCCGGTAGCCGGCCGGCGAATGGAACATACTCCTGCTCCTTGGAGCGGGTAAGTTCAGAAACAAAAAACATTAGGGTGGGTTTAGGGGCCGGGGAAGAGAGGGGAAAAGGGAGGAAGGTTAGGTAGGGGGGGATAGGAAAGTTCCCCGACAGTCCATGCGTTTTTTAAAATAAAATACCCACCCTTGCGTGTGCATGTCGGAACCCATACGCACCTGTGTGTGCCGATATAAAATCGGGCGCACATGGGTATCAGATTTTATAACATGTGCGTGTCGCCGCACATGTTATAAAATTGACACATCCATGTGCGCGTGCCGGAAACCACGTGCACCTTTAAAAAATTTACTCCATAGTGCATTTAGATGTGTAAAACAGTTTTAAGAATGTAAATCCTTTTGAAAATGACCCCTAAAAACACATTAATGCAACTCATTCAGTGAGTAAATAGGCACAGACTTCTCTATAGCGAGCAAAAATAGGACACACACAGGTCTTGCATACAATGCAGAAAGCACTGCTTTCACGTTTTAGTGGCTGGCATGATACAACTGAAAATTATCTGAATGCATTTTTATATGCAAAAAGAAAAAAAAAATCTGCACAAGGTAAAAGTCATTATAAAAAGGTTCTGCTGTGGCAAACCTTCAGCCTGAAATGTATGCTTTATTTAGTTAAAGCATGAGGACAGAATAGCCTTTCAGTGAGTGTTATGACCCATAATGATTTAACAACCTGAAAGTCACTAGAAGAAGTTTTCCGAATCACTGAGGAGAGCAACAGAGAGAAGATTCAATGCTCCCTTTCAACACCCTTGTATGTTTTTGTATGGAGCGGAGGAAAGAAATAATACACACACACACAAGGCTGTGGACAATAAGAAACTATTCAATATGAACAAAACCTCTGTGTGTACCTTTTCACAGTGAACACTAGTCAGAGCTTCGGTCACAGAAAAAAATAGGCTTCTTCTGCTATGGCTGGATCCAGGCATTCTTGAGGCCCTGCATGGCACCAGTCCAACGAAGGCAAGCCCTGAACTCAGGACACAAACGGCACCCTTTCCACAGTCATACAACCACCACCTCTGGTTTAGAACGCCACCCTCTCCGAAACCCACATTCCATGCTGCCGATGATGTCAGGAGGACAGACATCATGATGTCATGATGGGGGGCGAGATACCGTCTAGCAACAATAGATGGGGGGGGAGGGTTTCCCTCATGCTGTGCTTACAGAACAGATGACTGGAAAGAAGAGCCCGGAAAATCTTAAAGGAATCCACTAAAGTGAGCAGATCAGGCAGGAACAGAAAATAATCTCCCACAAGAGCCAGAACCATGAAGTTATGATGCGCTAAATTTCAGTTGTACGCCGCCTGGAGCTTTTATTAGAACCGGGCGACCAAAAACGTGAGCAAATAAATAAATAAATAAATAAATAAATAAATAAAGCAGGCTAGAAGGTTGTCCTATCAGGTCAATGAAATGACAGACATGATGCAAGTGATTAGGGCTTCAAAATCATGTCATTTTCTCCAGCTTTGCGCTTGAATTTTCACACCAGGACACTGGTTGCAGTACGCGTATCCCCGTTCTCAACCCTGCACTGTCAATTGGAGGTCCTGCTTGTGCTAATGTGTAAAACACAGGGGGTAGTAGACTGAAATTACTTTCTAAGTATGGGTATGAGTATGTTTCTCTTTGTTTTCCCCTCCGCTATTATCAACAATTTACTAAATGGCTCATTTAGCACATTTCAGTGGGAATACAAGAAAATTAGAATTACCAAACATTTTGTTTCCAGGAACTAGAGAAAAGGGGGCCCCCATCACCTTTTTCTACAAAC
The DNA here is from genome assembly GCF_901001135.1 of Rhinatrema bivittatum. Taxonomy (NCBI): domain Eukaryota; kingdom Metazoa; phylum Chordata; class Amphibia; order Gymnophiona; family Rhinatrematidae; genus Rhinatrema; species Rhinatrema bivittatum. The sequence continues at coordinate 25,717,313 of NC_042631.1, forward strand.
CTTTCCCCTCGTCCCGTACCTTTCAGCTCCATAGCGGAAAACAAAAAATGGGATTGTTTGAGGATAACGTTCAAACAACCCCACGTGGCAGCTCAGGCACGCACATAGGGGCTGCGCGGAGATCTATAATCAGAGGATATACGCATGCAAAAGCTGACAATTGCTAAGAAAAATAAGTGAGTTAAATTTTTATCAAGTAAATGATTAAAATTAGGAGCCCAAATACGCACGTATGGCAGATTTGTGCCACTTATCTGGATAAATTTTGACTTCTCTGGGTAAGTGGTTTGCTGCCACACAACTAGATAAGTCTAAAAAAACACTATTTATCCGGTTAAGTAAAGTGTTACTTAACCAACTATGTTTATTATTACATGTTGTGTCTCTTCTAGATACGTGAATATGTTGTTGGGCAGAATTATGCATATTTATCATCATGTACACGCATGATACATGTGTCTGCACGCGTCCATATACCCGCACATATGGGCTCGTGCTTGTTTTAAAGTGATCCTCACAATGCACTGAAAGTATTTCGATGTATTGAACGCACATACTTTTCCTACCAATTTTAAAAATATAGGCTCCTACAATTTATGCACAAACACAAAGGTAGAACTCGCTTGCATAAAACCTGATTTATGTGAAGAAGTCAATATATTTTAAAACATGCGCGCATAACTGAAATTAACAGTTTTCCCAAGTCCTCCAGCCAGTTCTCCCAGTCCTTCTCCAGGTCATCAAGACCCTCCTGGATCTTCAGCCTGAACGCCCCTCCAGTTCAACTAGAGTTCCCATCCAGCCAGTAGAACACCATAAATAGTTGAGATAATTAGCAGGTTTAAAATTGCGCGAGATAAGTTGCCAAACGCACATGCATGACTTATAAAATAGCAACTTACAGGCGTAACTGTTGGCCCCACCCTGGCACGCCCTTAAAGCACCCCTTTATTTTGTGTGTACACGTCTGCGCAAAATGTAAAGCATGCGCGCACTTTCAACATTTATAAAAATAGTATTTACGCGCGTACAGGCTCCTTAGAAGCATGTGTGCTCATTTTTACATGCGTAACTCACCGCGCTCACCCACTGTCAGCAGAGATGTCTGTTCCTAATCTTGTGGTCCTCCAGTGCCACATTTCTGATATGAATCATTCAGCAGAACTGGCGAGACTCTGATCGTATGGACCTACTGCATACATATTTATTTATTTATTTATATTTAATTTTTATATACCGAAATTCCTGTATTAGATACAAATCAATCCGGTTTACAGAGAACAATAAGTTGCCCTGGTCTTAGAAGCCAGACTGGGGCTTTTACATGGAAAAGTGAACGGAACAGTGAACAGAGAGTTTCCATACTCTCTGTTCACTGTTCATACTCCATACTGTTCACTGTTCATACTCCATACATATGATCCACTGCCTCAGCACAGAGTACATTGTTAAAGGCTATGGATCTGATTTCTGCACCTCGCCGAGGCTTTGGAAGCAAGCTTGCATTGGTTAAAGAACCATTTTCTTGTGGTGTACAGGCCTGTCGTAAACACAGAAAATATATGAGCGCATTTCTGTAACTGAGGCTGAACCAATTCCAAAAAAGTCATCACAGTTGTGATGTCATTAGATCATAAATCATTTACTATTAAGCAAAAAGTGAAATTTATGATATTCCTTCTCTTTGGTCTGCCAGTTTAGTCTTGTGGCCACCCTTGTGCACCCCACCCTTCACTGCTACGATCCCTCTCACTTTCCTATGCATCTCCCCAGCAGTCTCAGTGTTACCCAGTCCCTCCTCTACCCTCCCCCCCGACCCCCTCCATACACACAACTTGCATCTTTCTGTACCCTATCATACCTAATTAACACATACCTTGAACAACTGTATTCTGGACTCTTGCTTCTTTCTGTATCTTAAGCCATAAGCATCGCTCTTCGATCAGCAAATTTTACAAGGCCTCAATTGACAGAAATGGCCCGTAAGGTTTTGGCTTCAGGGAAGGACAGTTACCAGCAGCAGTTGTGACAACAACAAAGTGCACACAGCGTGAGACAAAGTCTGGACAAAGGCTACATAGGAGGAAGAAGTGGATTAAATTACCATATAACAGGTCGGTGTTAGGAGAGAAAACCTAGATGATGCTAAGAGGGCTAAGTTGAAGGCTTTTGTCGAAGACCTTATGTCTGATTTCCAAACCTGGCTCCTGCTCCTGGACTAAACACCTTGAGGACCCTGTGAAGCCAACAAATTTCAGTCACCTTGCAACACCTATTGGCTGAAACGAGCACTCTTGTACTGGGGTTTTAGGGAGTAACTGTAGATTTTATCTGTCAGCCACAGGATTATTATTGCAATGGCTGGGGACTAGATGTGAGTGTGGGGAGGAATTAAAAATGGGAAAAATCAATGAGTACTTGTGAATGAAGGTCCATGACTTTGGACAAAAGGAAAGAAAAGAGAGAAGCAGCTGAGAATTGAAGAAATGACAAGAGTATAGGTTGAAACTGAAATATTGGAATTTTTTATAATGGGTGATTGTCTATATTAATTTCAAATATTAGAAAAAATGATTAAGTATAACATTCATCTATATTTTAAAATATTCCAAATGTAAATCATCCTTCCATATAATTATGCCCCTATAAAATACAGAGATACATGATCATTCCTTGTCAAGCAGCAGTACATTACAGGAATCTCAGTTGGGACACGGAGTGAATTTTCAGGCTTTGGAAGTGCTCTCTGCTATAAGCCCCAGTACACACAGCCTATTGCCCTTCCAAACCACAGCTTTAGGATCAGATTGTCAAAACGAAGCCCAGAAAACCTCTGCTCTGAACAGAGAAATGCATAAACCTCAAAAAATACATAAAACCTGAGTTGGCCATTCTCTTTTCATTGTTCATCAATAGGAGCCGGCTTGCTCTAATGACACCAAATGATAATGGGATGCACCACTGCTATCAGACAAGGTGACTAACTATGGTTTAGGTTTGGCCTTAACCCTATTATTTTTACAACAGGGCTTCCCAAACCTGTCCTGGTGGCCCAGGCCAGTTGTAGTATCCACACTAACTATGCATGAAAAATCTGCACACACTAGGTCTCCACTGTATATAAATTTATCTCACGCATATTCATTGTGGATATCCTGAAAACTGGCTGTGGGGTTCAGCAGTATAAGTCTGGGAAGCTCTCCTCTGCAGTAAAGGAGTCAAATAATCGTTTGTTTGCCTCCTGAGTATATTTATCAAAAGAAGCATTGCATTTAGACCAAACAAAGTCTACTCCATTTTCTTCCTTCTTATGCCAGCTTAGACTATCTGTATTCTTTTCTATACTAGAAAAGGCCATCAATGTACACAAAGTAAATTCCTTCCTTCATTATTCTTTACAGTATTATGCACTGTGGTGGCAAAACTATGCCTAAAAAATAAATTCAGTGTAAACAGAAAAGGTAAATAGTGCTGAAGGCCAGACAAATATTTGAAAAGCAAAAAAAAAAAAAAAAAGAGATTTGGCTTCTGTCTCTAGATCTTTTTCTGGAAAGATCTTTTCTGGAAGGGTCTGGGGGTTTTAATTTAGGTTTTGTTGTGTCATTTTTCCAGGAATGCAACAGCAGGAGCCAATATGTCCTTCACAGCCTATGGAATGTGCAACCAATCCCCAAACAATAGGAATGGGATCAGAGAGGCTGAAGGTTACAATATGTCCCTTATCTAAGCATCAGAAAAGACCTAACAAAACTAAACAGGCTGCCGGTGATCAATACAACAGCCCAAAATGTCTACTCATGGCCAATTTCAGTCTTTAGAAAGAGTGTGAAATGTGTACAAGTTATGCAGAGGGCTTTACTTATAAGAATTCTTTTTGTTAGAGCTGGTACAAGTGAGAAGATTGTTTCTAAATCCCTAAGAGTTATTTCCTATAAGAAAATTCTTATTTAGTCCGATGTCTTCTTACAAGAGGAGTCTATATAGGTAAAAGAGATTCATGATTCATAATAAGTGACAGAAAATAAAGACCAAAAAGGTGTTTAGGCTGAAACTATCGCTCAGTACAAGCTACCCCCGTGCCTTCTAAGGTTTAAACTGCTCCTTCATGCAAGCTACCTTCATGGAAAAATGTTAGACCAAAATTTCCACCAGTCATCTCGGTTCTTCATTTCTTTCCTCTAGCCACTAGGAATCCTCTATGCTTATCTCAACAGATTTAAAAAAAAAAAAAAAAAAGAGAGAGAGAGAGAGTAAAATGAATAGAAAACATCAATGCTATTGGATTGGCTTGCCTTAATTCGACCTGCAAGTTTCAGACACCTTCCTATACAAAGTCTTTTAGTTGAAAAGGTACCTTAACCAAGATTTACAAAAAAAAAATCATAGGTTATATTAAGAGTTCTGCTTTCAGATGCAGCACACCCTGGTGCTACAAACTACTTTCTCAAATACAACACTCATGATTTGATCCTCTGTACACTGTACACTGGCACATTTCTTCAACTGGCTCACATATTATACCCACAATCTTAGTCTGTGTTAAGAGGGGGTGACGAAGAGAGGATGTATGTTAATGGGAACATGCATCAGCTTTGGTAAGGCACCATCACAAGCACGAGATTAGGCCATTGCTTCCTGTGCCCTGAAACAGGAAACCTTCTGTCCTGAAACAGGAATTTGCATTACAATTACATAAGGTTGCCATACTGCCAGGTCATCAATGCCAGGGTGAACCACACCTGTTTTGCCACAGTATGGAAATGCAGCCCTGCTTTTCCAAAGAATATCAAACCACCTCTCCATGCAGGCAATTTATTAAAACTAGGCATGTCCCAGGAAGGAATAGCAGCCATCGCACAACACTGACCCCTACTGGCTATCTCAAGAGTCCCATTCCATACGTCAAGTCCAGAGGATTGCCTCTGTAATGGCTGGGTTAAATATGGGGAGAGAACCCCCAGGTGGCTGCAAATGTCGACTCATAGTGGCATAACCCAGTTAAAGCTGGTTCCAATTGAACTGAGAACCCTAAGTTGCAGGAGGATGCTGCCAGGAAGAAAAAAAAATGTTCCTTCTGTTTTCACATGTCCTGCCTACAAAGCTTCTGTGATACAGAGATAAAAATACACTAACTTGAATGATTACAAGAAAAGAAACTGTATTTAGAAAAGCAACATCCTTGGTACACAATGTAGGGCCTGCATTAGACATGTCCTACTGGTACTGGAATGCTTTTGACATGCCTTTTAATTGGGCTGTTAATGCAGCATTTTATTATTTTAGCATTTTTAATGTACTTTGCATCAAGGGTAACTTCACAAATCCCTACATTATTCATTCTGCCTTTCCTATTATGTGACTTAACCCTTTGGAAAGGCAGCAGAGATATGAAACTCTGCAGCTGTGCCCAAAGCTTGAGGTTGGAAATGAACAAAAGAGGTAATCTATGCTAACTTTAGGTGTAACATTTCTGCATGAGGTTAACCTGCATAGAACAGCAGTTACTACCATAAGCAACTTGCTGGGCAGACTGGATAGACCATTATGAAGACCATGTAACAGCTGCTGTGCAGCCGCACTGAATATATCCAGCTATCCTAAAGCTAGCCAGTTAAGTGTCTATGGGATGGCCAGACTTAGCCAGATAACTTATCCGGTTAACTCAGCTCCTCCTAGTTATGCCCCCAGAATGCACCTGACTTAGTCAGATAATTGCCCAAATATTCATTTAGCCGGATAATTTCTGAGTTATCCAGCTAACTGCTTCTGAGTATGGACCTCCTGGTCTTTATCTGCTGACATTACTAAGTTTCTATGTAAATCTTAATATGCCCCCCTTTGTGGTTCAGAGAGATAACTGCATAAGGAAGTAGGTAAGAGGCTAAAATTCAAATTAGCTGTAAAAAATTGTAAAGGAGGAAAAGCAAAGCCCTTTCAGACACTGTTCAGAAAAGAATAAACTGCATTAAAAAGCTTCATTGTCTAACACTACAGAGGTTATGGGTTTGAAATATATCATCATAACGCAAAAGAGCAAAATGAGAAACTTGTATTCTCAATCTGAAACTTACACACAAAACACGGTTGCACATAAGTTCCCTAGGTGCTACCTTTCTAAAGCATTCGGGGGATCTTAAGTGAATGAAAGATACTTTTGTTACGCCATATTTTTATTGTCCCTTCTGTTTGATCACTTCCTAGGGAACTGATAAGCATGGAGGAATCCTGCATGGAGCAGTAATTACTACCCTTACCAAAAGAGTAACCATAACCAATAAGCCTTGATGCTTTTTACGCAACTATAACATCACTCTCTACTTTTTTGATGGCATGGGGTTGGATGAGGGATATTGATGACCACCAACACAAGCCCTGACTTTTACAGTCTGGGGTACTGATACGCAGATATAAAAGTGAAAAAGTATAGGAGTGCTTCTAAGGCCAAATCCAGAAGCGAAACACATCTGCACTGTCTGAATTTTCAAGACGGCTCATCGAAAAACTGCACAGAGTGGCAGTTGCCACCCTTAAGAGAAACAGGGGGTAACTTTCACAGTGCGGCAGATACTATCAGAAGAAGCTTGCTGGCAGACTGGATGGACCATTTGGCATTTTTCTGCCATCATTACTATGTTACTATGTAATAGTCATGAGTGCCCCGAGGCTCAGCATCAGCACCACACATTGCCCTGTAGAAGAAACTGGGCTCAATTCCCAAGCCTGCTCATTCAATCGCAGTCTCTGTGAGGCAAATCTCTGAGCCCAGGTACACCAGTGATACCTACTGACCAGACTCAGGGTGTAATATCTACTAGGTTCCAGAGGGAGCTATGGTCTGTAACCCCTGACCAAGGACTGTCACCATAGTCACTGGGTTCAACATTGGGAAAGGGATAAAAATGGGCTGCGAAGGAAGGCGTCCTGCACCGCAGGTCCAGTAATGTGTACTTCAGAAACCCAAAGGAGCAGGAGAAAACTATGGCCAAGAAATAATTGTTACCCTTGGCAGTCCGCGGGCTGCTCCCACAGACCGCTGCAATCATCTCCCTGGCTAGGCCTTCCTTCTTGCCTTTCGGCACTTGGCCAGCGGATGCTGGACTTCCTCTAATTTAAAGGGCCAAGGGCGGGAAAAGCCCAGCAGCGCTGAAAGATTATATCACTTGCTAAGCTTTATAAAGGGCTCACTCGCTCCTGCCCTCATCGCCTTAACAACACGTCCCACTACTCCTGCAGAAGAGTGTGTTGCTTCAGCATCTTGTCTTCAATCCATCCTTGTCTTCAGTTCCAGCCTTGTTTTTAGTGTTCCTTGCCTGATCCTTCCTGCCTATCCATCCCTTCTTACTTTTAGGACAGATACCCGGTTTGACCTCGGCCTGCCATCAGATAAGCTTGACCGCAGCCTGCAATGACCACTGCCTGATACTGGATTCGCCTGACCACCACCTGCCTCTGACCAATGCTCAGGACATTGTACTCATCTGACCTCCATCAGTTCCAACCCAGTTATCCAAGGACAACCACCTTCGCTATCAGCAGAGATCCCCACCTAAGACCTGTCAGCCCCTATACGCAAGGGTTCAATCTGAGGGGAACAAGGGCTGGTATAGGCGAAGCACTAGCTGGGTCTCTGCTTCACCCAGGTCTGTCTGCCTGCCGATGGTGGGTACCTGCAGGTTGTGCCAATCCTGCCTCTGTCCAAAGGTCCACTAATGCAACAACAAAAGTGGCACCACCCAAAAAGACAGGAATAAAATAAATGTTGGCTTACAATACTGATGAAAAATCATCTAAGTGAGAAAGATCAAAACTGTACCATCTTTCCAGACTTACCACAAAAAGTCAAGATTTAGGTGACAAGCTACATGTGGCACATAAAGCAGTGTTGCTTAACTGTAACAGGTGTTCTCCTAGGACAGCAGTAGGTTAGTCCTCACATGAGTGACATCATTCGATAAAGCCTGGCACGGAAAACGTATGTAAAAGTTTCTGGAACTTTGACAGTACACACTGAGCATGCCCAGCCTGCCCTAAACCATGCATCCATGTGGAGTCCCTCTTCAGTCTAGTAATATAGAATTTTGATTAAGATTAAGAAACCCATCTTATCGCGTCAAGCACGACATCCCTTAGGGGTCTTCTGGGCGCACATGCGGCAACCCCAGACGTCATGCGATACCCCCAGGCAGAGGACATTCACCTCGCGGGGGGTCCGTAATGGACATGGTCCTCAGACACTGGAAGCATCAACGGAAACCAGGCGAGGCCATGACTAATGAAAAGAAGGGGAAATAATGAGAACATGTCAGCGGGCAGTCGAAGCCAGCAGGCACCAAGGCACCGCTACTGGGGGGGGGGGGGGGGGGAAACAGAAGCAAAAGTAAACTTACTGAACCACTGAAAAACCTAACTAAGGAGCCTAAGGAGGGAACCGAGAGGGACCCAGTGATGAAGCACGCAAAAAAAAACTGAAAAGAATTGGTGAAATGTTTTCCAAGGCAATTTTCTGAAGAAAAAGCCAAGAGCTCACTTAAACCACGAGGCAAGAGCTCTGCTGAAATAAAAGACTGAAGAGGGACCCCCGCCTGGACGTGAGGTTTAGGGCATGCTGGGCATGCTCTGTCTGTACACAGTTCCAGAAAGTTTGACATAAGTTTTCCGTGCTGGGCTCCATGTGTGAAAACTACCATCCTGCATATCCTATGGGTATATCTAAGAACTACTTCTAACTTCTAAAACATTAACTGTGCAAACTCACATCAAAGAAATGATGTATGCTAAATTTTTTCATTTTTATATTTATAGACTTTTTTTTTTACAAATAAATGCCCCAAAGCAGCTAAAATCACAACACAATAAGACCAATACAATAAAATATCAATACAAAAACTACCAAATTATAGAGGTTTTTGAATGGTCACAGATTTAAAAAAAAAAAAAAAGTAGCAGCTGAATTTAGGATATCAAAATTAAATCATATTTTTTTTATTTATTTATAAATTCTGGTCCATCTCCCTAGAAAAAAAATCCTGCTCTATACAACAAAGACCAGCACTAATCAACAATGCACCAAAAAATATAAAACACAGTATGCTTTCTCAATATCAGACTATAATGCTATAAAACTCCTTTTAACATTACAGCAGAGCACACGCATCAAACCAAGATCCAGATGAAAGCCAATGGTTTTGTACTTTAGAGTAATATATAAAGTGTTCGTGGAAATATTAGGACTGTTTAACTAAAACGGTAGTGTGAATCTGTCATTGGTATTTTGGAAATAATTCCCAGAGAGGTAATGGTAGAAACTGTCTCCTTCCGTTGTCACTTGGCTCTTAAATATAACTACACTTAATGCTCTGCTGCAGTCTTCTATTTTGGACCCGAGCGCTGTTTTATGAGGCAGTCTCCCATTCATGGAACACAATCCTTCCTACTGGTTTCAAATATAGTGAAGTACGCAGCAAGGATTAATGCAGACAGCTTCTATAAGTAGTCTAAGAAACGGCTGAGATGCCTAAGTGCCTAAGGGGTCTTTTTTTTTTTTCCCCCCCCCCCCCCGCTTAACATTCTGAACTCTCTTTTCAAAAGCCAGCAAAACAAACACCTATGCAGTTGTCCAAGTTGCACATTTCTCCTAGAACGCTTATGCCAGTGTATTCCTTCTGTGGGTGAAATCAAACTCAGCGTTTGATTTCGTATGAGCGGCCTAATATGCAAGAGTGCAGCAGACTGCCCGGGGGTCGAAGCATGCCAGACAAAGGAAGTTTATCTCCTCACCAAGGGAACATTCATTCCTTTCCTAAGAATAAACTTACAACAAGCAAAAGGTCAGGATAAAGGTCTGGGCTTTACACTGACCACTGACCACCAGCACTCAGGTATAGCCACCAGCTGTTGGGGGGGGGGGGGGTCAGCTACTCGGTTCAGCTTCTGATAGGAGAACTGGCTGTAATGTGATGACAGCCTCAAGAAAGAGAGAACTGACAGGAAAGCAGGAGGGAGGGAGAGAATAACCAATTACATGTGCTTGAAAATAACAAAAGGTGCAATAAAAAATAAAATAAAAGCAGCAAGAAGATAGAGTCAACATTTTTGGTGAAGTGCCATTTCAATTCCAGAAAGAAATGCAGGAGGTCTCATTCAATAAGGATTCATGCATGCAACAAGTCACATTTAGTTAAACTTTGCACTTGTTTTATAAGAGAGTGCAATCAGCCAATCAGATCATGTCCAAATGTTCACACCCCTTTTCTACAAAGAGCTGTTACCCCAGGCAGTGGATCATCCCCTTGCATTGTTTTTAAAATTGCTCACATATGTATTGTTTGCAGCATTGTCTAATCACAAGAGATTGTAGAGAGGGAAAGGCATCAGGAATTTCCAGGGGCAACTCCCTAGGGTTTGTATTATAGTGGAGGTTGAAGTGCCAGTTTCTGTGAGCGCAAGACGGTCATTTCCATCAACAAAGTAAGAAGAAAATATATTTTAAAGAACATGACAACTGTACCTGCTTTCCAGAGCATAACAAGAGTGGCGTTTGGTACTGAGTTTGAGAAACAAGGGCAACTAATAGGGAGAAAAGGCATCCACACAAAATATTAATATTGTGAGGCTTCATTCTTCACTTCTTATTTCTGTTCAAATTACATTTAACTTCCGACAAATTGCTTAGCAATTCAGGCTCGTAAGGGAGAGGAATCCATGAAGAAATATATAAATTAACTTCTAGCACTGGAAGCGTAAACTGAGCGTAATTTAAGCTTCCAGCACTGCTTATCAGATGTAGCGCTGGAGCCGCCGGGAGCGGGTGAGTGGGACTCTCGCTCCTGGCAGGGATGAATTTTCATCACAGGGAGGAGGTTAGGATAGATGTTCGTGAGGGGGGGGCAGTGAATACTTTTAGACTGGTGGGTTCAAAATAGGAGGTGTGGCGCAATGAACGGGAAAAGGGTGCAAGGGGTGATGTGGAGGCCACAGACGGGCCATAAATCTGTTTGGGGAGCACTGGTCTGATTTATGAGAGGATGGGTGCTGTGAGCCCTTTGATTTTTTTTTCTGTGTTTTTCTTTTTTTTTTTTTGGAACTGATACAGCGCTTCTTACTCAGATATCTTTTAAAGATATCTGGATAAATAGCAAGTTATCCGGCTATATATATCCAGCTAGCTTTAAAATCTAATCAGCTATATTAAAAAAAAAACCGGTTAGGTTTTAAAGCTAGCCGGATTCATGTAGCCAGATAACTTCACACTAGTATATTCAAGGCAAGGTTTATCCCACTGAATATACCACTAGCCGGATAACTTGTCCACTAAACGGCTTGCTTAATATTAGCCTCAAAGTGTTCATTTTGGGTGGGGGTGTTGTCTGGACACTGTCAAACAGCTAACGCAATTGTCAAGATGTCTTGAAACCACTCTTCAGACTGCATGGGCCAACTCACATGGCCAGGGGAAGCAACCCAACCACAATGGGCACACAGTGAGGGTGGGAAGTGGTATGGTATGTTAGAGAAGACCTTCAAGCTTAGCTTCAGGTCCTTGTTTTTAATGTGGATCCAACAGAAACCTTGCGTCATTCAAGTATTATCATCTACAGGGCCCCAGGGGTAATTTTCTGAAAGAAAAAAAATATGCTGCTATCCCCCTCTCTAACCCATACTCAGCCCCACCCATGACCTTGTTTCTCCCTCCACCCACCTACCTTCCCCATGAGGGCCTCTCTGCTCACCTCGGCAACTGGAGGGATAAGCTCTGCCAGCCACCATGGAGGCTGTAGCAGATGCTAAAGAGTTTCTCCTCACTTCAGCTGGCAGGATTGAGCTTGTCAGCTGCCGCAGTCTCTCTTCTCTATTCGGTGTGCCATCACAGGCCTCTTTAGTTGGGGGGATTTTTAAACCTCATGAATGGCACTTCCTAATCTTGTAAGATTAGCAGCTATGAAGAGCCAGTTTGCTAGTTTTGAAAATTCTCACAGCACTAAGTCTGCGGCACAGTACCTAGAGATTTTCCCCATGTCTGAAGCCTTGAACTGCACAAAATTTAAGAAAAGAGAATTTGCCAGAGTAGAAAAAGGTTACGGTCAATGACCCAGCAGAAAATTACCAGTGCAGGGTCTTTCTGGTGGGAAATACAATTTAAGAGAGATTTTATCCTATTCATAATGGAGTGAATTTTCAAACGGCTTCATCCGCAAAAATAGCATATATGCACTTAAATAGCATGTACCCACAGATGTGCACGTATGTTATAAAACAGCCACGTCCCTAGATGTGGGAAGACGAATACACACATGGAATGCATAATTGAAAAATAAAAAAAAATATACCAATGAAAACTTAATCTTGAATCATAATCCTAAACCAAGCATTTTGATATTTAGCAGCAGGCAGTGAGTAGTTAGTGGGTCAAAGTATGAGATCATATTATAAAGATCAGAGAAAAATAAACTTGTCAAAAGAAATTGTAAATTCCTCTCTCTCCTCCTCCCAAATTTCTGAGGCTAGTTTCCATGAGAGCTCGGATCACGATAAGATAAACGATGCATGACGGTAAACAAAAGTCAACATTGCCGAAATTTACAAATTGAAAAATAAATAATCCCTCCCCATGGACTTTCCCCTATGATCCCCCAGCCCTGGACGCGTATTACTCCTTCAATGGCATCTCCAAAGTCCAATTGGGTCAGGAGCAATCCCCAGTCAATCGAAGCCTGCTGGGCCCCAGTTTAAAAGCGGCCAGCTCCATTTTGATATGTTCAGTCACACAACATAAGGCTACACAACAAAATGGTGCAGCAGGACCCAGTGGGGTAGGAGCAACTGAAGACTTTGAAGAAGGGGTAGGAGTTATCTTGGGGGGGGGGGCGCTTAAGGAAACACCCAGGGGAGGGGAGGGCATTCCATTTTTAAATTTCAGTGGTGGTGAGAGTTTTGCAGCGGTGGCAGGAGACTGGACCAGAGTGGGTGCCTGTATTTGAAACAAAAAGAAAAACCCAACATATTTAATTGGGAGTTTTCCTTCCTTTTGAAATGACATGTAATAAAACATGTTCTTTCAAAACAAATGCATACCCCAAGCAAATACCAAAGTAATAGGCCCAGCTTAGGAACCGATCTAAAATTGTGATCTTTTTGTTTGCCTCCAGATCTAAGATAGAGTTGAAGCAGATCCCAAAAAATGTGGAGTTAGCACATAAGCATTTAGTGAAATTTAGACCTCCTAGTGCTTCAATCATCTTATCTTTCCTCCATTAAATTTCACGTTACTATTGTTCAGGCTTATTTGTGTGTTGCATTATTTGGGTGTCAAACTAAATATTTAGCAAACAAACACACAAGAAGGGTTTGTAGAGGAGAAGAGATACAAAGAAAGGGAGAGTAGTTTGAAACTTATGAACAGTCGAACTAGTTGTCAAGGTTGATGCAACTGCGTACAAATTTCAAATTTGTGCTAATTCAGCTTCTTTCTAATGAATGCAACCATGAGTCCAATATATGCACTGATATTTCTCTGTAAAATGGAAAAAAAAATCATTTTTTTAGAACTGGGGATCATGAGTGATTTATGATAGCCTAATCTGACCTTGCCTTGCATATTCTCAAAGTGTTCTTATTTTCCTACTGATTTTGATATCAATGTAAAAGTGCGAGAATGTTGATGTTCAAAAATGAAAAGAAGAGGAAAAAGGATATAAATCCAATATGTACCTTATAAAACAAAAGTAATAAATATAAATAATTTATATAACAGCAGATGAGAATATCATCAATGATTGCCTCAAGATCTCTCTTTGCAGCCTCTCGCCACTCAATGGGCCGCAAGCCGCAATCGGTCAGTGAAGCAGTTAGTTAGTCATAATCATTTATTGTCATCCTGCTGTAAAGTTATAACAAAATTTTTTATGAAAAAAATTTTACTTTAGTAATATTTTAAATTAGAAATCTCAAACACTGTGATAATACACCACTAGAAAATCTAAAGATCAACTATGTTTCCCACATTACAAACTACCCCAAATGCTAAAATTCCCACTTTCTCCCACTATCTAATATGCAGAAGTCGAAGAGACATATACTTAGCTTAATTTAACACGGCCCACAGGGCTCATACAGTGTGAAACACCGTCATCACATTTAAAGCTGTCCTTTAGAACTGTCTCGACATGTTTCGATTGCACAAGCAATCTTCTTCAGGAGATCAAAAACGAAGATCTAAATATCAAGCAAATGTTCTTCAACCCCGAACAGAAAAACTGCCTCTTCCTGCACATTCAAAAATGGCGCCTTGGCGTTTATGGCGTTTATGCCAACGACTGGCATTCATTTGGCAGGTTTAAAGTGATGGTGAAGCAGCTCAGTAGGATGGGCCAATATGACTGCATCAGTTGGTAAATCTTCAAGGTAGGCATATAAATGATGCAAAGTGAGAAAATATTTTCAGAAATTTAAAGGTGAAATTTCAAAACATTACGTGCACAAATATTAGCATATTTGTAAGTAGCCTCTACTCACATATTCCATATTTTATAAAAGTGGAAAATTGCATAGTTTTACTTTCACATACAAATATATGCATGTAAGATAGGGTGTTTCAGGTTGCGGACAACACTTGCGCATGTAGGATGCTATTTTAAAAGACACTGATGTGTTCATTTTCCAACTTCCTCGCTTACTTATACACCTGCTAATTATCTGGTGTAAGTGATATTAAACATGTTTATTGTGTAGTACTGACTGGATGGAAAGTCTGGGTAGACTGGGGGGCTGAATTCAGGCTGAAGGACCAGGAAAATCTTGATGACCTAAAGAGGGACTGGATGAGCTGGTGGTTGATTAATTTCCTCTATTCATGCATGTTTTAAAATTGGTCGATTTACTTGTGCTCATCAAAACTTATATGAGTAAGTCCTAATTTAATTTCACACGTAAAATATACGTGTGTGTATATATTTAAAATAGGTGGGTAAAGTGTGCGGGTTCAATGCATTGAAATGTATGGTTTCAATGCATTGCTTGTCCTCATGCATTGGTGTACATATGCGTATTTTATGCAAAAATCTGTTTTAATGAGAAAATTCCACACATAAAAAAAGTATATAATCATCATAAGGTGTATAGTTGTCTCTACTATACACCACCCAAACAGTACAACAGATGAACAATTTTCAGCGGAACCCTCCATTGTACAAAGCCCCCTATTCCACTTCGCTAGCCCCGCTCTGTCCAGACTCCAACACTAGCTACACTTGCAAGGAACTGAAAATTTCACTCCGCAGTCTATAGGTCAGTGAACCCAAAAAACATTTTGAAACAGGTCGAAATTTTTTATAGCGAGATAGTTTATTAAAACATACAGACATTTTTTCCATAATTAAGTGGTGCATCTGAATTTTCCACATTGCTACCGCGGGAAGTTCTTTATTTATCCACTGGATCGGTATGCATCATCGGATGATCACGCAGGATTTACACACAAAGAGCAGAAGACCCCCATCATCCAATTCATAGTCATCCAATATATCCACCAGACAAAGAAGAACCCGCCCAAACCAATACGCAGTGAAACGTATCTCCCCAAAATTTCTCTATAGAGGGACAGTCCCAAACATAATGAAGGTATGAGCCCACCACAATTTCAAATTTAAGATAATTACCGGAATCACAATGGAGACTTTCTGAGCCTAAATGGTGTGAATACATATGCATATTTTATAGTAAGCATAGCATGTATGTGATATGTGTATGTTATAAAATACTATGGTAAAACTACGCACAGCCACTTACATGCTGCCACGTGCAGTTCTTTGAAAGTTATCCTACCTCTGTACGACAGATTAGCCTGGCTCGTTCTATTTAATTTTCATTTCCTCTGTGGTAAAGAAGTATAGAAAAACAGATTGCAGCAACATGATTAGCCCAGCCAACTAAATCAGTTCCTGAAGATGAGTCTCTGTTCCTTCAATTTGTCTTTGCTGTTGCACCACAAACTGTAAACAAACGTCTCTCCTTCCCATTTTGTCAACGTGTGATGGTGCTGAACTCTCCATCCAAAAGCAACAGAGAATGTGCTTCATGATAAGCTCATCAGTCACTAGCTAAAGCAGGACAGACGACAATCTTTACCAACATCAAGCCAACCAGGTTAAACTGTTAACCAATTACTTCCCCAGCAGATGTCGTAAGTATGCTGGGGGAATGTTTTTCATTCCCACTCACTTGTTTTTTTTTTATATTCAACTTTTAGTCAATGCACATTAACTAAATTACAGTAGGGGCAATTTTCAAATGTCTGGGTAATTGCAAAGTGGGTATTTTTCCCCACAGACTTTGAACCGATTCTGAAAGGGAAAGAAGACGCATACGTTCTCTGGAACATTGCCTAGGCGAAAAAATTACCCACAGACATTTGCACCTACTTTTTCTGTAGGTACTTTTTCCCCCTTCAAAACTAGGCACGATGTTGCATTCCTTGTCCTAACCTGGCCCCTGGAAACAGCTTTGCTCAATGCGGGTAAAAGTGGAACAGCCCATACAGAGGATGGACAATTTTACTACCCTTTTGCCTGGGTAAAAAAACCATTTACCCCCATAAATGGCTGATACACATGAAATATATTTGCATACATTTCATTAAAGTTATCCTGAGAATCAGAGCAGCTAGGGGATACCCAAGGATTGGTCTGAGCATCACTGGTCTAAAGAGATGTTTTGGTCAACTAATTGGGGCTCTGCACACACATCTGAAACTTAAAATGGATGTTACTTGACTTGCAAAGCAAATAAATTGAATCAGAGGTTGAAGCAGTTAAAAAAAAAATGAGGATACTATCTCTCCTTTCAATTTCACTTGCTCCCTCTGTCCTCTCTCCTTGGTTATGTTCCTTCGCTCACAGTCTGATCTTTCAGCTTCTCTCTCTTCTTGCCTTGGGATCTCTCTCTCTCCCATTTCTGCACGCTTTACTTAGTTTGAAATGCATGCATATGATGCCAGCTGTTCCTGGCATGCCGGGAGAGCGTACCCAGCGCCACAAGGGCAGCCAGGATGCTGCCAGAATAACACGGCCCAAATTTATTAAACTGAGCTGCAGTGCACCATCCTGGAGGGTTCCAGCCTCTGACAATGCCGATGCTTTAACTTCCAGCAGCTGGGAAGGAAGGGTTGCAGCACTGGGCTTCAGAAATGGAAGTTGTGGAAAAATTCTTGAGTGGGACTAGAGGCACAGACCGCCCCATGTCAGGAAATGAATTGCTTAGCTCAAGCATTCACAATACTGAATTTGCCAGTTTGTGCATTTTGATTAGGAAGAGAAAGAGCACGCTTAGATGCCTTCATTCTGACCTGCCCATCGGTATTTACAATTGCAGCAATGAACTGTATGTAATTGGATGGCTATGCTGGGTCCAATGGTAGGATAAACTCAGTGGGTTCTGGGTTCTTCATGTCTAGCCTTCTTTTTTTTTTCAGGTTTCTGTTCCATACCATCCTGAATCCTTTTTTTTTTTTCCCAAAGTCTCCTTACCAGCCTCCACTTTCTCCGTCAGTCTCCAATCCTGGTTTCAGAAAGCATTTGCCACTTTTTCAGTATGCATGGAGTCTCAGACTCCGGTTCTCAAGGACCACAGACAGGTGTGGTATTCAGGCTAACCATAATGGATATTCAAGGAGTGACTTCTCTTCTGTCCATTCTTGCCCTATCACTTTCACTATTTCCTTGTGCTACCTCTTCCCTAGATCAGGCACTACAGAAATCCAGAGTATAGCTATCTCCACAAATATCAATTTTGGTTAATGATATGTTGACAGACAAAACACTACTGCCAGAAGGAAGAGGGGGGTGTGCACGACTGCTCAGCAAAATCCTCTTATTTTGGCCATAAAATCTATGTTATCTTTTTGTCCTGTTATTACTGCAATTGCTACAAAATAATCTTTCACGTCAAGTACACAGTTCTATTAAAAAAAAAAAAAAAAAGAGGGCTTAAATTCAAAGATGGCAAAAAACAAAGTACTTTCCGCTAAAGCAAATCAGATGGTAATCACCATATAGAATTCTTCAGCACGACGGCAAAGCCAAAATGCGGACAATTTTCAGAGCTATTTACGCTGACACAGAGCGATTTTGGAGGGTAAAATGGCTTGGCTGAGAATTGTCCTACTCAAAGTCCCACAGCAGGCGTCCTTTTTAGCTGGGGGGGGGGGGGGGGCGGAGGCATTCCCCTGGGCGCCCGTAGGCGGAAAGGAAAGCAACGCACGCGCGTTCCATTTTCAACGGACGTGAACGCGCTCTTTCGGCCCTTCCCCTCCCCCTCCATCATTCCAGACAAATAGAAGAGGCGAAGCGCACAAGGGGGGGGGGGGCGCTTTTAGCATGCACCCATTTTGCGCTTGCTCATTTTCAGAGCGACGTGGCAAGCACGGCTAATCTCTCTGAAAAGCCAGGCAAAGCGCACGTCACTAAAAGCAACCGTGCAGCTTGCAACTGCACGGGGCCATCTGAAAGTTGCCCATCCCTCCTTTAAAAAATTATTTAAGACATAGGGCGAGCCTCCAGTTTAATTAACGTCCATTATTCAACGATTCCAGGCAAATTTGTAAATATGCCACCGCCGTCCCCTAATTCCCCCCCCCCCCCCCCAGCACTACATCACGACTGATCCCAGAATTCTGCACGCATCTCTGAGAAAAGGTTGCACTGCAGGCTGTGTTTCAGAATTACCAGATCACCGCCAGATTACCAGATTGCTCATTACATGTCTACCATCAGGATCCCGAAGCCTGGTACAATAAGCAATAAAAAAAATCAGATCATATATTCATTTGGCTACATAACAACAATCCAAGGCAGTTTTTTTTTTTTTTTTTTTTTTTAATGTTTTTAGTTCATCCTACGACTCTTAGTTGAAAAGGAATACAAAACACAAATCATTACTAACTTTCATTAATTTGTGGCCTCCTGTGGGGTTGCCATGGCAACTAGGGACTTCTTCCATTGAAGGCAACGTGGCCGTGGCCCAATAAATCCAAATGACTGCCGTGGATGAGCTGCAGTTTGGAGTGATGGTGCAGGCACTGTATATTTCTCTGTGTCTCTCTCTCTGTATTTAAGGCATGCTGTCAGTGGTTGGTAAAATATGAATTTGATCATCACTGACACTTGTCTAACCCTGTGGTGATGCAGCACTAGCAAGCAGAGGACTGGCCGATGCTGCTAAACCACTTTGCATTTGTTTGGCTGCTGAGTGTCAGGTGTTTTTTTAAATTTGCATAACTTTCCTACTATACCTCAGCTACAAACAAATGCTCAGGCCACGAAGACTTCCAAAATGGTGGTGAAAATACAGAATGCAAAAGGCTAAGAGAAATGCATGATTTAACTAAGATCATAATCATTGATACGGAGACTGTATGGGGTTTTCTAATTTCATTTTACCAGCTCTGAACCATGCTTTTTAAACAGAACAATGCAGGTTCTTAGTTTCCGAACACCAGCTGTACACATAGGATTGTCGCCTCTTCTAGGCCAATCAAGTCCTACTTTTGCCTCATTGCATGCATGGAATTCTACCTCTGATTTCCCTCAGAAAAGTAGGCCCAAGCCTACCAATGCATGCAGTTGGGGTTTGATTTAGTGGAGTGAGCTGGCAGAGAGAACTAGAAGTTTAAACAGGCCATTGGAAACACACTGTGAACCTTCCCTTCCTGTCTAGTAAATAATAGCAGAGGGTTATGTCTTTTCCCCTAGTAGCTGCTGTGCTGAAACAATCCTCCATTTCTACTGTCACTTCCATCTGGTTTTCCAGGCATTGCTTTCTTTAGTTCAAGATCCTTGTGTTCAGTCATAATCCTACTCATAGTTATATATATTGCTATGGTGTCTGATGTCTGCTAAAGTACCTATATCCTCACAAAGGGGCTTTTTCTTGAACAGCAGTTCAGATATCTGTTATGAACAGTCACTGTTTTTTCTTTTAAATATGGCAAAAATCAAACTTCATAGAACTATACCCTGATACAGTAAAAATACTGCACCCCCTACACCAAGAACATTCTGCTCCTCAGAATACATTTTCAAAGCCTCATCGTACTATCTCCTATGAAAGCAATTCTTGTTGCAAGGGCATTGAACTAATAGAATCTAGTCACCAGTGTAATAGCCACTTTAGTGAAAATAACCAAAACCAAAAAAAACCCCCACATTTAATAGGTGGAAAGATGTCTCACTTACCAGACAATGCCATTCCCGACCCTCAGCCGGAACAATATTATCTGTTGTGAACCTACTAACTCTTGCTTACTGCAATACTGGTTTGAGTACTGGATTAATGATCAACTTCCTAGATAGTTAATTTGTAATTCTCTACTGATTTAACCCTTCGTCTTGTTATTTGACACCCAACTGCAGAAACAGTCTAGTCCATTGCAGTGAAAGTGTGGCAAACAGAATTGTAATGAAGAAAGTCATGTAATGAAATAAAGTACTTTTATAATCACAGATTTCCAACCAACTATCTAGAAAAGGCAGTGGATGGGCCTAGCCCCGACAGCCTCATGGTACTACTGCACACTGCTATGCGGGAGACCTCGGTTCAGTTCGAGAACCCGGACTCTGGTTCATTAGACTAGAGAGGGTTGGGGGATGCAGTATTCATGGCCCCTGGGCAAGAAAAGTTTGGCATCACACAAAAAATGGCTCCTGGGGGTGGGATTAAGGTATACTGTGTTCCAAAAGGAACCATGGTGTGTGGTCCTCTACCTAGGACTTTTACTGGATCACAGAGGAAGAAGGACGATGGAATAAAATGGAGGAAAGCCTAGCTGGCAGTGCGTGAAGATTTGTTTGATGCTGTAGCCCTATCACGGCAGGATCTGATTGCACCGGAAGCCCAAAGGCACAAGAAGAAGCTGCCAAACTAAAACAAAACTATCCTATGATAACCCAATTTCGGTATGGAACAGGGGAAAATTTTCAAAGATATTTATCTGGGTAAAATGGCCTAACTGGAAATTGTCCTCAAATATGGGGAAAAGTAAGTTTGTGTTTCAATGTTTACGCTTACTTTTGGTCACAGGAAAAAAAAAAAAAAAAAAGAGGCATTCCTGTGGGCATTTTTAGGTTGGGGAAGAAAACCAGAACACAAAAATTAGCCCACCAAATCCACCCCCACGTTAAATCTCTTAAAACATGCACACAAACTTTTCACTGAAAATTTTTTTCAAAATCCAAAATTATGTGCATAAGTTTGCCAAGATATTCAGTGGGCAATTTTGTAAAAGGACATTTCTGGAGGGTAATGCTCAATGG
The DNA here is from genome assembly GCF_901001135.1 of Rhinatrema bivittatum. Lineage (NCBI taxonomy): Eukaryota > Metazoa > Chordata > Amphibia > Gymnophiona > Rhinatrematidae > Rhinatrema > Rhinatrema bivittatum. The sequence goes on from NC_042631.1 coordinate 25,738,615, forward strand.
GATGTCCACGGGTAAAGCTGTTTTTATGTGCAGAGATGACCTTTTCCAAAATTGCCTGCTCTTACATCTAAATTCACCGTACTGATTGAATTGAATCTGAATAGAAGGAAAGAGGATACCAGCAGATAATGACTACTTGGCTCTACCCAGTCTGTCCATTACTACTCCACTCAAGATCTGGTTTCCTTCCTCCCTTGCCATGTCACTAAGATCCCTTTTTGCCCATCCCATGCATCCTTTATTTCTGCCACTGTCTTGGCTCTTACCATTTTCACTTCAAGTCTGCTCCAGGTAGCACCAACCAACTCGGTGAAAAAGCATGTCCTCAAACTCCTTTCAAACCTTCCTCCTTACAGTCGACCCCCCCCCATCCTTGAGTTTTCAAGTCTATCAAAAATGCTCTCTTCAGGTACCTACCTGTAGTAATTTGCAGTGAGCTTGGTTAATTTGAAATCCAGAGCTGCTACCAGACAGGCCTGGCGGAACTTCCTGGTGCACCTTGGATGAGATCTATGTGAAAGAAAAGGCCCCGAGCCTCCTGTTTCAAAAACAGCAGCTAAATGGAATTAAAGAAAACATGCTTGCAAACGTTTTGCTTGCCTCTGAAATGAATGGACTGTTCAAGTTTTCCGATAACCAGAGGGGGAAAAAAAAAAAAGACAAATTAAATTCAGTATGACAAAATAACTCCAAAAATAAACACTGATGTTCCTGCAAAATGTTGTTTGTGTTGCTTTATTTACTCCGAACCTAAGGGATCAAGGATCTTCTTCTATTCTGTACCCAGGGTCAGTGTTAGACATATTGGGGAGGCAGGCACAGGGCAGAAAGGAAAGAGTGACCTCAATCAATGTCAAGCACTCTGAAGCTCGGCCTCAGTGCCATCCCTCCGTCTTTGCAACAGGGCCTCTTTCATTACTGGTGACCAAGGCAGCTGCCCTGTTTGCCCCCTTCCCCACCACCACCACTTCCCAAAATCCGATCCTGTCTATACCTGCGTGACAAATTTTTTTTTTTTTTTTTTAAGTCAGACCCTTTGGGTCTAATTTTCAAAGCCCTTTACAAGCACAAAAATGTTTTATACTCGTAAATCACCCGCAGGATTGTGCAGGTAAAAGAAGGTGCAAAACCCGAATTTGCACAGAGTATTGCTCGCACTCGCACGAGGCGTTCCAAGAAGTGAAGGCTTTGCACGTGTGTTTTCGACTTTCAAAACCATGAGCATAAATGTACACGCAGAAAGTTATGCATGCCACCGAGCCGGATGCAACTCTCTACACGCACGCACGTCTGTTCACGCACCAGGGCAGGCAGCAAGATTTTCAAAGCAGATTTTTCAAGTGCAGAAGTCCATGTTGAAGGTACAAAGAGGTTCCCAAACTTGCTCTGGTGACCACACTGCAGGTCAGGTTTTCAGGATATACACAGTTAGATAATACATGACTTAAATGTGCATACACTGGAAACTCAGCAGACATTATCTCCTGCATATTCATCGTGAATATCCTGAAAACCTGACGGCACCTACGGTCACCAGAACAAGTTTGGGAAGCCCTGCAAGTAATATCACTCTGTTTTTTTGTGGGGGGGGTTTTGTTTGTTTGGTTTTTTTTTACTGGAGATAAACAGCATTATTCCCGGACACATCCCAGATATGAAATTTACAGCATTCTTACAGAAATGGCATATATCTTTCTCACTCATATTTTTTCTCCCTCCCCCCCCCCCCTCTCTCTCTCTCTCACTCTGTTGCAGCCCCTAACCTGCGATAAACTTTCTGTAAGACATGTCCACGGGTTTGTAGGGAGATGCAGTAAGGTGTCTGAGCACATTTCTTCCATATTTGCAGCTATTCTCATACAGAGTTTGTTTGAAGGGAAACCTTTTAGGAATGGCACTGATGTGAGAAGCTGTAACAACCAAACCCATTGTTAAGTTTCACATCACTGGTACTCCTGGGGGTTTCTGTTCATGGGAAGAAAGCTTTAACTACATTTTCTAACACGTTGGAACGCTTCCCAGAGATGTGAGGCCTACCGAGGCAGTTCTGTGTAAAGCACACTTGAATGACAGATCAGTGAGCAGGCTTCTTTATTTATTTTTTTTATATTCAGAAGATGGATGCAAATAAATGTAACTTTGTTCAGTAAAAAAAAAAAGCAAATTATAGCTCCCTTTTGTTCCATACAAGGTACAATATATCTTTCTCTTGTTTCACCTGATTAAACGCAAGGTATTTGTTTCACTGCCTGACCTAGTGGCTGGCTCAAAATAATAGAACAAAACAGTCTGCTATTGTTACGCGAGACAATGACCTTTAGTGTCCTTGAGTCTCACCATGACCTTTCATCTTCCCTATCCCCCAATGGTCTCTCATAACAACTAAAACTATAGTCAGTTAGGCTGAATTCCAGATTGTCATAAAAAAAAAAAAAAAAAAAAAGGCCCTGTCCTTTCAAAACAAAACCAATTTTTACACTAAGGTGGGAGAGAAACACAAGTCCATTGTTCCCTCACAGATGGAAGTTGGTGTTACTACGGCAACAGCTCTAATCCTCCTTTTTACCACCTTTTTCACATCATTGGCCTATCAAGTGTGCTACCTTTTAACTCATAAGCTCAAAAGCTGGTAGTCTAACTGGCTGCCCTAATTAGCTACGATTTTCACAGTACAGACAACATGATGAGCTAATCGAAATTTGCAAAATAATGACGTACCTCCAACAAATATTCCTCCTCCTGAGGCCCGGTTTTAGAATAACAATAATGAGACCATTATTAGCGAAGGGCATTAAAATGCTGCACTGCTGCTGAACAGAGAACGTAATTGTTCCGGCCTTGTCCATTGAATCAACATCCATTGTTGTAGGCTTGAAAAATAAAGGGCCGGAGAATGGGTGCCATAATGATTGGTCTCTGCTGCCATACCGGCACTCTGTAGAATTGTTTTCTTTAGAAACTCTTGATGGGCTAGTAGTTTTGTTTAAAACAGTAATATAAAAAGGCGATTGTCTGGATGCGGGAGGGAAAAAAAAAAGTCCTATTTATTGAAATATTGCTAGCAGCGGCACGGATTTTTTTATTTTTTTTCCTTTTCCCCGACCCCCCCCTGGGATAAAAACGCAGTGGGTCACATGAACACCGTGCAGGACGATCCGTTAGCAGAGGCCACAGATAAGACGCAGTCTTGGAAGGAGGAAGTAACATCTTGGCATACACTAAAAAGCTGGGCAAAAAGAGGTCAAACCGCAGCCCCAAGTCTAAGGCATCTAACAGATTTGTTTGTATACACAAATATTTACTGATATCTAAAGCATGGAATAAACTGAATAACTTGCAATAAGCGAGAAACGCTCCCTAATGCTTAAAAGATATGTATATGGAAACATTTATCTAGCCACTTGAAATGCATATTACTTCCGGGGGGGAGGAATTCTGCATCAAAAAATTAAAATTCCTGTGAACATTGGGAGCAATCGTAAAAGTGTGTGTGGGGGCGGGGGGGCATGCAGTCCCACAAGTATTTTCAAAGGGAAACCCCCTGACCTGACCATACTCCCTACCTGCTCCATTTTGCTGGCAGTTAAGTGCTCACGCTGTGACCAGAACAGATGCCTTTTAAACCCATAGCGGGGGGAGCAGGCAATTTTCAACATGGAATGTGCACAGGTTAAACAGAAATCTTTGAAAACTGCCCTCAAATTCTGCAAAATTCTGTACTTTTTCTTTGTCATTGTAACAAAATACAGTGGTCCATATTCAGAGGCATTTTGCTGGGTAACTCAGAAGTTATCCTACTAAATGATTATTTGGGCAATTACCCAGCTATATTTTAGCTGGATATTTTATTATCCCGCTTCAGTTTAGCCAGATAACTTAAGAGGCGTTCCGGAGGCATATTGGGAAGGAGTAGGGTTGCCAACTGGCTCCAGATTTTCAGGACAGGATGATCCAGTCCTGGTTTTACTCCCACTGCATGTAGGTACTTGTAGTTTTGCTTTTCTTAGGGAATGCAATAGTGAAAGCAGAGTAAATCCCTGTATGCAATGAGGTAAAAACAGGCCTGGATCAACTTGTCCTGAAAATCTGGAGCCAGCTGGCAACCCTTATCTGGCTTCCGATATTCGTTTAGCTAGATAACGTATCCGGCTAAGTCTGGTCGTCTCAAAAAGCTGTCCTAAAGTTAGCCAGATAAAGTTATCCAGCTAACTTGAAGATAGCAGATTATATTAAATAAATAGTGTAACTATTGAATATACCTTCAGATCCAAATAAGTTTATCCAGTTAACTTTGCTGTCCAGACAATGAATGAATATGGACCTCAATCACTAAACCTTATGCAACAGTTACATTATATCACAGAAAAATATTACTCAAGGATGCTAGTTTGTTTTTTTAGCACATAATTTACCCACAAGTCTGTAACAGAACATCATAAGACAATGCACTATTCTCTCTTCCCCAGCTCATCCCAACTCATTTCTTCCTTCTTCCCAGCAGGTCTCCACCAATGTTCACTCTAAGCTGCATGGAGGTCAGCTGACTAGAGGCATTCACATCACAAAATGGCTGCAGTACTCCTAGTGGATAAAACATCGTCAACTGACCTCCTGCCTAGATCTAAGATTCTCCTCCCAGCCATGGCCGCTGTTCTCTTAAACCAGCCATGCAGACTGATACTTTTGCTCTCCATGGTTCCCTTTAACTTGTGCAGCTCAGTGTAACCTTGATGACTCTCATATAGCCCGTTGCTTCTCCTTCAACAGCCCACACAGCCCTCTCCCCCCTGAACCAGTCCACATGGTCTGAAGTAACTTCAGCTGACTGCACAACCTGATGCTCCTCCAACAGTAGCCATGTGGGCTACTTCTATTTCTCTGCCATGCTGGGCAGCCCTCATAAGAACATGCCATACTGGGTCAGACCAAGGGTCCATCAAGCCCAGCATCCAATCCAAGCCATAAGAACCTGGCAAGTACCCAAGCTCTACAGAGGGCAATTCTGCAGAGGGCCTTGTGCAGTGGCACAGAATTCCCCCAGAAGTATATCTAAATAAACATAATATAAAGGGAATGGAAATTTAGTCTAAAATTGTTTACGGTTAATCTAGTTGTGTCACCAATGATTTCTTTACAGACTTTTCTTTCTAAATATAAGAAGAAATAAAGGTCAACTAAGCAGTTATCCCACGACCATTTTTGTTGTATAACAAGATGGTGGAATATAAAATTGAAGGAAACAAGCAAACAAGATTAATTTTTAACTATTTATTTGTTTTCACCCAGAAACACAGCTTCTCCCTTCTTTCAAAACTACAGTAAATAGCAAATAAAGCCTCAAAAGGTACATTCAGTCTGTCCATAAGGTGTTTAAGGTTGTAACTGCCGCTCCATGCAGGTTACCTCCATGCTTTCTGTTTAGGGTTTGTAACTGGAGCTTTGTACAGGTTATCTCCATACAAAAACTTTACACCAAAATTTCCACCTCGGTTCTTCATTTCCTTCCTCTAGTCACTAGGGATCCTCTGCGTTTAACCCACACCTTTCTGAATTCTGTCACCACTCTTGTCCTCACCATCTCTTCTGAGAGGCATTCCAGGCATCCACCACCCCCCTTCTTTGAAAAGGTATTTTCCCCACATTGTTCCTTAGTCTACCTCTCTCAAGTTTTGTATTATGACATCTAGTCTTACAGGTTTCTTTCCAATGGAAAAGGCCTGAAGCCTGTGCATTATTAATACCTTTCAGTTATTTAAAAGTCTGTATCATATCTTGCCTATCTCTCTCCTCTGAGGTATATATATCTTCAGGTCCTTTCTCTGGAACGCTCCTTATCAATCTCTATCCTTTTTAAGATATGGCCTCCAGAACTGAACACAGTACTCCAATGAAGCCTCACCAATTACCTATACAGAGGCATTATCACCTTTTTCCTGCTGGTTTCACCTCTCTCTAAGTAGCCTAGCATTCCTTTGGCCCTAGTCACAGCCAAGTCACATTGTTTTGCTACCTTCAGATCATCAGGCACTATCACCCTGAGGTCTTTCTCCTGGTCCATACATATCAGTCCCTCTTTCTCTCTCTCTCTCACTCATTCACACACACACACACACACACACACACACACCAAGAAGAGCTCCATGTGATTTCAGCAGCCCATATGCACATCTCTGCACCTCTTCACACTGAATCCTAGATGCCAAACCTAAAACTACTCCTCAAGCTTTCTTAGTTCACTTTTCATTCTCTCTCTTCTTCAGGGGTGTCAAACTCTGTGGCAGATCTCAATGTCACCTACAAACAGATAAACTTTTTCTTCCAACCCCTCAACAATATTGCTCACAGATATTAAACAGAACAAGCCTCAGAACCAGTCCATGAGGCACACCACTATACACATTCTCTCCTCAAAGTGAATTCAATTTGCCATGCCCCACTCTTGTCCATCAGTTAACCAGTTTCTAATCCATTCCACTACCCAGAGACCTACTCCCAGACTGCTCATTTTATTCATGAGCCTCCAATGTGGGACAGCATCAAAAGCTTTGCTGAAAAAGTAAACTACATCGAGTGCACCCCTTGATTTCATTCTCTAGTCACCAAATCAAAAAAATCAATCTGATTTGTTTGACACAAAATTTCTCTGGTAAAATCATGTTGACTTGGATCCTGAAACCCACTAAATCGTAGATACTATCATCTCCTGCAGCAGACCATTAATTTTCCCAACATACATTTTACTGGTAGAAAAAGAGAGGCAAGCTAGGGGCATTCTGGGGTGGAGTTCAGAAGTATGCATGGTAATTGTTGTTTTGTAAGAGATATATGCATATACATTACCCAAACTTATTTGTACAGTTTTGCACTTGCTGATAGACTGACACAAGGGAAATTGGATTTTATTGGTTGTTTTTGGAAGGAAGGTCTGGTTGACCTGGTGGGGTTCAGGGTGAAGTGCTAGACGGTCTAGGTAGACTGGGAACCTATGAGGGGTGGAACGATACTGGACTCGCAAATGGACTCTAATGTCCAAGCAGGTGCCCACCTGACCACCAGTGATCATCAGACGGTACGGTTTGATATAACAACCGAGGCAGAGAGATGTTACACAAAGCTCAAACTCCTGGATTTCAAAAGTATTGACTTTGGTAAAATGGAAAACTATGTTGAACATAAACTAGAAAGTTGAGAGAAGGTTGGTGAACTAGAGCAGCAGTGGAGCTATAACAATGGCAAAAAAAAATCTGTATTGTAAAAGTAAATAAAAGGAAGAGAGGAATCTACTATGGTTCTCCAAAAACAATGCTGAAGAGGTAAAAGCAAAAAGATAAGCATTCAAAAAATACAAAGTATCTGAAAAGAAGAACACGGAAGAATACCTGGTGGAGCTGAAAGAAAGGAAGACATTTATCAGTACGGCAAAATATCAAATAGAAGAAATGATTGCTAAGTAGGCATGCAAGGTGACAAAACATTTTTCAGAGAAAGAAGGAACTAAGACTGAAAGGTGATAAGGAACAATGCGTGGAGAGAGATGAGAAAAAGCAGAAATATTAATCAAATACTTTAGTTCAGTGTTCACCAAAGAAAATGGAGGATGACCACTGCTGATTGGCAAGAGTAGAGGTGTACAGAGTCAAAAATGTTTCCTTTTGTCCATTTGTTTCATAGGTCACAGTCATTCATCTGCAAGTACATACCACTTTTACACATTTATGCTATTTTTATACATGAAACCTCTCTGAAAATTTACTTTGTTGATTCTTCTGAGTTTTTGACCAGCATTTTCTTTATTTTCTTCTTTATAGCACTGGGAAAGGATCTGAGGAATCGGGGGAATCTTCCGCATGGAAATCCACAGCAATTTAATTTTATCCATTTATGACTAGTTTTCAAAAGCTACCCTCCCTTCATCAAGTCAGTGTCAAAACCTGACGATGGGAGCATAGCACTGGAAAGCTAATCACAAATGCATTGAACTAGTCCAACGAAAAGCTATTGCCTACAGTTTGCTTCTTTGACCCTTATTTCTACGTATCCAAGTGGACTGACCTAGTAATCACATTACTTTGTGAAACATAGGAAGAATTTAAACATCAGATCAAAAGGGTGGCCACAAAGAACTGCAGAGTTTGCATGTGTAAAACGCTATACCACAATTCGAGACTGAGAGTGGGGGGGATGGAGAAAGCCAGCCTAACAGAAATAGTTATTGTCTGGATGATAATTTTTCCTACAGTAAATGTCAGAACATATTACAATTCTCTAATGGCTCTCTGAATTCTATTGTGTGGTATCAGATGGTCATTATTCCAAGTAGTGCTCCCTGATAGGACCTCTTAGAAGCCAGAAAACCTATAAATCTGGGAAGGAATGCGAGAGAAAGTCATTACATATTTTTCATTTTCCAAAGTTTGCTTCCTCCAGCAGCAGCACGATATACATGGTAGGACTGCGCAATACGGCTGATTTTATATTCCCACTATTCGCCCATACCTAAGAAGCTGAGCATCACAAATTATTTTTAGCCAACTTTAAATTATGTTTTAAAATAAACCAAGATAAATGGAAATTCAAGCTAAGAGGGATTCTAAAACAAACACAACATTAAGAAACCTTAAACAAATGATTTGTTACCACTGTTTATTAACAAATGAAAAGGGAAACTGAATTTAAATAAGTCAGTGTATGAATTTTAGCCACAGTCAGTTGCATTTAGAATACTTACAAGGGGCCAGATCCACTAAGGCTTTCATTGTTCCCATACTATGTCCATAGGAACAAAAGCTTTAGTGACTTAGTTTATAGGTCGCAGACAATATACACAAATAACCATATTTTCTTAAAAATATGGAAGCCTACATCAACAAACATAAGAAAATTAGACCAAAAAGCGAATTAAATTGTAAATGAAACCTCTTGCATGGCTCAGCCCTTGCTTTGCTTCATTAATCTTCATCTTGTTAGGCTAAATTAATTAACAATCTCCGTGCTGCGCACTTTCTCTTCTCATTACATCAAATAATGGCAGGGATCGCAGAAGGAAGCCAACACCGGAGGGATCCGGCAGCGCTAACCCAGAACAAGAGTTTCTATGTATGCACTGGATTACTTTAGCAGTATTAACCAGCTAGATGTATTTAATCCTACAGCATTGATTAAATGTACCTCTCACTACATTACAGCATTAGGGGAGCTGAATTCTGCAAACCTTTTCAGAAGCATGCCATAGAGGAGATGATGCTATTATTTTGATAGGCACAGACTGTTTAATAAAAGAAACATGGTTGCAAATCTTATATCCAAAATGCTTCCCTTGAACTAAACATGACTTGAACATAGCGGAGCTGATTTAGTAAGCATTTTTAGTTGGGGACACAAAACATTTTTTTTTTGTTTGGGTATCTGGCCCATTAGGTTAATTTTTCAACAGGGAGGAGGGGGGAACTGGCATTAGCCAAATCTGGATTCTGAGAAGTTGGTCTGGCACACAATCAGAGCGGTCAACAGTTCTCATTCTGCCCACAATCTGAAGCGATGGACAAGGATGGGCATTTGAAAAATGAAGTCATCTCAAAGTCTGGAACTTCTGTTGCCTCTTCATGGAGGACAAGAGGGGCCTTTATCAAATCCCCTTGGGTGAGGACCACGAGAGCCCAATTTTATAACACAAGTCCACTTTGGAAAAAAAGCGGGACTGTGCATACCATTGCATGGCTTAGGTTGGAACATTTAACGTGCATAGATTAGAAAATCGAAAGTATGCATGTATATGATTTCCCCATCTCTGCCCAAGAATGCCTTGTTGCAGAGCATACGAGAAGTACGCCGCAAAATTGCTTCCATGCCTTTTTTTATGCATACAAGCCCCAGGAAAATTTTTAAAAAAGCGCATTTTACGCACCTAAGTGTTTTTGAAAATTATTCCATACAAAACCAGGAAACACACTGGCAGGTTTTTCAGTTCCCTTAAACACTTTAGAATCCATCAATGAATTCCAATGAAATCTCTGCTATGGTATATTAAGAGCATTCAGCAGAATAAATAATTACAGAGGCAACAGCTAAGGTCCACCTTTGATAAATTAGGCAGTGCTGCAGCTTGTACAGGGGACTGCTTCTTGATGTTCTCAGAGAGGCTCCTTTTATAACACCCCGCATAACCTATGCATTGGCAAAGCACATAAGTCGTCCCAATTTTCAAAAGTGAATTTCTACACACAAATTTGAAAATTCAAATAACCCGCAAAACGAAACCACACAAAGTTAGACCTGCACTTTGTATGGCATAATGCGCATATACTTCTTAAAATCAAAACCATACAAGTAAATCTTAGCGTCACCCCCTCAGAACACTCGTCTTTTGTGCACATAAAGTATGCACAAAATCGGCTTTTCCGCAAACTTTTGTGTGCACAAATCTCAAGCCATTTTATAAGGAGCCATTTATGTGCATAAAACTGAGTTTTAGGTGCATAAATGGCTTTCAGAATTACCCCATTAAAGCCCAGCACCAGACTGCTGCTCACTGCTGCCAGTTTGGAGGTGTCGGCCCTAGAGGGATCAGTCAGCTCCATCTTTTTTCACAACATGCAGATCAAGGCCTGCTTTTGCGCCCCTTCCTCCCCTCCCCTTGGCATGAATGGACTAGTCCTCCTTATCTGGAAGCGAAAGCTACAAGTTCATGCGTGCAAGGAGGCAGCGGCACCACAACTGCAAAATCGAAGGCAGCCAGAGGACACCCCCCCCCCCCCCCCCCCATCACCACAAAGCTTTAACTGAAACGCAGAAAAAAAAAAAAACCATCACAGAAGCCATTCCTGGTCCATTTCCACGCTTCAAACTGCTCCACCAAACTTCATGCACTGTTTGCTTGGAAAATAAAACAAAATCCTACACCCATAGGCGTCATGGGATAATTAGAATGATTTCATTGATTAAATTTGGTTGTTCAAAGTATTTCCAACAGAAAACATAACATTAAACTGTCAGGCAAGTTTTCCTCCCTTACCCTGCGTCGCCACGTCATCTGCAGCTGTGCAAATGGGCAAAAAATTAAAAGCCCCATCCCTTAAAAAAAACAAAAAAAAAAAAAAACCTTTTCTGTTTTAATCTTACCCCAAACAGCCAGCCCTTTCTCCAATCACAGCCCCGCGCGCGATATCTTTCTGCTAACGTTTCTTATTTAATTAAAACAGACACTGACAGAAGGACATGGATTAGGACTGTAATGATGCATTTACTTAGATTAATCAGAGGCTCCTTTTGGAGTAATGGCTTAAACAAAGAACAAAAGGAAATTGTTATGAAACAGCCTTTTATCCCAAGCAAAGGTCACATTGCGAGGTTTGTTTTTTTTTTTTTTAATTTTGTCAGCCTCTGCCACACTAGGGCCTGGCTAGAGGAACACGAGAAGGGCTTTCGCTCGCTCTTTTTTTTTTTTAATTCCAAAGCCAGTTATTATAATACAGTCATTAGAGCTGCAAATTAAAATGTCTGATTTTAAAACAGGTTGCTTAGCTCTCAGAACCCTCTAATTAGCATGTTGCTCATTGTTTAGAAGAAAATGAAGACGACAATGCTAATGACCCACTGCCAGGTGACCATGCGGCAGTGTAAAAACAACAAGGACCTTTCTCGGCAACACAGGTGCACCCGTCGCCGCTCTTTCCGATCGTGCGGGGGGGGGGGGGGAGAACGCCAGAGAGAGAAAGAAAAAAAAAAAAAAGTTTCCGGCTTTGGGTTGTTTTTTTTTTTGGTTTTTTGTTTTTTTCTCCTTTGAAAGATATTCAAACGGCACTCAAATATTTCTCTGTATCCGTTCAAAATTCAGCAGGCAGAAAGTCGGGCCTGATGGGCTTCCATTTTGTATTGAAAGAAAGCTCCTCGTGAGATCAAGAGAGAGACTGGAAACCGACCAGAAAAAAAAAAAATCCAAAAGGATTTGCAGCAAAAGCCCCCAAACCAGCATTTTCACCTTTGAGGGAAAACACTGGCATTTACAAAACGTCTTTCACCGTGAACTGCATAGAAATCGGGGGGGAGGGGGAGGGGTTTGGATGAAGTAGAAAGGATGAAATGTGCATTCAGAAGCCCTTCCTCCCTGTCAAAACAAATATATATATATATATATATATATATATATATATAAAAAATCTCAGTGAATTGCTGAATTTCACCTTCCTTACACTTTGCATGCAGATCCTTCCTTTTAAAGCTAACCGCACATCTTTTTGCAAAGTTTGAGAATTTGTCAGGATATTACTAAAATAGCCTGTTTACCCCACTTCCACATATCCTTACCGGCCACCGTAGGAGGAGTGGTTTGTTTAATGTCTTGCATCACTGAGGCCCATTGAGAAGAGGGGGACATTTCCAGATCTATCAGTACAATTTAGAGGTTGAAGGGATTTCACCCGTCAGAAAGAATTCTGCAGACCAGGTGGCTCCAGGTCATAAGGGTCAGATTGAACCGAGTCTGATTTTGTTCTATGGTGCATATGATCCTCCTGGCCTGTTCCTTCAATAAGGCACATTCAGGCTGGACTCAGACTGTCCCGGGTCACCGGGAATCTTGTGGACACTGGAAAAGTACAGAATGGAAGCTTTCACAATTAGGATTGTAGGGAGGAGGTAAACATGAGTAAATTCAGTTTCCTTTGGTTTACCTGCCTGTAAACTGAATAACATCACAGTCTTCTATTGTGTGAAATAGGGACATATGCAAAATGTTCAGCACAAGGCACATCTCTGCAGGACAGAATCAACCATCGTCTGGAGGAGTAGCCTAGTGGTTAGAGCAGGGAGAAGCCAGAGTTCAAATCCTGCTGCCATTCCTTGTGACATTGGGCAGCTTAATTCATACTCCATTGCCTTGGGTACAAACTTAGATTGTGAGCCCTTAAGAAACACCTACAGTACCTGAATGGAATCCACTTTCAAGTGCCTGAAAAACACAATATAAGTCAAATAAATAAATATCTCCCAAGCCAGCCCAAACATCTTTTATGCGGAATGAGAAAAACACTATCAGAAGGCAAGATGGCACCTGCTGTGAGAAGTGTGCTTACAATCCACTGAACTTTATTCCAACACCCCTTTCCTGGCTGCCTCTCTCCTCCTTCAATTATTAGCAGAGATGGAAAGCGTGCTATGGCACGGCGCAATGGTCAGATGTACCCCTCAGAAGATCAAGTGCCCCATGAACCTGTTCACGGTGCAGTCCAGCATACAGGAAGGTGACGTGGGTGTTGATCCATTGAGGCACATCTGGGCTGCTTCCGTTGGCTCTCCCTCATAGGAGACATTAACACTAAAAAAAAAGACTGAAACTAGATACCGCAGTGGGAGGAGAGGTAACTGCCTCTTGCTGTTGCTCACCGGTAAAAAGTTTTGCCAAAAGGGCACTAGATTCTTCTATTGCTAATCTCAAGAAGCAAGTGGAGAAACTGAAGAGACAAACTAGGGGGCCTGATTTACTAAGAATTTTCTCCCATTCTGTACCTATGGGGAAAATGCTTTTAATAAATGAGGCTCTTAGTCAGTTCAGTCAGTTATCATGGCTTTGGTTAAAGACAATACGGCATTATGAAAATGGAGAGCACAGAAAAAAGTTTTAAAGGTCAAAACTGTAAAGGCAATGAATTTCCCAATTCATAATAGCATCACGGGTCCTGATTTTTAAAAATATATACATTTAATTGAATGTTTTCAATTATCCATAGAAAATCTTCCTCCTATCCCAAAGGCTTAGATATTTATCAAATAGGTGTACATAAAATGGAAATAGAGTCTCAGATCTGTTCTGAAACCTTACTCAGGAACTTGACTCTTCTACTGGTTTGTCTTCTCCGATATTCATCTCCTTGCTGCTGTTATGATTTTTTTTAAACCAGATAAGCAATTTTTGGGCTTTTAGTGTAAATGGCTGTACTAAAATAGGTTGGAACTCTGTGCACATAAGTACTTTTATGCAAACTGCAAAGAAGTGTTCCATAGGGCAGAGAGGGTGGAGTTAGAACTTACGTGCACACTGTTTTAAAAATATGTGCACAAGTTAACTGCGTAAGTTATGCCCTCAGAAGAGGAGGTGTAAATTTATGCAAGGTTATTTGTGCACATACTAAGCCAATTACCCAAGGATTTTCAAGACGAACTTATACACGTAACTTCATTTTGAAAATTCTCAATAAAGTCTACGTGTACATGCGCACTTTTACCGCTATGCGGGAAATTATAAAATTGCCCTCTTAATGTTTGACTTTATGAAGGTTCCTGAAAAAAAATAGCTAAGGTGCATAAAAATTATCATGATGAGAGAAGATATGTTGAATGAGAGTGTAAAGGGTTTTATTTTTAAATTACTCAAGTAATCTTAATATTCTAATAAAAGATTCAAGTTATATATTTTGGGTCCCGAGTAGTCATCTAATTTTATAAGCAACGGTCAATATTCAGTAGGCCAATGTGTGGAAAAGTTACTCAGATAACTATCCAGATATTCATCAGAACACAGATGGATAAATGTTCCACTGAATAGACCAGATTAAAGTTACCTAAAGTTATATGGGTAAATTTAGAGCAAGTATTTTTCAAAACCAAATTTATCCAGCTAATTTTATCTGGATTAGCGCAAAATATCAGCACCCAGTAGCTAAAACGTATACATGCCTCCCAGAATGCCTTCATCACCGCCTCTTTTTATCTGACTAAATTTTGTGTGGGTAATGAGTTACCCAGAAAATACTTAGTTGGACAACAGTTGGGGGGGGGGGGGGGGGGGGGGGGGGAGGGAGTGGATATCAAAACTTCAGATTTTGTCCAGGCAACTCCAAGTGTTATTCGGACAACCCTTTGGATATTGACCTCTGAATATTTTACAGTGGACATGATGATGACATTTCTAATTAAAGTAAGATTACTTTTTCAATTTTTGGCTTTTCCCTTAAATTTTATGATATACAGCAAAAAGAGTTTGACCTTTGTCTATTCTACTGGACTTCCACTTGAAGCAATGGAAAGAATTATATATGCTGTGAATATTTACATTCCATTTAATTCTATAACTAATTCCTTTATTTTTCTTGATATTATACCTCTGTTCAGGAGTATGTTTCTGTAAAAATAGAAATGCATTTATTCTAGACTTTCTTCCCTGTTCAAAGATCATTTAAGGCAGGTAATACAATTAAACTTTATATAAAAAAATAACACACAGAAAAGAAAAAAAGAAAGAAAAACATCATGGGTCAAATATTTATTTATTTATTTATTTATTTATTGTTTTTGTTATACCGAGTTTCATGACTGGCATCACATCAACCCGGTTTACAATTAACAATGTGTGAAAAGCATAAGGTAACGTGATAACAATATTCCCAATAGAACTGTGAACTTTAAATACAGAGAATCAATTGAAGGGTGAGAAAGTTACAATAAAACAATAAAACAGGGAAAATTAACTTGGAGCTGGAAGAGGGGAGAGATTGAACAATGCAATATTTACATTTCAGCCAATTAGTGTAGTAGTATAGCGGAGTGAATAAATATCTGGAGTGAATAAATATCTGGAGATAGTCAACCACTTACATGGCCTCGGAATTTTGTAGACAAGAAGCCAAGGTTGCTACTTGACTCCAGGTTATGAGGAACAGACCTGGTTTTATAATCCAGTTTCAAAACATTCTAGGAGTGTTCCACCTGGAAAACCAGATCCAGCTCAAGTATTACCTGTAGCCAGCTGCTCACCTTTGTTTAAATGCAGCGCTAACTACACAGTGTTTTGGAGATCCTGTTGGTTCCAACAATAACTTTTTATTGTTGTTATGGAATTGTTAGAGATCACAGCTTATTGGGAGGGATATTTGTGGAATGAAAGGATGATCACGTGTTAACGGTCTTGAAATACATTAGACTGGAAGACATTGACAGACTAGAGAATGATTTATTATTTAAACAAGATTTATTCTTCCAATGCACGAGGAGTCTGGCAGCCCCTCTTCTGATGCATAGAAAACACTGTACATTGGTAACTGTCTGCTAATAATACAGACCACACTGACACTACCATAGCCATACTTCTGGCTTGAAACCGCAAGCAATATGGTTTAAAACAAATCACACTCTTTGGTACTCTGTGGTAATACTTAAGCAATGAGAAGAAACACAGCAAGCATGTACCAGCTTAGAAATGATCATAACTGAGCTCTGACTTGGGTATGTAACATCACCACAGTCAGGAAGTTGGCAGGACATATACACTCCCACGTTGTTTCATTGCAATTATTGCAATTATGAGGTTTGTAAGACAAAAAGGTTAACAAATGAGTAACAAAACCTCAGGTTAATGTAATATATATTTCTAAGGAAATACTGTAAAAGACCAAAAGCTCCCCCGACGGATAAGTGCGGTTGCTTAAGAAGGTTTAAACACCATGTATTTGGAGAGCATTATGGCCACATTTGATATATATTTATATAAGCTGCATAATGTCGTCAGGATTCTGTTGGCCCTGGGGCAGATCTCCCTTGAGACATGGACCCATGTTGAGCATTGGGGCATTTGTTTGAAGTGCTCATTTTGGCATTTTTCTGAACTGTTTAGTGATTGCCTTGAAGTTCATCAGTCAAGTTCCCTCACCACCATTTGGAGCTTGTTTGTGGCAACTGTCTGTTTTGGAATTTTTTTCATCTTAGCTGACTGGAGATGCTCAGGAAAGTACTAGCGACTCTAGAATTTGTTTTTGCAATTTTTTCTGGTAATAAGACTGTGAAGGTGATATTACATGCAAGATATTTTTAAAAATTCACTCACAAGCATACCATATTTACATAGTAGCATAGTAATGATGGCAGAAAAAGACCAAATGGTCCATCCAGTCTGCCCAGCGAGTTTCTCATGGTAGTAACTGCGACTTCATGCAGGTTACTCCCAAGCCTTATGTTAAGGGTAGCAATATTAACAATCCAAACCAAGCAACTGTCAAACCCCTAACAAAATTACTGCTAGCAACATTTTTACAGGGTGAGCAGCCTGCTTGATAATTCAGACAATGCTGCTTGAACGTACTTTGCTTTTGGACCTGGCTGTAGAAGCCGTCCTGCGCTTTATCCTTCATGTCTACTTATCAGTACCCCGGACCATAAAAGTCAGGGCCCAGGTTTGGTTCTCTTCTGAATCCAGTTCCCCTTTTCCCCTCCCCATCAAAGCAGAGAGTGATGTTGTAGCTGCATCAGAAGCATCAAGGATAATTGACCAAGGGTATTAGGTTACCCCCATGCACCATTTCCTTCATTTCTAACTTCTAGGAATCCCATGCCCTTTTGAATTTGTTTACTGTTGCCCTCACCAACTCTTCCAGAAGGGCATTACAGGTATCCACCACCCTCACAGACTGATGTGAGCTTAGGATTATGCTCAGTTTCAATATATATGAGAGTCCCTCCAATATGAAATACATTTTCATAGTCAGTTAAATTTTATAGCATAACAGATAGAGCTGAAGTCTACATACACAAAAGTACACGCAGATTCCAGCCATGATTTTCAAAGTGGACTTAACACACAAAAATCTGCTTTGAAAATTAGCAGGTATACACGAATTCTTGCATGGCATACACGCACATTTATACTTGCATGTGTAAATGTCCACCTTTACATTTATATACATACTTTTGATTTTAGAAAGTGCACGTGTAAATGGTTTCCCTTGCCCTAACTTAGCCCCGGGAATACCTCTTTCAAGTATGTGTTAAAGTACACATGAAATTGCTTCTGCACATACTTTTACATGTACAACCCCCAGGGTAATTTTTACAAAGGCTTGCAAATGCATACAAAATGGCATTTCCATGCATATATGCTTTTGAAAATTCAGTCCACAGTGCTTTGAATACCTTTTTGGCAACTCTCTGAAAGTTTTTTCGTTTTCTGAATTTTTGTGGAATCATTTGTTATACACCACTATGCTTCCTTACTTATGGTTTGCAGAGTAGGAATTAGCCCCTTGGCATGCTTAAGACGATGTCATGGAGAAAGGGAGCAGATGGCCCAGTGCGCTGCATGCTGGAAAACCAGGTTCGATTAGCATCTGGGAGTACTGTGAAGACAATGATCACAGTCCTGGAACGGAGGAAGTAGTAGCCATTGCACAACAGCAACACCTATGAGCCAGACTAAAGATTTCACCTGCACAGTGTTCTGAAGGGAAGCATAGTCTATAATCCAGGACCAAAACACATGCTAAGATGGCTATAGGGGAGGGGGTATAAATATGGGGGAGAACTCCTGGGATTAAAAGAATACCAAAATAAACAATGAACTATATAATTAATGCACAGCAATGTAATTACCAACAACAACAAATTGAATGTTATCCTCATTCAATTCAGTTGAACAGTAGAACAAAAAGTTCAGTGGATCCTGTAAGAGTGACTGCTAGACCCGAAAACTAAAAGTAATCTTTTCATGAAAACCTTTTGGTTTGTTTGGAGGGTGGATGGGGCATTATAACATCTACTGCACATGGTTAAGGACAAAAAGGATTTTTTCCATCATCCATTGCCTTCTCTTATTTGAGTAGCTTAAGATTGTGATTCTGAAAAGAAAAATGCGTCAAAGAGGGGAAAGAAGAGTGTTTTATGAAACCATGCAAAGAAGCAAGATAAAGAGGGGGCCGCTTGCTTATGATCTTGTTTTCTGCTGCAGTTGGCAATCTCCACTTTATATATTTGACTTGCACCAAGTCTAAAATCAGCTTTTAAATGGAAAAGATTCCATCATCGGGCTCTAAGCGGAGAGCTTCTGTGGTGTAGACATGGCACTCGGGATCCTTTACTGCTAAGGATTTTACTACCAAGGCATGCCTAACCACTGTTTAAATTACTTCAGAAGGATATTGTTACTAGGCTGGAGTAAGGGAAATCTGAACAATGGGAACAGGTTTTTAAAAGGAACACAGGAGTTTTTTCTCCCTCTTCTCTTCTTTGTCGCAGCATGCTCTGGGAATCTCATTCTACCCGAAACTTTCCGTATCATGTTATCTTTAGACAAGAAAGCACAGGCACAAACCAATGGCAAATTACAGCTGACTTTTGACGGCGGCATTACCCATAGCAGTAGATATTTTACTAACATTGCCGCCTTCTTCTTTAAAAATTATCCTTGAATTAGAAGTTTTCAGTGCCTCCCCTCACCCCCAACCTTCTGTTTGGTCTGTAAATGTGACACTGAATAAAACAATAGTGGAACGCACACGAGTGCAGGTTTCCAAACTCACTCTACCATAGCCTGAATGCCCAGAAGTAATAACTGTTTAGGACAACCATGCATGCTAGATTCTTCAGAATATCAACTTGCCTTTGTCTCTTCCTTTTTAAGTCTTATTGTTAACTCTCCTTTCTTTATCTGTCCTAATAAAGGTTATTTCCCAGGATTTTGTGGGTTTTTGGGGTTTGTTTTTGGTTTGTTTTTTTTTAAAGGTATGCATCTTTTATTAAGCTTATACCACTGAGTGTTGCAAAATCATTTTCTCCAGTGTCTACACGCCAGCTATTTTCTCTATTTTTCTTTTTTGTTGATTTAACAGGTGGTTTAATCCTCCTGCTTTGGCAATGGTTGTTACATCATGTCCCCAGTGGGTCCAAGTGGCATTACATCAAACATCTTTAAACCCCCCCTTGCCCCATATTGTTACAGGTACTCATCCTCCACACATAGCGCAGACCCTACCCTTGGATCTTAGCCAAAAAGAAGCTACCATATTTCCTTTTGATCTCTTTGTGAGCTTCCTTTAAGCGTTAGCCCAACAATTCTCCAGTTTATGGCAACTCATCATGACGACTGTGGCTAAAACCAAGGAGCATTCCAAAAACTTTACATAATATCTCTTCAATAATAAAATATAAATCAGAAGGAAAAAAAAAAAAGGGATGAATTTATTTTGCTCCAACTGCCTTATTCTCTAAATCATTGCCCTAATATTGTTGCTTTGGAGGAATACTTGACCTTTCTACAAAGCTATTTCACTAAGCATTCCCTATGAATAAAACTGTAAAAAATATAACATATTGTATTCCAAACCTTGGAAAACCTTCAGATGGAGCCCTAGGGGAGCACTTAGCTCGAGATGGCTGTGTCAGTCTGTATAACCGTGATAACTCAGACACTGACTACTGTGTTGCCCCGACTCCAACAGAAAAAAAAAAAGAATTAATAAAAATTATGAAAATATACAATTGATCTGAACAAATAAAACCAAGCTGACAGATTAACTTTATATCATTTTCTGAGCTTGTACTGGAGAGATCTTGGGTTTTTTTCCTGAGAAGCCAAGTCAGCATCAGAATGGAATGTCTTCCCTTCACTTAGTGGTAGATTTATGAACTCACAAGTGAGTTTGCAGTAAAGGAGATGAGGGGCAGTACTGTGCACATTTTTTCTTATGATATCTGCTCATTTAAATATTATTCAAATAGTTCCACAAGGATTTTTTAATTTTTAATTTTTTTTTTTTTTTTACGATAAAGTACATATGAAATCGCGGACTTTAATGCAAAAAAAATCGTGACTACACCTCTATGAGGCGTACCTCTGAGGCATGGTTAAGTTTTACAGAAAATCGATCCTTGATATTTTGCACATAATTTTGCTATAGCAAACTCACTAATGACCTGATTTACATAATGCTTCCGCTCATTAGAGATTTGGCATAATTTTTGCAAACAGCTCTGCAAATGCAAGATTTTCCATCAAAAAACAGCAGTGTGTGTAAAAATTTGCAAATGCTCTTCAGAGGAGCCAACTTCTCAAAACAAATGGGGATGCTAAAATGAACACAAGTTGCCCTTCCCTGAACATAGTGAAGGAGTTTACTCAATATTGGAGGTGCTCAAGCACCCTTGGTACTATTGGCTGGCTTTTTGTTTGTTTTTTTATTTTTTGCACACAATACCACATTTGCAAAGGCATTCACACCTTAATATAACAACCTCGGAGGACCAGAGCAGGAACCCCTGATTATTTGATGCTCATTTATATTTAGGATATCTGGAAGATACCATCAATGCACTGCTACTACGCCACTGTCTCTACAATGATATTTCAAAAGTGGTGCGTACTGCTATTATGTTTGCGATTTGATACATTATGCTAGATCTTGGATTAAGCCCATTAGGTTGTGTCTTGGAGGAGGGAGCAGGTAATTTGATAAAGAGAAAGAAGAAGAAAAAGAAAGCAGCATGCAGATAATTCCATTTTCTGAGATATCATACTTTTATGGACACCCTTCTTGTACATCATTGCATATTTGGATTGTTTACCTACCAATAAAGTTTATTTGTGGAAAAAAAAAACATTATGCCATGTTTCTTATTTTTAATATTTTGGGAAGGAATCCTTCGAGGGTACTCCAAGAAATGGTAATGAAACTGCAGAAGCTCATAGCTTCACAACACAGAAAACAAAAATCAAAGACTTGTAACACAGAAAAGAAAAAACACACACACTGCATGCTTCAATAAGCGCACTTTACAACATAAAGCATTGTTTCCATACTTTTGCAGAAGCCTGTGAAATGCACAGATTACAGCAAAATTAATTTGCTTTTTGCAATCATGGTCCAAGTATTTTCAGCTCAATTATGTAACAGGATTTGTGCTACAATTCTCGCTAGCTGCTTTCAGGTTGTTTTCAAAGCTGTAAAAGTGATCTGTATGCAAATGATATCAGATGTGATACTTGATATGGAGATGTAAACTACAAATGTGCTGAATGGTCTGGATTAATTTACTTAGGAATGTGGAGCACCAAACCATAAACAGGGTATTCCCTGCCACTGCCCCTTACTAGTGTCTTTACTGGCTGAAAGAATTAGATGACAGTTTGCACCTGAAGACTTGCATGGAGAACTAACTTTTCTGTGAGTGTGCAGAAAAATTGCAGCCACCAATGCAGGAGGTAGCCAGGTTAACACGGATGGGCACTATGGCCAGCCACCCACCCCGCCATGCCCCATCCTACACTGTAGCTGTTGCTACAAAATAATTTGAATTTCTGGCAACACTCTGCATCTCCTGTCTCTTCACTGCCTCCATGGCCTGTCTCTGCTGTTTCCCACTCTTCTTGTCTGGCTAAGGCAACTACTTTATATAAAAGTGTTAATCTCTCAGGCTGCTGAAGAACAATAATGTAAATAGATTTCACCCAGCCCGGGCATTCCTGAACTTTGAAGGGGCTGAGAGGAGGAGAATAAAAATATGTAAAGATTTTTATGGTTTCAGATTTTTGTGTCTCTAACCCAAGGCAGTGGTTGGCGTTTCTCATTCAAGAAAGCCTTAAAGACAAAGGAGATCATGGACTGGCAGTGATTCCAGTGCATCTTTTAAGGCAGGGGAGCTCAAACCCGTCCTATGCCCCCCCACCCAGCTAGTTGGTTTTTCAGGATATCCCCTAATGAATATGCATGAGATTTATCTGTATGCACTACCTCCTGTTTGAGCACCCCTGTTTTAAGGGACTGACTCAGATATAACATTTATTTATTTTATTTATTTTTCATGTTTTTATATATCGACCTTCCTCAAAGATATCAAGTCGGTTAACAGTGCAACAGATACATCTCAATTAACAGTACAATAAAATATGGCATAACAATAGAATTAATACATAAAACCATTAAAAGTTTCATATTTCTTCAGTTTAAATACTAAAATGAACAATTATTCCATTCAACATAAGTCCCCTCAACCTGGCACTAAGGTAACTTCTTGAGCCTAAAATTCCTAAAACCTCGGTAATAATTAATTGCTTAAATGTATATATAAAAATTCCTGACCTAAAGTCCTTAATCTAGGCTACAAAAGCACCATTTCCTATACTGACTCATATTCTTGAAATTATTAATAATTCCCACAATTAATCTTAAATCAAGATTTCAAAGCAGTCCTCTTCTAAGGTTAATCCACCTGATTTTGAGTGGGGTCAGTTGCTGGTACCATTTATTTCATTAAACGCCTGTTCAAATAACCAGGTCTCTATCAATCTTTTGAATCTCTGTATGCTAGGTTCTGTTCAGATGTCAAGAGGCAAAGAATTCCAAATTTTCGGACCGGCCAGGGATAATGTCCTTTTTCTGACTGTACTCAAAATGTGCTATTTTCAGCGATGGTATCGTCAACAACACTTTTCCCAGAGATCTTAAGTTTCGTACTGGCGTATGAATACGGAGGGAGGCATTAAGCCATTCAGTGGTTTTGCCATAGACTGTTTTATGAATTAACAGTAAACATTTGTATTGGATTCACGACTGAACTGGTAACCAATGTAATTGTCTTAAAACAGGGGAAATATGATCATATTTCTTCGTATTTGTCAGTAAGCGGGCCGCCACATTTTGCAGTAACTGCAACCGACGGACAATTGAAATTGGTACTCCCAATAATAAGGCATTACAATAGTCAAGTTTGGGTGAAATAAGTGCCTGCATGACGGTACGAAAGTCCTTTATATGTAAAAAAGGTTTCAATTTTCTTAATATTTGTAATTTATAAAAGCCATCTTTAGTTATGGCTTTTACTGATGCTTTCATATTCAGCTCTGAGTCAAGAATAGGGCCTAAGTCTCTTGCTT
Source organism: Rhinatrema bivittatum (assembly GCF_901001135.1). Taxonomy (NCBI): domain Eukaryota; kingdom Metazoa; phylum Chordata; class Amphibia; order Gymnophiona; family Rhinatrematidae; genus Rhinatrema; species Rhinatrema bivittatum. Next base: position 25,762,241 of record NC_042631.1, read on the forward strand.
CATATTTAATACTATGAGACGGCGTAAGTGACTTTAGTTCTGATTCTATCTTCTCTGTTACTTTGTTACACATATACATTTCTGTTTTTGAGTTATTTACTGATAACCCTACTTGCAGGGGTGGGGTCTTGAGCCAAAAGGGCCTTGAAGCCCATCCATAGCCACATCCCTGCACATAAGGATATTTTTATGCAGCCACCACAGCTGGATTGAATATTTTAGGGGGAAAAAATTGGCCTGTTAATTATGGCCATCAAGAACAGCTGGTAGCCATGCTGATGCCACCAAAAACTTTGCTGTGGGAACCTAAGACACCTGTTGTTTTTTTTTTAGCTATATCCCTTCCATTTTTGGTCTTATTCCCAGGCCTCTACCTTTTTTTGCTCTAATACATATATTTGGGGGGGCTGGGAGTGTTAAAAAAAAACAAAAAAAAAACTTTTGCCAATTATGATGGTCACATCTTCTGTTTTTAAACATCCCCTATGAGGCTGCTCTATACTTGTCTGTGCTACATGTTTGTGTGGTTGTGGTGCCTGCAGCAGGTTCTGATGAAGATCAATACAGCAGTTCCTCTAATTTACTGAGAGTCTTAATAGACAGAGGTGCTTACGCAGGAAATATTTTCAGAAACTGCAGATACCAAGATTCATACAGAAACGAAATTAAAAAATACGAATGGGGAAAGAAGAAGAATTAAATAATTTTGCCTCTTAAATACTGACTGCATCATTCAAAACACTTATTGCACCCTCTTGTCAGCCCCCAGCATAATGTTTGGGTATTCAGCTGATTGGTGCTCATCTGTGTCGTTGCCCCTTGTCAGCTACCATCACACCTTTGTTGGAAGACTTTTCTGACCTTTGATTTGCAACTTTTCTCCCTGAAGGATTCTTATTATTTCAAGTCTCACTGTACTTGTTTTGTTCCTGGCTTGTTCTAGCTCTGCACAGAAGAGGAAGGGAAAATGTGGGTGCACAAATGTCAGACGGCAAGATTGCTACTGCTGTATCATGGAAGACTGGCAGTTCCTAAATATAGATCCGTTTGCAAATTATTCAAGAACAAATGTAATTCTGTCAAAGTCATATGCTGGAACAGATTTAGAGCATTTGTTTCAAGTGATGGTAGATTCTTTCACATTGAAGGCTTCTATAAATATTCTAGTGGCCACTAGGGTTACCACCTGGTTGTTCTTTTTTCTTTTTCAATTTTTTGGCAGAAATTTGTGTGTGTGGGGGGGGGTTAGGGTGTTTTTCCTACCTCAAACCAGTCTATACCCTGTTTTTGTATTTTTTATATCTTTCTTTAATTAGGAAGGCTCTAGGCCTGGAAATTTAAAAAGTGCAAGGAACTCTCTGGAGGATTTTAAGTGCTTAAAAACAACACGAAGTCTCTTCAAAGACGTACTAAACAGTATTATTTTTAAGAAATTACTGACAACCTACTTTGGTTAGACTTTTTTTTTTTTTTGCTATATGCCTCCTGAGTCTAGGCTGATGAACACTGCCATGTGTGTTGTCAGCTGCAGGGTAATATGACTGCACAAATACAACTTAATAAACAAAGCATGTGAGTGTGAGTGTCCAAATTTTTGGAGGGGAGCAAACAACAAAAGTATCATGCCACAACCCAAAAGTGTCAGGCACAAGCCTTCGGTAGAAAGGCATGTGCCATGTGCTGGAAAAACAGACCTTCAACCACAAAATCTGCCATTATTCAGCATACTGAAATGTTCATCTTTAACAAGGAGTGTAAGTAGAGAAAGATTACTACATGTCATAAAGGACAGGCTGAGTTTTGGTCTCAATTTGTTTAAGAATAGCAGGTTTGCAAGTCCATAGAGGCAATGGGAGAAAACCAGGAATAGCTCAGTCTGTCCTTTATGATATGGACCTAGCTGTTTACCTTACTAGTCTAAACAGTACGTGCCTCAGTATGAGGATGATATTAAAAAATAATTATGTACCTAAATTAAGGCACATAAGTTAGGCTCCTATTTATAGCATATAGCTTAAGCCCCTAAGGGGGTCATTTATCAAAATGCACTAAGGCATTTTCGCATGCGTTAAGGGCTTATCGCATGCGAAAAGCCCCGTTAATGCATGTGATAGGCCCTTACCGCATGCGATAGCACCATATTGTATGGTGCGATGCAAATTTGAAAAACAGGAGGCGTTAGGGGCGGGGAGTGGGCTGGGTTTGCCTGTCTGAGAAATGCTATCGCACAGACTTAACGCCGATTTTAACTACACCTTTTTCAGTAGTGTTAAGCTGTGCGATAGCTTGCGTTACGGGGCAGTAAGGTTTTATCACATTTTGCGATGGTTCCTACAAGGCCTGTTTTAGTTGATTTGAAGCTCCAAGAGCAGGGGGGGAGGAGAGAGAGGGGGAGAGAGAGAGATGTTGTTACCCAGGTAGAGAGTCCATCAAGCTAGGTTGAGAGAACATTGCCGAAATCTAATCTTTGGGAGAGTTTCCTGACTCCGAAGGCCTTCAAATCTTCACAAGAGACCATTGTTCTGTTCGTACGTCTCACGTTGAATGTCAAAGTGGCCCCTAACCCCCTACACCTCACTTCGAGTTACTAGGTGGGTCTCCCATAGGGATATAAATACCTATCTAGGGAGAAGACATTATGGGGTGTGTGTGTGTGTCTCTCTCTCTCTCGAGCTCCCTGGGACCATTAACAATCTACCCCCAGTGGTTGCATCCAGGCCATACAACAGGTCTGGTGCTTATCGCAAAGTCTGAACATGTTATCACTATTTGCACTAACGGAGCTCTTCGCATAGGTAGTTAGTGCAAATTGCGATAAACTGTATATTAGCATACATCACGCGCCTTTTGCTATCGCATGCGATACTCATCGCATTTTGATAAATCCAGGCCTAAGTTTGGTACTCTACTTATCCCTAGATTTATCAAAATGCTATAAAAATAGTGGAAATCATGCCCGTGATAAAAAAGGGGCATGGTTAGGCTAATTACCCTGCTCCTGCATGGTATAAGCAATTTCCGCAAGGTGCGATAAATCTATTGCACCTGTGCTTTTTTTTTCCTTCACAGGCTGATTAATACATCACAAGAGAAAACTTCTGTTTAGAGTCCTGACATTCTATATATATACCACTGTAGAGGGCTACTTTGAATCGGGGTGGGTTTTGGAAGGGGTGGGGAGTTTAGAGGGGTGGTGTTACAGAAACATTCTGAGGTATTCATAGTAAAACTGATTTACAAATCTACTACTCTAGTTATATTTTTCATCCATTACAATGACTACAAATCTTCAGTGATGTCAATTTTACTATGAATACCTCATAAGAACATAAGAAAATGCCATACTGGGTCAGACCAAGGGTCCATCAAGCCCAGCATCCTGTTTCCAACAGTGGCCAATCCAGGCCATAAGAACCTGGCAAGTACCCAAAAACTAAGTCTATTCCATGTAACCATTGCTAATGGCAGTGGCTATTCTCTAAGTGAACTCAATAGCAGGTAATGGACTTCTCCTCCAAGAACTTATCCAATCCTTTTTTAAACACAGCTATACTAACTGCACGAACCACATTCTCTGGCAACAAATTCCAGAGTTTAATTGTGCGTTGAGTAAAAAAGAACTTTCTCCGATTAGTTTTAAATGTGCCCCATGCTAACTTCATGGAGTGTCCCCTCAATGTTTCTGTAACACCACCCTCCTAACCCCCCCCCCCCACCATATGAAACCCACCTCGATTCAAAGTGCCCCTCTACAGTAGTACATATACAGAGAGTGTCAAACTGACTCTATACAGAGGCGCTCGCTCTCACTCTCTAAAAATATTTTTGCTATAATGCTCTGCCCAAACACCTCCCACTGGAATACTCAAAGTGGCATTGCGTTGCGTTATTTATCTCACACGGTAGTGCATTAACGTGCACATTAAGGCCCTATCACAAAATGATAAATGACCCTGTTAGGAACTTAAACCTGAGGTTTAGAGGCTGACTTGGCCATGCTGGCCGTCACAAAGAACCATGGCTGGGATATTGTTATACCAGGTTATAATCCATTCTGGAAATACTGGGAAGGAAGAAATGGAGGAGTCATGACATTATATAAAAAAATAATAATAATATTAAAGCAACGGAGCTGCTGTGCTTACAAGTTAAGGACAGGCACTGTGGGTTAATCTGGAAAGAGGGAATGAAGCATTCATTTATATTGATGTGATATACAGACCGTAGGCAGAAAAAATAGACAGAGATTTAATCAAAGACAGTCACAAAATTGCTGAGAAATGGGAGGTGTGATAGCTAGGTGGTGTTGACTGTGGAGTTATTTAGAAGCAGGTAAATCCTGGATTGGATGCAGGAAGAACTGATCCAGCAACTGGTAACAGAAAGAACACATCTAGGGTAGGGGAACACAATATTTATTTATTTGAAAATTTTTATATATCGACATTAGTAGGTGGACATCACATCAGTTTACATGGAACTGTAAAATTAGCAGCAAGCTTTACATCAAACTCAGAACTGAATAGGAACAGCTTAATAAATAATAAACAATTTAATTATGCTAAAAAATAGCAGGAGGGATGACATGAAGAACAATGGGGTAAGCCAAAGATTATGCTATACTATAACAACGTTGGAAGAAATCAACTGATATCGTGCGATAAAAACAGGAGGATGGGAACAATACAAGAGGGAAGAGGATATGCAATTGGGAAGAATCTCTAGTAGTAGGTGTAACAAAGGGATAATGTGTTATAGAAGGAAATTAGTGAGAAATTGTGGATCAATTATAGGCCTGTTTGAAGAGCCAGGTCTTTAGGTTTTGCTTAAATTTCTTCGGGCATATCTCCTGGCGTAATAGGGAAGACATGGTATTCCATATTGTGGTTGAAGTGAGGTTGGTAAGTTTTGGTGATGGTGTGCATAGGGTTGCCAAGTATTGGTTTCTGATATGTATGGTAGAGGTGTGAAATGAGAGGGCGTCATTGAACCAAAGCATGTTTTGATTGTGAAAGGATTTATGGATTAGTGTGAGGGTCTTGTAAAGGATCCATGATTTGACAGGGAGCCAGTGTAACTCCTTGAGTACTGGGGTAATGTGATCATTTCTGTGGGTGTTAGTGAGGATACGGGCAGCAGCATTTTGGAGCAGTTGGAGGGGTTGTATGGCATTTTTGGGGAGGCCTAGCATGATGGAATTGCAGTAATCTAGTTTCGATAGTATGGTGGATTGCAGGACTGTACGAAAGTCGTTGAGGTGTAATAAAGGTTTCAGTTTTTTTTTAGAGTGTGAAGTTTGAAAAAACCTTCTTTGATGGTAGCATTAATGAATTTTTTTAGGTTGATTTGGTTGTCTAGCATGACGCCAAGTTTGCGTACATGTTGTGAGAATGTAAAATTGGTGGGTGGGGAGAAGATTGTGGGGTTGATGGAGTTAGTGTTTTGGGGCTGGTATTGGACCTGGTGCTTATAAATGAGGAGAGTGTTTCTGATGTCATAATGGGGGATCATCTGGGAGATGTGTGGTTCAGTATTAGAAAGCAGGCAGTGGTGGTTCATTCAAAGGCTAGAGTCCTGGATTTCAGGAAAACTAACTTTGTTAAGATGGGAGGAGTCCATCAAGGAGTCATTAATTGGATGGAATAAGCTAGGAAAAATAGACTGAAAGGAGATACAGTAAAAACAGCAAGCCTTTTTGTTAGGAAGGCAAATAAAGGTAAGAGGGAAAACAAAAGAGGCCACCATGGTTTTCTAAAGAAGTGGCTGGAAAGATAACAAGAAAAAAAGGTTAGCATTCATAAACTAAAACAGATCGCAGAAAGAAGAGAGGCAACATCTGGCAAAGCTAAGAGAAATGCGGGAAGTAATCAGGAAAGCGAAGGTGCAAATAGAAGAAAACTAGCTCATATGGTAAAAATAAAAAAGGGGGGGGCAAGCTTTTTAAAGATATATTAGTGACAGAAAGACGTGCATAAATGGGATTGTAAGACTCAATATGTAGAGGCTGATGTGGTGAAAGCAGAATGACTTAATATATCATAGTTCATTGTTCACTGAGGAAGGGTTTGGAACAGGACCACAAATAATTGCTACAAACAGAGATGGGATTTTCAGAACAGTGAGTTCATGATGAGCTAGCAAAACTAAAAATAGATAAAGCAATGGGGTGGAATGGGATACATCTGAGAATATTAAGGGAAGTTTTGGCAGCTTTTTAATGTTTCTTTAGAGTTGGGAGTAATTCCAAATGACAAGCAGATGTCATCAGTCCTTTTATAGTAAATAAAGATGTGGTTCCTCTTTACAAAAGTGGAAGTAAGGCGTAATGGGAGAATTACAGGCAGATCAGTCTGCCCTTGGTGCTAAGTAAATGAATGGAACTGCTGCTAAATCAGAGATTAGTGTTGTCTCTGGAATCCAGTGGATTACAGGATCCGAAGCATCATAGTTTCGCCAGGGGGACGGATTGTCAGACAAATCTAGTCAGTTTTTTTGACTGGGTGGCCAGACAGTTAGATCAGGGGAGAATGCTAGATGCAGTGCACTTGGATTTTAATAACGCCTTGGCATGGCTTAACACAGATGACTGATAAACAAACTAAGCTCCCTAGGAATGGGCCAAAACTGACGGACTAGGTAAAAAAAAAATGGTTGAATGGGATGTGACGAAGGATAGTGACAAACAGAGATGGGCAAACTGGATGGGCCATACGGTCTTTTTCTGCCATCATGTTTCTATGTCCTCAGGTAATGTTTTTTTCAACATTTGCATCAGCAATGTTGTAAAAGGGCTATCAGAAAATAATTGTCTTTTTGCAGATGATAAAATCTGTTACAGGGTAGAGTAGACACCTTGGAGGGAGTGGAAAACATGAGGAGGGATCTAGTGAAGATTGAAGAATGATTTAAATGCAAAAAAATGCAATGCAGTATAGGGGATGTTCTGTGTACCAAGTAAGAGCAAGTCTGCGAGTGATGGTATCTCATGATCCTAAAGTGGCCAAACTGACAAGGCAACAGCAAACGCCAGAAGGATGCTTGGTTGTATAGGAAGAGGAATAGCAGCAGAAAAAAGGTGATACTGCCTTTGCATTAATTCCTGGGGAGACACTATTTGGAGTACTGTGTACAGTTCTGGAGATCGCATCTTCAAAAGGATAAGGGCTGAATAGAACTGGTCCATAGGACAGCTACTAAAATGGTCAACAGTCTTCATCATAAGACCTATTGGCATGGACTGAGAGATCTAAACATATATGCTTTGGAGGAAAGGGGAAATATAATACACACATTTAAACACCTGAAAGGAACAAATTCACAGGAGGCAACCAGGCAGGGTCTCTTTCAAAAGAAAGGGGGCTCTGTAAACAAGGGTCATGAGATGAGGGTGGAAAGGGGTAAATTTAGGAGTAATCTAAAGAAACATTTATTTACAGAAAGTGTGGTGTATCCAATGAACAGCTTCCCTGTGGAGGTGGTAGAGATGAGGACCATATCAGAAATCAAGAAAGTATTGGACATGCACAGAGGATTTCTGAGGGATAGGAAGCGACTATAAAGCTGATCTGGAAATCTAGGTATGTTATCTGGATTGCTTGGTATTGTTTTCATCTGCCATCATGGTTCTGTTTCTATGCTATTTATTGTCCAGAATTTAAGTTCCTAATTTTAGTCATTTAGAGGTAGATTTTAAAAGCCTTGTGTGTGCAAAAACGGCCACATACACACGTTAAGTGGGCTGCACAGGAGCTACGCAAATTTTAAATAGCTGGGAAGGGCTATTTGTACACTGCAGCTAGCAAAGACTGCAGTGTACAGATCAACTCCTCTAAAATTCTTTAATGATGTCAATTTTACATTGGATACGTCTGGATGTGTCTGTACCACCTCTCCCCCCCCCCCCCCCCAACTGCACCCCACCTCCCGAAAACTCACCCTGAAAAAGTGCCCCTTTACAATGGTCCATATATCGAGTGTCAGGCTGAGCCTTATAAAGACGCGCTCTCTCTCCCTCCATCTCCATAAGGTTATGCGTGTAAAGCTGCGGACAAACTCGCGTGAAGAGTATTTTATAACCTACACGTATACTTTATAACACAGCGCGTATCTTTGCACGTGACAAGATACGTTTCTGGGCGCATACTAGGTGGTGCTGAATATACTTTCCTAAATTATTTGGCTACATATAACCAGACAACTTTAAAATCTAAATTGGCTAAGAAGCTTGAATATAACCTGTTAGGTTTTAGAGCTATCAGGCCTCGTGGGACTAGATAACTTTCCACTTAACTGGATATCTTCAAAAATATTCAGGTAAATGGCATTATTACATACATTTTGAAAAAAAAGTGTCTTGTGGGCCCTGCCGCCTGTTTCCAAACACTCTCCCCAATACATCGCTCTGCCGAGCCTTGCACCCCCCCCCCCCCTCCAATCTTTACAAATAGATGCGGTGTGCAGACCAATACCCCACTCCCAGCCCCTTCCCTGTTTTTATTTAAGCTCTCCTACCCCCCCCCCCCTTGCAACCTCTGTAATTCCAGGCTCCCTCTCCCAGAAACCCTGGACCCAGAAATATCCAGCCAGATGATGTTTGTAAATTAAGGGGGTTTTTAATATTTATGGGGTTTGTTTTTTTTAAAAACTCCCTTAGGGGATAAGTTTTCAAAGGGTTTAGGATCCAACTTCCAAAGTTAGGCACCTAAATTGGCTCTTTTGAAAATTTACTGGGGATGAATGCCCACATTTATGATCCAAGTTTCACTAGAAATATTAATTTTAGGGGCCTAAAAAAGAGGGTGGCTACAGGGGTGGAGTTAGGGTGGGGGGAAACTGAGTTTAGCACTGATTTTCAGATCCAGGCAACTAAATTATGTGCCTAATTCAAGGGAAATGAATCATAGGCCAAAGTTTTAGGACCCTAAAATTGTGTGAATTTTCATTTGAAAACTGAGGACCCTAAGTTTGGCTGAAAATAGGCTCCTAAATTGGGTGCCTACAACTTAGCTGCCTAAATTTACGAGCTCAGCTTTTTTTTTATATCTGCTCCTTAGAATTTTTCAGAAAGTGGGTGCGTAATAAAACTTTTAAATAAAGAAATGGTTCACGCTAATACCATGCACACCCTTTTATTTATTTTATTGTGACAATATTTGTTAATCGCTTTACTGATTACATCTCTCAAAGTGATTTACAAATACAGTCAAACTTTTGAGGACAGTTCTTGCATCGCCATGCTAAAATTTAATGCATTACTTATTAAGTGTCATTTCAGCTTTATGCTGGGGTTGCCTGCCTAATAGTTATACGAGCATGGGTAGCATGCGTGTGCATTTGTGATATTTCATAAACTTCATGAGAATGCAAGTTTAATGTAAATTTTAACAGGGGGGAAAAAGGGGCAGTCTAGGAGCATTCCTGGTTGTGGGGGGGGGAGGAGGAATAGCCTTAGTGGTTAGAGCAGTGGGCTACGAACCAGGAGACCAGGGTTCGAGTCCTGCTGTCACTCCTTGTGACCTTGGGCAAGTCACTTTACCCTACATTGCCTCAGGTACAAACTTAGGGCCTCATTTTCCAAGCCACTTGCACACGATAAGGGACCTTTCGCACGCAAAAAGTCCCTTATCGCGTGCGATACCAGGATGGGGGCAGAGTCGGGGTGGAGTCGACCCCGGAAGAGGAGGAGTCGGGGCATCACCGGGGCCGACTCTCTGCCGACGCCGCGGACAGCGAAAAGGTAAGTGCCTTTTCGCTGCCTATTTCACTCCCAATAGCTACACCTCGACGGTGCGATCGCTGCCGGCTAAAGCAGGCCCGCCCCCCGTTTCGGCCCCTCGCCCCGCATCTTCTAAAGTATCGCAGGCCTGCGATACTTTAGAAAATGAGGCCCTTAGATTGTAAGCCCTCTGGGGATAGGGAAATACCTACAGTACCTGAATGTAAACCGATGTGATATCTCAGATTGAATGTCGGTATATAAAAATAATAATAAATACATAAAAATGAATAAATGTTGGAGATTCAAGATGGCTGCCTGCTAGAAGGGTGTGTGAAGAGAGAGCTCCTGACTGTTTCCTTTTCTTCTCTTCAAAATATGCCTCAAACGAAAAGAAAGGGCAGAATAAGAATGGAGACCCCGACTATTTCTAGTACTGCCCTCTACAGCCGTTAATCGAGGGGTTCCTCTCACCTCTAAATGCATTAACTCCGGGAGAAGTATCCGTGGCTGGCAAAGGCCAACGCCACAGGATCACCACACCTCTTTCAGCCCCGGAGCGCCCGAGACGCCGGAACTGCCTAAACCCGCCCTATCTCCGGATTCGGTGCTGGTAGTCCCTCTGGAAGGTGCGGAGGCACAAGACCTCATCAGGGGGGAAAACGGGGAAAAAGGGGTGGGATTACAGGTTGGAGGAAACAAAGATGACCCACTGGAACAAGTGGGGAGGAACAGCGGAGGGGGAATCCTGACTTTGGAGCCTCTAACTTGACACCCCTAATGGCGGCAAAGGTAGGGCAGCGGTCTCAGAAATGAGACAGGAATGCTGCTTTCAAGTTGAAAAACATGCTTCTTTTCCTACGGGCTCTAGTGTAGAAGTTACACAGAAAATAACTTTAGAAAATATACGGCTTGTGTTAATGGAATTAAAGAGTATCCATGGTTAATCTTAATACAAAAATGTTAGTCAAATACAAAAAAATTCAAGCAGGATTAATGAAAGGAAAAGTGGCCAATACCAGAAGGATTGAAATAATGGAGAATAATTCAAGACATCATAACATTAGAATTTTGAATTTTCCCAGTGTAAAATTTATTTCACCAAAAGAACAATTTAAAAGATTTGCAGTGGAAAACTTACAATTTTCTCCAGAAAAAATTCCACCCATTGAAAAAATCTCTCTTATAGTTTCTAAGAAGAAGGAAAATAATGAAGGACTAAATCTCTCTCAACAATTGAGTAATATTACAGACTTTTTAGAACGAACGATAGAAGACCAGGTGGAACAACGAGGAACTTTGTGTGTAAAATTTCTAAAAGCAGAGGACAGAGATTTGAGGCTATTTCTTCGCAATCGAGAAAAACCTTATCTTGCGCAAAAAATAATGATGTTTCCCAATATAACCAGGCCTACTCAAATAAGAAGAAATTTCCTACAGATGAGCCAAGAGGTCAAGAACCTGGGGGCTCAGATGGTTGTTTATTACCCCTGTAAATGTATTGTTAAATATTAAAATGAGAGATGTGTGTTCTTGGATCCACCAGAGCTCAGGAAATTTCTTGATGCTCGTGTTTCTAAGTAGTTTGATTTTCAATTTGGTCATGGGTTATTGTAAAATAAGCATTTAGTAACCTTCTTATTTTTATTGAAAAGGTAAATTTCTTTATAAACGCTCTGTAATAACCATCTTGGATATCAGTATTCCTTATAAAAGGTCTATTTCCATAAATACTATATGTTGGTCTGCTTTAAGATTTATTTCCTTTACTGCAATTGTGTAATGATTTAAATATTGGGACCAATATATATTTGTAATTTCTTTGACTTAAATATTCTTTGTACGGACCATTTCATTGACAAGTTGAAATTGCTGTCTGTATTACGTTAAAATGAGCATAAATAAAACATTTAAAAAAAAAATATATATATATATAATTTATGTTGTTGCTGTAATCTGCTTAGCATGGGTCGACCAATATAAGCGGAACATAAAAACATTTAAATAAATAAAATAAACTTGTACAAAACAATTCTACACCTGCTAATTGACCCACACAATTGAAATCTGTGTTGTTTTTCGTCTGCAGTTTTTGAGTGGGAGGTCTGGATGAACCGGTGAGGGTTCAGAGTGAAGTGCCAGAGGGTGTAGGCGAGGGGAAGGTCACCGTTTAACCGGCGGAGGTATCGGAAACTGGTGATGCCACGTGTGGGTGCATGTAAGTATTTTCAGAATGGTGCACGCCTCTGTGGTTAATTCTGGGTTACAACGTGCAAACTGTATACTTGTTCCTGCCTCGGCGCTGATGTGTGGCTGCACAATGGCTAAATTCGCTGGACAACTTTCGGACTGCCCGAGAACAGTCTTAAAGTTATCTGGATAAACTTAGCCAGATAATTCTGAGACAGTCAGGTATGTTCAGAAGCACATCCATGCCATTAAATATCCAGTACCAGTTGGCTGGATATCAGGCTAACTTAGCCAAATGCTCCACGGCTGAATATTGATTCATTAGAGCTCTATATAAGGAGTCCTGCTGGTTCCATGCATGATGATGGGAGCAAGAAACAGGATAAATGCCTCATGTCCTACTGGCACCACAATGCAAAATTGGCACTGGCTGACCTTAGATGGTCTTTTACACCTGCTGTTTATGAAGGCACCTGGGGGAAAGGGGGGTGACAGAGATGTAAACTGGTGTGAGGGTCTGATGCACGCATCTGTTTTAATCCCTTCTCCTGCAACCTGGCTTGAAGCACATGTGTACTTTTAGCTGGATAGGGGAAAGCAATTTTCAGAGATGTGAATTTACCCGAGTAAATGGCTTCAACAACTGCCGTTTGAGTGCCGCACCTTACACTTTGGGCAGTATCATGCAATGCATATGCAGCAGTTTGCACTCTGTTCAGAGCTGTGTAATATATTCTGCACTATACATTCTGAATAGCACTTTATATTGAGTAGCAATATGCATGGTGAGTAGCACTTGATGGTGAAAATAGCACTACATGCTAAGTATCACCTTGCAATTGAATAGTATGATACACTGTCAGTGGTACTTTATAATCTTAATAGTGCTTTCAGTAGCACTATACAATGAAACTGTCACACAGTGATGCCCCATATATGCAGTAGCATCCAATCTTGAGGAAAAGAAACTGCAGGTACTTTTCCCTTTGAAAATTGCATGCAAAGTACATGTGCATATAATTTCCCTAATAGCTTGCACCTCCTGTTTCTGCAGGCTGTGGAACTGGGGGCAAAACATCATGTACACAGTTGGAAATCCAAATGTATGCATGTACTGTATTTACTTATTTTACAAACTTCTACTCCTAGTACGTTTGAAGCGAATCGCAATAAAATCCATGAACATGACAATACAATCAATGCACTCTGCATGTTGTTTCCTTCCCTGACCTGAACACACCCTCTGGGAATGACTTTGTTCAATCTGGCAAAAACTATGTGCATTGTGAAAGCCTGTGCATACTTTTAACTGCGCTGAAGGACAGTGTTCAACCAGGGCAATCTAGTTTCGGTAACAGAGATATGATGGCAGAAAAAAAGACCACACAGATTATCTAGTCTGCCCTGGTAACTATTTAAGTGCCTGGTTCAATTCCTTTAAAAAAAAAAAAAAAAAAAAAGATTGCCCTCCCATCAATTTGAGCCTCATTCAATAAAGATGTTTTTTGTAAGCACGGAATGGGAATAAGCACCTTAGAAGCAGGAGAGGATGTTCATGTGTTAAATGTATGGGGCAGTGATGATACTATCCCTCTGTAGACAGTCTGCTCTAATGCCACTCATTCTGGGAACTGGGCTGTTCTGATCCTGTTTTCTTACAGAGGTAATAAAACAGAGCTTTTCATTTAATTGTGATATAACGTTGCCCTAAAGAAGAAAGGAAACATGATTTTCTTACTAGTTTATATAGAAAATCACATAAACATAATCATTTTTCAAGCACATTTTGGCTAGACCTCTATTCATTTCAGTGCTATGCAAATCTCTGACACTGCAGGGCAAAGAAGCAGATTGCAGAGTGTTGGTGTAGTGAGCGTGTGCCATAATGTTAACAATCATATTTGTGTATTTATCATATTTCAGATCAACAATTTTGAAGGGAAAAATTATATGTAGAATAACATGGTGGCATTATGGCTAGCAACATACAGATAATTACAGAATTGCTGCCCTTGTTTGTCAGTATTATATATCCTGTGGTCTCTGCATATAAGAACATCCTTGAAAGCAGATAAAATAATCCTATGCCATAATGTCCTTATGTTGCAGAGGGAATGATATCCTTGAGAAGGAGCGAAAGAAGTATATTCTTGCACCAGGAATGAAACACCTGCCCTATGTAATATGGCGACACTGAATCAAATCCCACATCTACTGCTTTCATTCTGAGCCCCGAGGAAGAAAATTATTCAAACAAAAAAAAATGACCAGCTCTTCTGGATATGGACTATGCGGTGTTGACATTGGCCTTGTGCATCTCTAGGTACACTGACAGTACCTACTGGATACCATTATGGTGTCTGAAATTTGCTTTTACGTTGTGTGTCCTCAAATGGTTAACTGCTTGACTTATTGGAATGATTTTCATATATATATATATATATATATATATATATATATATATATTTGAGGACACACAACATAAAAGCAAATTTCAGACAGTATATATATAATACACACTGTGTTAACTGTGTAGTGCTTCAGAACACAGCCTCTCCGGACGGAAAGCCCTGTCCAGCTGTACTGACTGCCACTGTTTACAGATCTGTGGGTGGGAAGTTGTCTTTAGAGTAAATGGAAAGAAAAAAAAAAAAAGATTCCCTTCTATTTAGCTGCATGGCAACACAAATATTTCACTGAGTGAGGGCTCACAATGCATCTCATTATAATGTGGGTGCCAGGCTGCAAACATATTCTGTCTAATTTTTCCATCACTGGTGACTATATCTTAGGTCTAACTGTTTCAGTTCTCTATTTTTTTGTTAATCAAAACAGGAAAAATGTTGTCCATTAGTTCAAAGGGACAGATGGCAAGTCTAAAGTTAAATATTTCATGTCTAGGTTGTTAATTTGTACATTAAAAAAAACAAAAAACATTGTATCTTGCAATTCTCCTTTATTCCGGAGGCTAGCCACAGTCCGTTGGCAGCATTGTTACCGATTGCATCACTCGCATATATTTCATTGGAATTGGCAGTGGTGTGACAAATGACCTAGATAGAACACAGTCCTAGAAACTCTCAGTGCTCTGCCCAACACTTCCTGTGGGACCCCCCCCCCCCCCCCGAGCAAGTCACTGAAGTGAGTGCTTCAATGGCACAGACTCAAAGTTGGGGATGGTGAAACGTTACCCACCTATCTATAGCAATGAAAAATAGGGCCCTTTCACCCTTGCATGGAGAAATAATTTTTACATTCCCTACGATCTTGATGTAGGGTTGTAAGAATTCTTAGTTCTTTGCTTTAGCTGCTTCCATCTGTGATTGCTCCTACCCTAGCTCCTAGATAGGCTCCCAAAAAAGGTTAGCATGTCCCTGGGTGCATGGCACCTGAAAGCAAACCTCAGTATTTCCTTTGTTGTAGGGTGTCCAGCAGAAGCAGCACGTAAAGTTTGCTAATGTTGGAAGTCATTGGAACTGACATGGCTCAACTTCCAGTGCTCATAGTACGGTTGGGGATATTGCAGCTGCGTGACAAACATGAGAGTAGTGCTGTGTGCATTGATGGCACAGTACGCTTACTGCATATTATTTGAATGGAGGAAATGGTACGTAGTGTGTGCCCGTGAAAAAGATCATTTGTTTCACTGTTGCTAACATTCCTTCTCTGAGAACAATTGCAGTATGGTTAGTTGAGGAATTTCAGAAGTCAGAACTTGAAAGTAAGCTGTTTTGTTCATCTAGGGTGGGTCCTGCTCTAGCCATTCATCATGTGGACTTGAGTTACTCCCTAATGGAGTTTCCTTTTAACCACACATTGTGGGTTTCAGTTCGGGGCAGGGCAGATGTGATGACATAATACAAGGACCATACGGTGAACTGCTAGAGTGAATATTTCCGAAGGGTATTATGCAAATACAAAGCACTGGCATGCAAGTCAAATCAAAGCGGATGACACAGAACACAAATTGATGATCTGAATATGCTGCAGGCTCTGTTTTTAAAAGTGTTTCTTGCGTTCACTGCCCAAGCAAAAAAAAAAAAAAAAAAAAAAGAAGGAACCTGTGTGATCTCAGCAGCTCATTACAACCTCTCCTTCGGAAAATACCTATGTCGACCAATAAAAAGATTAATCAAGCAAAATGAAAAACAATAAAGAGACTTTTTAAAGTACATATAAGTTTGTATTCTGAGAACAACAAGTGCTATAAATATAGTAAAAGGAGAAATATTAAAAAAATGTGGTACTTCTGCATCCATAGTGTAAATACTACAGTTGTGCATTCATTTTAAACGAAATAGAGAATGGCAACGAAGTTATCTATTTTGTCTTTTTTTGGGAGCGCCATGAAGTAAAAAAAAAAAAAAAGGCAAAATTTCGTAAAAATTAGTATTTCATGTTAGTGCACAGTAACTGGAAATGTTAGCAATCAGTTAAAAAGTGTCAATTGGAGGAGCAGTTTGTAAGCTAGAGTTATGGTTATGCATTCCCATAGTTACTTGTTTGTGTTGGCAAGGTTGCAAGGTGGTATTTGTGGGGGGGATGGCCAGTGCCTGGTAACAAACGTAAACAAACAATTGATATAATAAATATTTAATACCATCAAGTTCTAGTCAGCAAATGCAAAAGCATGTAATGCAAATGCATATTTTGAATTTACCAATCCCTTTGTATTTTAGGAAAGGGGTCCTGGCATTTTGGTAGATGCATACCTTTAATTCCCCTGGTGTCTGTCTTTGTGTTTGGATGGGGGGGTGGCACGTGGGAGAGAGTATGGTTGGGGTGGTGACTGGTGAGAGAGAGGCAGATTGGTGTATGTGGGGGTGACTGTTGAGAGGGGACGTGGGAGAGAGTATGGTTGAGGTGGTAACTGGTGAGAGAGAGGCAGCCTAGTATGTGGGGGTGACTTTTGAGAGGGAGAGTAACTGGGGTGACAGATGGGGGAGAGAAACTGGTTGAGATGGTGACGAGAGAGATGCAGCCTGGTATGTAGGGGGGGGGTGAATAGCAAGAGGGGAAGTAACTGCGGGTGACAATATGGGGTGATGTGGGAAAGAGGCAGCCTGATGTGTGTGTGGGGGGGGGGGAGTGACTGGGTAACTGTATAGGGTGACAGGTTACTCTCCATACACACAAGGCTGCCTCTCTCTCTTCAGTCACCACCCCAACCAGACTCTCTCCCACTTATCACCTCATGCATTCACTCAAGTCACTTCCCCTCTCACCAGTAACCCCCCACCCATCCAAACACACAGACATATCCCAACATGTCAGGGCCCCTTTCCTAAAATACAAAAGGTTTGGCGAATTCTACATATGCATTTGCATTATATGCTTTTGCTGACTAGAACTTGATGCTATAAAATTACATCACTTGTTTGTTTAAACATGTTACCCCCACAAACACCACCTTGCAGTCATAGCAACACAAACAAGTACCAGTAACTAAGAAGGCAGCCAATGGAATGCAGACCATACCTCTAGCTAACAAATTCCTCCCAAATTGACACTTCTTAATTGATTGGTAACTTTTTCAGTCCCATTAGGGCACACTAACTCCAAAATTAGGAAAACCCAAAACCCGAAATAAACACCCCACGAACCATTTGAAAATCAAAACCGAACAGATAATGACCTGAAACAAAAACGGCATGAGAAAATCATTGCCCATCCGTAGTCAATACCATATCATGAGAAATCAGAGCCCAACATAAAGATCATAAGAAATACCATATTAGGTCAGCCCCCCCCCCCCCCCCTCCCAAGGTTCATGGAGCCCAGCATTCTGTCTCCAACAGTGGCCAGTCCAAGTCACAAGTCCCCAGCAGATCCCCAATAGCTGATCTATTTCTTGTACTTCACTCCCAGGGATAAGCGCTGGCTTTCCCAAGTCTATCAATCTGGCTAATAACTGTTTATGGACTTTTCCTTCAAGATCTTTGTCCAGCCCTCTTTTGAACCCCACTATGTTAATTGCCTTGACCACGCCCTCCAGCTTGATTGTGCGCTGAATGAAAAAAAATACTTCCAACGATTTATTTTAAACCTGCCGGTTGCTAGTCTCAGGAAGTGTCCCCTAGTGCAAGTATTGTTTGAAAGGGCAAATAATCATTTCCTATTTACCCGTTCCACCTCACTCATTATTGTATAAATTTCAAACATATCCCCTACTCAGTCATCTCTTTTCTAAGTGAAAGAGCACTAATTTGTTTAGCCTTTCTCCATAAAATAAGCTTTTCCATTCCCTTTATCAATTTTGTCACCCTTCTCTGTATCTCTGTCTGCTATGTCTTTTTTGAAATAGGGCAACCAGAACTGCACACAATACTCAAGGTATGGTCACACCATGGATCTATACAAAGACATTACGATATTCTCAGTTTTGGTCTCTATTACTTTCCAAATAATTCCTAACATTTTGTTTGATTTTTTGACCGCCATTGCACACTGAACTGAATATTTCAAGGTATTGTCCCCATAAGGACTCCAAGGTCCTTTTCTGAGTGGTGACTCCTAACATGGAATTTATCATGTATTTGTAGTTAGGATTATTTTTCTCTACGTGCATTACTTTGCACTTGTCCACATTAAATTGCATCTGCAATTTAGAAGCCCAGTCTCCTATTCTTACAATTTCTTTCTGCATTTCTTCACAATCTGTTGCTGTTTTGTCTCATCTGCAAATTTGGTCCCCTTACTCGTCATTCCTTTTTCTAGATCATTTATGAATATGCTAAATAGCACAGATCCCAATACAGGCCCCAGGGTACTCCATTAATGACCTTTCTCCATTTAGAAACTGACCATTTTAATTTAGTCCTACCCTCTGTTTCCTGTCTTTTATCCAGTTACCAATCCACAATAGGACATTGCCTCCAATCCCATAACCTCCCAATTACCTGAAGAGTCTCCCGTGAGGAACTTTGTCAAAAGCCTTCTGAAAATCCAAATATACTATATCAGCTGGCTCACCATTGTCCACATGATTATTACAGCCTAAAAAACATCTAGTAAATTGGTAAGGGAAGACTTCCCTTTGCAAAACCATTATTTACTCACTCCTATTAAACCATGTCGATTTATGTGGTCAGTAATTTTGTTTTTAAGAATAGCTTCGACCATTTTGCCCGGCACCGATGTCAGGCTCTATAGTTTTTCAGATCAGCTCTTTTTAAAAATTGGTATCACACTTGCCACCCTCCAGGCTTCTGGTACTAGTAAGGCTATTTTGAATGATGTTACAAATCACCAGAAACACATGTCTGCAATTTCATTTTTTGGTTCCTTCAGAACTCTGGGGTGAATACCATCCAGTCCCAAGATTTGTTATTCTTTAGTCTGTCAATCTGAGTTAATTCAGCCTCCAGTTTCACAGTGATTCCATCTAGTCACTCAGTCATCAACTTCAAAAAGTGTTTCTGGTATGGGTATGACCCCTACATTCTTCTCAGTTAAGACAGAGGCAAAATTTTGTTTTTCTGCTATTTCCTTGTCCTTCCTGACCATCCGTTTTTATCCCTTGTTCATCAAGCAGTCTAACTGATTCTCTTACAGTCTTTTTGCTTCAAATTTTACTTTAAAAAGTTTTTATTACTTATTTTTACCTCTATGACAAGCTTCTTTTCAAATTCTCTCTTAGCCAGCTTAATTTTTTTACATCTAACTCACCAGTGTTTATGCTCTTCCCTATTTTCCTCATTTGGGTCCAATTTCTATTTTTTGAACCCAGCTTTTTGTTCTCTGAATTCTTGCAAGATAATCATTTTGAAAGAGGCTAAGGATGCCTTTGTTCCATTTTTAACAACTTTGATTGATCTAGCTTTGTAGTAGGGACATGTTCCAGCTCCTCTTAAGCGTACCTTGGTGAGACCTCTTTTAAAAAGACCACAGCTTGACCCTTCTGACCCTCACTAGTTATAGGCCTATCTCATTGCTTTCATTCGTAGCCAAGGTCATTGAGTGCACAGTGTTGAAACAGCTTACAGATTTTCTCAAAGATTACCAGGTTTTGGACTATATACAGTTTGGCTTTAGAAAAATTCCCAGTACTCTTACTCTCTTTGGTTGATTCAGTTACAAGAGGCCTTGATTCTGGTAATAAGTATATCCTTGTGACCCTTGACATCTCTTGTGCCTTTGATAACATTGATATTCAAATGTTGTTGTATTGTCTCAGGAGGTGCAGAATTTCAATGTTAAAATGGTTCTAATCCTACTTGTTGGATCATTTCCAAAAGGCTAGGACTGGTCCCAATTGCTCTGAATGGCATGCACTGGATACCAGCAACCCATAGGGCTCAGCCTTGTCCACATTATTGTTTAATATTTATATGTCACCAATTTGCAGATTATTGGCTAGGCTCTGTATGGGATACCGGGTTTAAACTGATAACATACAGTTTTATATTCAAATCGGCTCTTCATGGAAGGAAGTTTTTGCTCTGACTTCCTGTTGTGTATTCATCATCAGATAGTGGTTGACTCACAAAAGATTGGTACTGAATTTAGTCAAAACTGAAATTCTACTTCTCCAGTATGGCAATTCCGTATCTACTGCTGTGAAAACTCTGGGTGTGATCACTGACTCTGGCCTTACATTTAGTCGGCAAATCAAATCAGTGGTAAGGTCAAGCTTTTTCATGCCACATGTATTATGTGGCCTGAAGCCATTATCACCCACGGATTTTCAATTCGTCATATAAGCCATGATTTTACCACTAGTTCATTACTATAATGCACTATATATTGGCCTCCCGGCATCAGTTTTAACAGCTGCAGCAAGACTAATTTCTGGTTGGTCTGGTCAGTTTCTCTCTCCAGTGCTCAGTGACTTAGAGTGATTGCCAATCTGGTCAGAGTAACATATGAAGTACTTATGTTGGTTCATAAGTTGCTCTTGATGGATTCCTTTCCCTAAACTAATGCCCTTTTGTGAATTTATGATCCATCTCGGGCCTTTTGGTCATTTCAGAGAGGGCTCTGTGTGTCAAGCACATTTTGCTGAAACAAAATTATTAACTACGGATGACAAGCTGTATTAAGACTTTTTAAAATGCTGCTTAAGAATAATCTATTTGGGCTAGCCACATAAAATGCTTTGTGTAAGGAAGCTGCAGAATATAAGATTTTAATCAATCAATAAATAAAAAAGCTTTTACTTGGGTGTTGGACTAGTTTTCATTGAGCTGTGATCAGGTCCTTAATTGTCTGTATCTGTTGAGTTTTTATGTTGATTTTTTTTTTTTTATTATGTATGCATTATTGTTCACTGCCTTGGTTAAATACCAAATAAATAAATAAATATCCTTTTGGCTTTAATTGCCTCTTTCACCTCACTATTAAACCATGCTGGCAGTTGTTTGATTTACCTTTGATTTTGTTAATGCACAGAATACATTTTGTCTGGGCTTCAAGCATAGTAAAGTCCATATCTCCTGCATATTTTTAACCTTGTGGAATACACCTTTCAGGCTTTTTCTAACAAATTTCTCATTTTATCATAATCTCCCTTTTCATAATTAAATGCTACTGCAGTAGTTTTCCTTAGTATTCACCAGCCAGTGATTATGTCAAATTTTATCACATTATGATCACTGCTGCCAAGCAGATTCACCACCTTTATCTTTTTCATCAGGTTCTCTGTTTCACTAAGAACTAGATTTGATATAATTCCCCTTCTTATTGGTTCTGTCATCAACTGCATGAAGCAGTCATTGATAGCATCTAAGAATTTTACATCCCTTACATGTCCTGTGACATTTACCCAATCAATACTCTAGCAGTTGAAGTCTTCTATTATTATTGTGTTGCCATTTTACTAGCCAGTCTAATCTCTGTTAGCATTTTGAGGTCTCTTTCCGCATTCTTACAAGGTGGGCTGTAATGTAACCCCACTACTATACTTTTCCCTTGGAATTTCTATCCATAAGGATTCCAGAGTGTAACCTGTCTCCTGCAAAACTTTTATCCTGCTGGACTCTATGCCATCCTTAACATACAGTGCCACTCCCCCACCAATTTTATTTGTCCTGTCATATCAATAGAATTTATACCATGGTATCACAGTGTGTCATTGGTTAGCCTCCTTCCACTAGGTGTCAAATGACTATTATGTTTATATCTTCCTTTAGTGCCAAATATTCTAATTCTTCAGTCTTATTTTTCAGACATCTGGCATTCACATACAGATATTTTAAAGTAGCTTTATTTGTATTTCTATTTTTATATGTACTCACAACCTGTTTATTATCAGATGATACAGGCAATTTGAAGTCATTTTATCTACATGCTCTGTATTTAAATACATCTGGGTTTTTTCAGTTTTTACAATCATCTCTCTATTGGGACATTCTAACTTATTTGGTTTGCCAGTATCCTTTGAAGATAATTTCCTCTGACCCATGCACTGCTAAATGACTTGACTTTCCCCTATGTTTTAGCTCCTTTTTAAATGTTGACAGACACCTGGCTACACTCTGGTTAATGTGGAACTCATCCCATCAGAATAGGTTCCATCTTCCCAAATTTTACCCAGTTCCTAACAAATCTAAAACCCTCTTCCCTGCACCATTGTCTCATCCACACATTGAGACTCTGGAACTCTGCCTGCCTCTGGAATGGGAAGCATATCTGACAGTGCAACACTGGAGGTCCTAGATTTCAATTTCCTACCTAAGGGTCTACATTTAGCCTTCAGAACCTCCCAGCACTCACTAAAATCTTATTTAGGTGGCACTTAAGGTCTGTTATTTTTGCAACATGCAAACATGATCAGTAGGAAAGTAGCTGGTTGACTGTTGGAAGCGATCCTCACTCCCAACAGTCAACCAGCTACTTTCCTACTGATCGAATCACCCACTATAATGGCCGTCCTAACCCTTCTCTCCTGGGGACAGACCCCCTTGTGACACATCCTTGATGTGAGAGGATAAAGCATCACAAGGAAGGCAGGTACTATCTACAGGATTACTTCCTGTCACACTAAGGTTATGGTCCTACTGCCAGATGAACTTACTCTTCCTAAGCAACATGAGGGCTTCTGGACTGGAGTTGGGACCACTCTACTATGTCTCTGAACGTCTCCGCTATATATCTCTCTATCTGCCACAGCTCCTCCAGGTCTGCCACTCTGAGCTCTAGAGATAGGACTTGTTCTCTGAGAGCCAGAAGCTCTTTATACTGGATTCACAGTATAAAACTGTAGGGAATATGTGCTGCTGCACAAAGACTGATTCAGAACCCATATGGAACAGTGCCACCTTCACCATCACTATCAGACTACTGCCCTTCGTGTTGCTGCTATTCCTGGACCAGTACTGGGACTCCAATTACTTTCCAATGGGTGGATGCTCCTCTCAGCTCCTGTGTCTATGTTTTCCTATATCATTGTGTCTATGACATTTAGACTTCTCATCTATTGTTATTAGGTCCAATGTGTGCTGCAAAGCTGAACATGAACAGTAATAATGGCTTTGTACGTTCACTCTTTTTTGTTTTCAGATTGACTCAGACCCAGTCAACAACATTATAGTGGTCTGAAGTTTGGAGCAGGGTACCTCTATCCTGGCTTTCAGAAGCAGGTGTTGGAGTCCTAGAGGCTGCAGTAGCTCCTGGAAGATCTTAAAGGGCACAAGGGGATGGAAGGTCAGCAGTATCCAAGTCCTGCATGGCCACCCTGAGTCTTTACTTAGCATATCCCTTGATGTGCAGTGTGATGGCCTGCATATAACTGAAAGCACTTCTTTCACATGGGGCATATGCCATACTAGTGTGTGGTCAGGTGCCATGGAGTGATAGGTTTTTTTAATTAGCATGTAATAGTTTGAGCTTTTATATACTGCATGCCCACTGCTTGCACCTTGAATCTGTATATGTTTTTATTCTGCGTTGCGGGCTGTTGCATGGCAAGAAAAAACCTGTTTTGCTCTTGAATTGGCTATTATGTTCTTTGTAACGTGGTCTTTTTTTTCTATTCTGTGAATTATAGCTTTCAATGCATACTCATACAGGTAAATGTTTCTACTTTTTTTCCCTTTATTATTCTTTAACTTATTTTCTAAAGGATATGACTCTTCTATTCCAAGTCCTCCATCAGTAGATGCATGCATGTATGCATGGCAGCGGAATTTACCCTGAGCTGCAGAAATTCTCTGTTTTATTCTTAGGATAAGCAGCTTGGAATCTATTTACCCCTAGGGATCCTGCCAGGTACTTGTGACCTGGATTGACCACTGCTGGAAACAGGATGCCGGGCTTGATGGACCCTGAGTCTG
This sequence comes from Rhinatrema bivittatum, assembly GCF_901001135.1. Taxonomy (NCBI): domain Eukaryota; kingdom Metazoa; phylum Chordata; class Amphibia; order Gymnophiona; family Rhinatrematidae; genus Rhinatrema; species Rhinatrema bivittatum. The sequence continues at coordinate 25,786,418 of NC_042631.1, forward strand.
ACCCAAAATGGCATATTGTATGTTCTTGCTTTCTTGACTGCTGCTGCACACTGAGCAGAAGATTTCAACATATTTTCAAGGACGACACCTAGATCCTTTTCCTGAGTGGTGACTCCTAATGTGGAACCTTGCATTGTGCAGCTATAATTTGGGTTACTCTTCCCTAAGTGCATCACTTTACACTTTTCCACATTAAATTTCATTTACCATTTGCATGCCCGGTCTCCCAGTTTTACAATGGGAGGAGAATGGGCATAACAGGCAGGAGTTGAGTTAGCTGGGTAATTTATCTAGCCAACTTTGGTCAGCCCATATGCCTGTCCTAAAGTTAGATGGATAAACTCATCTGGCTAGCTTTAAGATAGCTGGATATTTTCAGTGGCTTGGCTGTATTGCTGGATATATGGGCTAAATTAACCAGATAAGTTTATCTGTCAAATTAGCCGAGCCACACAGTGGCTGAATATGGACCTCAAGAGAGTTAGATGGAAAACTAGGGAAGAGAAACGCCCAGACAGGGTAAGAGAGATAGAAAGAAAGAGAAAGAGGACAGCAAATGACAATAAGATGCCCACTTTGTGGTTCCAGTGACAGGCCTCAGGTTACCCATGTTTCTCTTTGGCAAACAGCAGCCAGAACACGACTTGAATAAAGAAATGTTTATCTGTGATTATATATGTGTGTGATTTCCTTTATTATTATTTCCATAATTAATTCCGTTGTCTTACAATCTGAGCGACGTACATGTTCTGTCACTCTAAACACATTTGTCTCTCTCTCCCATTCTTCCGCCTTCTTTATCTCCCATACAAATTTAGGGATTCAGTGGGGGAAGTTTTCATTTAGGCTGATCTAGTCCCCTAACACTTCTTCGATTTGCTTTTGTGAGGCAGCCATAACTATTTCCCCTGGCAAAATGTTCCTTCTAGGTAGTTTGCTTTCCCTGTGTGGAAAAACCAGCCCTTCCTAGATATTTCCCTCCTTCCTCTATTACTATGTTAATCTATATCCAGTAGATCTACAGAGAGAGACAGATATATATATATATGTCTATATATCTATGTATCTATATCTATATATATATATATAATTGCAACCAAAGATTTTTAAATATAAAACCATTTGAAAACTTAATGTGCCACAGCACAATAGAATATGCTTATTCTATTCAATGTTCTATTTCAACAATGCTGATTTTTTTTTTAAGTCCTGCAGGGAAAGCTTGTTCACCAATATTTCTCTCTTTCTCCATTCTTACATTAAAATGTTACATCCACTAGCACTTTACCCTCCCTAGTTTTATACACAAAAAGCAGCTATAAGCAAAAAAAAAAAAAAAAAAAAGGCCTAACGGTCCAAGGACGTGATGTCTTTCAGGCTCTACAGCACTTAGCAGATTATTGGGCCTCCAAGGCCTAACAGATTTAAGCAAGACTTTTCACACAGTCAGGTAAAGAAGGCTAGATGGGTTAGCAGATGTCCCAGTCAGATAACAAAAAGAATATTTTTGTGACAATGTGAGAAAACAACAGAAAAAAAAATGGTACAAAGCCATTGAACCGTGTCTCCTCTTTGCTCTGCCAAGAAGACTTCCTACCCAGCAGCTTGATGATGGCATTTTGCTGGTCTTCTTGAGAAAAAGTGGATACAGTTTAATATGTTCTGACAAAAGGCATCAAAATAAAATATTTTTAAGAAATCCCTTTATCACAGTGAGTGAGATTAGGCATCCTCTAAATACTTTGCACAAACAAAATGACTATGGGCTCAAAACAGGCTTTTATCCTAAACCTTTTTTTGTTCCAAGAAAGCTCCTCTGTGTGTTCTATACATGGCCAGGAAAATGCTCTCAAGGGGGTTAATGTATATATTTTAAACATTCACTTAGGCTGCAGCTCTTTGGAGGAACTAAACTTCTAAGTATATGAATCTGACCTGAACGAACCATTGGCTGTCTCCCATGATGTTTTGTGTACTTTATAACTGTTAGGCAGCTCCAAGAGCACTTTCAGCACCATACAAAACAAGTCAAGCAATCAAGAAAAAGATTGCCATTGTTACAGTCTTTGACAAAAGGAAAAACCATGTGTTTTGGTTTTGTTTTTTTTACAAGGTACGTTTCTCCAAAGCAAAAGATTCACTTATTTTTACCCAGTTACAATTGGTCCTTATCTTGCTTATGTCAGAAGGATAAAGACATGAGGCAACCATGCTGGGATTTGGATCTGGGAACTATGGGTTTAGACAGGTATTAGAAGCACGTGCTTTAGATTGCAGAGCAAATCACCTGCAGGACTGCAACTTTATTGAAAAAGGACAAGGAATCCAGAAGCTATTGAATTTTAGATGATTTGTGATGCTATTTGTGGTCAATTGGGTGTAATTTAGAAACACTGGAATGCCGTATCTTGGAAGCTAACTTTGCCCTAGTTTCCCCTACATTATCAGCATGGGTGTTGACAATGTGCTTTTAAGCATAAATCATGTCACATTTTATTTACTTAGAAGGGCTTCTTGACCCAACACACAATACTGAAAAATCTGCAAATGGAAGCCTGGTATTAATATTCTGCAGAGTCTGGCATGACTGCATATGGTCCCACATCGACAGTCACAGAACAAAGCCTGCTTCAGCCTTTGTTAAAGACCACTTCATGTCCTTCAAGTGTCCCTTCTTGGACGCCATTATCTCAGCTAAATGGGCTCTGCAAAACCATAATAATGATGGAGATATTCAGAGAATAATGTCTAAAGAAACCAATTTTAGGTGAGGGCTTGAATCTGAATCAGGGAAAAGATGACTGCATGGTCAGGTCCGTGCTCTTCTCCCAGGGCCAAGTTTAAATAAAGAAGAATTGTCTTGGGCTACAATTCAACGGCAAGGGAACTGTGAATGAAAGGACTTTACAAAGGAGACTGTTAAACATTAAAGTATACTATAATCACTGTATGAATTAGTCATAGCTAGTTTAGAGAGGGTCCTACCCACTTTCCAACCATCTGCAACAAATGTGCGCCATTAAAACAGAACCATATGGAAAACAAGCTAGCAATTAACACAGCTTCTGCACACACCACTAATACAGCACAGATTTCAAACTTTGAGTGAAACTGACTGCTGAATTGCTTCCATACTGCTGCTGTTTAGTTCTTGGCAAAGGCGTATTTATCCTGACCCCTGCGTTATCTTAACTTCTTAAGACACCATTGTATCATTTGGCTGCCTCTTCTTTTTTAACCAACAGTTGCGGGTCATGTCAGTTCAGAGTTTTCAAGCTTCAGCTATCAATAGTACTAGCCAGTGTGCTGGGTACAGTTTATTTTGGAGTACAGTGGATTCCACATATAAGAGCTTGTGTCCAAGGGTATCTTGCCTATAGGAACAAGATCCTTAATAGTCCAAAATAAAAATAATTTTATAGTTACAGTACATAGTGCTTCATACCCTAAGATTTCACAGGCGTTTTACAGATAAGTTATATTTTATTACTATTGCCAAACTACCTTTGCTTACCATTTTATCTGGCTAGGAACCATGAACCATAAAGCTCAGGATTTACATCAACAGAGCCAAATATTTACAGCTGAGATATTACTAGAATGCAATGGAACTAAACCATTTTAAAATGAGATTTTTTTCTGACACCGAGATGGACTCAATATAATTCATTTTGAACCTCCAAGCAATTTGTATAAAGTATGGTACTGTTGCTATTGGCTAGCTGAATTAATGGATCTTGTCAACTACCTTAGAAACTATTGCATGCTCCCAAGTTTTATGCAGCAGCACCACATGAAACAGGGATAATGTGAAGCTAAAGGTCATCTCCGAGAATTAATTAATGCAGCTCAACCTTTTATGGAGTATTTTTTTATTTCTTCAAATAGCGTTATACAGTAATAAAATGAGAAGCTTAGGAGCGAGTGCAGAGGTGGTGGCCTGGATTGCAAACTGGTTGACGGACAGAAGACAATGTGTGATGGTAAATGGAACTTACTCTGAAGAGAGAGCGGTGTTAAGCGGTGTACCGCAAGGATCGGTATTGGGATCGGTCCTGTTCAATATCTTTGTGAGCGAAATTGCGGACGGGATAGAAAGTAAGGTTTGTCTTTTTGCGGATGACACTAAGATCTGCAACAGAGTGGACAAGCCGGAAGGAGTGGAGAGAATGAGACAGGATTTAAGGAAGCTGGAAGAGTGGTAGAAGATATGGCAGCTGAGATTCAATGCCAACAAGTGCAGAGTCATGCATATGGGGAGTGGAAATCGAATGAACTGTATTCGATGGGGAGAGAAAGGCTGATGAGCATGGAGCAGGAGAGAGACCTTGGGCTGATAGTGTCTAATGATCTGAAGTCGGCGAAACAATGTGACAAGGCGATAGCTAAAGCCAGAAGAATGCTGGGCTGCATAGAGAGAGGAATATCGAGTAAGAAAAGGGAAGTGATTATCCCCTTGTACAGGTCCTTGGTGAGGCCTCACCTGGAGTACTGTGTTCAGTTCTGGAGTCTGTATCTCCAAAGAGACAGAGACAAGATGGAGGCGGTCCAGAGAAGGGTGGCCAAAAAGGTGGAAGGTCTTCAACGAATGACTTATGAGCAGAGATTGAAGAATCTAAATATGTACACCCTAGAGGAAAGGAGGAGCAGAGGTGATATGATACAGACTTTCAGATACTTGAAAGGTTTTAATGATCCAAAGGCAATGACAAACCTTTTCCATTGGAAAAAAACACTGGGCAACAATGAAAGTGTTACTGACCTAAAAAGGTCCTACTCTGTAGTATCTTGATGTGCTGAACACGAATATGACCATGAAAAGTTTTTATTGGCTCTCGTTTTGAAGATATTTAATATAGTTCACTTTCTATGTTTAGTCATGTAAATTTATCCAGTAGGACTGTAAATAAGCCTAGAATGATGTAATATTGAATCATAATGCATAATACCATCATGCACACATCATCCAGAGTTTATTACATCATTTTCTGATGCAATGCAGTTCTACTGCCATGCTGCTGCTGAGTAAGCTGACGTCAGCAGTGTACTATATGAAGCCCAATCAGAAAGGGTGAGCATTTGAAATATTCATGCTGGCTGACTACTGCTGGACACTCCGCAGAGATGCTCCCGAACAGGTGTACAAGAGACAAGCAAAGAAATCTAAGACGTAGTCTATGACTTCATTTTTCAAACGGTATTAACCGTAGGTCTCCTACTATTGGCATACAATTCAAGATGTTAATTATATTATCGCATATTACAAAAAAACTAGAGTCAATTTTGCATTTTCACAGTCACATTCATGTTTAGCACATGGAAATTTATAAGAACTGACTAATTTCATTTCAGTAACATGACTTTTGTGAAAATGTGTTGCCCAGTGAAATCAGCAGAACCAGGGGTCATGATTTGAAGCTCCAGGGAGGAAGACTCAGAACCAATGTCAGGAAGTATTTCTTCACAGAGAGGGTGGTGGATGCCTGGAATGCCCTTCCGGAGAAAGTGGTGAAGACCAGAACTGTGAAGGACTTCAAAGGAGCGTGGGATAAACACTGTGGATCCATAAAGTCTAGAGGACGTGAATGAAGAGTGGGTGGCTCGCAGGAATGACGGCTACTACCTGGAGATAATACCCTTATTCAATAAACATACACACGATTAATGCAATTCCAACATTGCTCTAAGCTTCAGCGGCAAGAGGAAATGTGGAAAAAAAGATTTGCATTCACAAAAAAGTGGGGAGTAGCTTGCTTGTTTCGGCGGTTACTACCCCAAACCAGATAAGCCTGATACTTCACGTTCAATGCATATCCAGCATAGCTCTCTGCTTCAACGGCAGGGGAGAAAGACTGATACTTCACTTTCAGTACATATCCAGCATAACTCTCTGCTTCAATGGCAGGGGAATGAAGAGAGGTGGATCTGTATGCAGACAACAACCAACAAGGACTGAATTGCATAGTCTGGGTAAACAAAAAGCATGGGTGTAGCTTGCTTATTGCGGCGGTTACTACCCCTACTACCCCTAACTAATTAGGCTGGATATTTCAGCTCCAGCACTGCTCTCTACATTGATGGTGGGGGTGGAAGGGAAATAGAACCAAAAGGTTACTAGGTGCCAAGAGTAACAGATAAGTATAAGAAAAAAAAAAAGAAAGAAAGGTGCGAGGCTTGCTGGGCAGACAGGATGGGCTGTTTGGTCTTCTTCTGCTGTCATTTCTATCATCCGGTCCATATTTTCTTGTCTTCGTGATGGTTGTAAAAGTAAATCACGATTTGCCCACCGTGCTCTTTTATAGTAAATCGTGATTTACTTTTACAACCATCACGAAGACAAGAAAATATGGACCGGATGATTTGTGTCTTACCATATTCCCCTCAAATATATCGCATACAACATAGTATAAAGCGCCATTGGCATGTCTTGAATCTACATCCTATATTTATAAATGGCCCTCGCTTTGCACTTAAAAGGGGCAAAAACATCAGAGATACTATTGTACATTCCAATTATAAGGATGATGTGGATTATCATAAAAATACTGATAGTTCAGGAGAATTTGGACATTATCCATGCAACAAATGCTCGGTATGTCAGCAATCTCACAGTGGCCAATTTCTACCCTTTTTTAAGGAGGGATCTTTTAGATTCAAGGCACGCACTGATTGTTCTACGGTGGGGGTAATTTATGGTATATGGTGCCCTTGCCCTTTGCTTTATATCGGCAAGACCAAGAGGTGCTTGAGAATAAGAATGGTGGAACACAGAAGTTCAATTGTAAGACAAAAGGCTGAAGCACCGCTGGTACAGCATTGTATATCCGAGGGACATGATTTCTCGGATTTCAAATTTGCAGTTATAGAACGGCCGATATATCCCCAGAGAGGTGGCAATTTTGATCTAATCCTTCTACAAAAAGAGCAGAAATGGATTCATTATTTTAAAACAGTGACCCCTAGTGGGTTGAATAAAGAAATTGACTGGTCGGTTTTTTAGAAGGATGCCTTCGGAAGCAGTGACTTTTGAAGATGATTGACATCATCCAGTTCCGGGGAGGAGTGGTAAAAAGAAGTGGGCAGGAAGTGGAGGTGACACAGGCTAAGAAGGAATTTCGTATTGAGTAAAGCGAGGCTTGAATATGATTGACAGCATCAAGTTCCGGGTATGACAGGTAAAAAAGTGGACAGGAAGTTGAGGAATCTAAGAACACCGAGGCGCCATTAATGCATGAAAAAGGAATGGGCATTAGCAACACTGTCAAATTAACTGACTAGCGCTGGTAAGGCAAAATTATAAAAAACTGGTTTTTGGAATCGTGATTACAACATGCTAAGTATCCCCTGAGGAAGACTGGAGACAGTCGAAACATGGCCCATGTCGGGACAACTTGAGAAATAATACATCTACAGTGGGGCTAAGTATACTCGATCCTAGGATTTTTTTCCAGGATGTCAATGATTGAACAAACTGAATGACGGTGGACATCTAATTTGTGCTAGGAAAATAATTATTCTAGATTTTAGAAACACACAAACAAATAAGTTTTTCTGGGTTTTTGGGATAAAATTTGAATACTAAAAAATAAAAAATATTTTTAGTAGATAGATATTAAATGTTGTGGAATAAATAAAGGAACAATACCAAATGATTGTACACTAAGTGCTTGAATAAATGCTGAATTCGCCTGGGGCCCATTGCGTGGCGAGAGGCGATGGATTATAGTCCATTTGCACTACTACTGATGGTATTTGTTCCTATATAAATAGTTGATAAGGCTTTTTGAATTTGTTATCTTAATAATTATAGAAGAGAACATTATATATCCTCCTTTTTTGTATTGAGTAAATTCGTGAGTGAGGATCTTGAGCTTCTGTGGATTGATTGATAACCTAAGAAGTGCCATACTGGGTCAGACCAATGGTCCATCGAGCCCAGCATCCTGTCTCCAACCTAACAGGCTGATACAGTACATCGGAGCGCACTGTTAACCCACCATTGGACGGGCGATTTCCCTTACCCCTTATTCAGTAAGGGGCCGAAAACGTGTCCAACCCGCCGAACCTAATAGCGCCCTCAACATGCAAATGCATGTTGAGGGCGCTATTAGGTATTCCCGCGCGAGTCACAAAGCAAAATGTGCAGCCAAGCCGCACATTTTGCTTTCAGAAATTAGCGCCTACCCAAAGGTAGGCGCTAATTTCTTCGGGCACCGGGAAAGTGCACAGAAAAGCAGTTTTTACTGCTTTTTTGTGCACCCTCCGACTTAATATCATGGCGATATTAAGTCGAAGGTCCCGAAGGGTAAAAAAAAAAAAAATTTTTTTAAATGTTGAAGGCAGCCCGCGACTGTCGGGTCAAAAACCGGACGCTCAATTTTGCCTGCGTCCAGTTTCTGAGCCCGTGGCTGTCAGCGAGCTCGAGAACCGATGCCAGCAAAATTGAGCGTCGGCTGTCAAACCCGCTGACATCCGCCGCTCCGGGCCTGTTTCTACCACTGGGCCTCATTTAAATACTGAATCGTGCACACAGGTGAGTGGGCGTTTGCCCGCTCTCCCGCGGACTTTACTGAATCGGCCCGTTACTGTGAAGTACCTAGCAGATCCTATTAGGGGAATCTATTTCATGTTGTTCATTCTCAGAAGTGGCGAACCACGTCTAATTGACTAATAGCTGGTAATAGACTTGTCCAAAACTTTTATAAACCCGGCTATACTAGCCTTGACTACATCTTCCGGTTAAAAAGAAAGCTCTACAGCTGAATTATACATTAACTGAAAAAATACTATCTACATTTGGTTTCATGGCCTGTTCTCTAGTTCTAATGCTATTTGACAGAGTAAATAACCATTCCCTATTAACTTGTTCCACACCACTCATGATTTTATAAACCTCTATGATATCCCTCTCAGTCATCCCTTTTCCAACTTCCTCATAAGTGAGGCATTCCAAACCCTTTAGCGTTTTTGTTGAACCTCTCTGTACCTTTCCTAGTTCTGTTATACCTTTTTTGAGACTGGGTGACCAGAATTGCACACAATACATTGGATTTATACACAGACATTATGATATTCTCAGTTTTTATTTTCCTACTCCTTTCTGAATAATTCCTAGCATTGTATTTGCTTTTTTGACCACTGCTGAGCACTGAGATGAGGATGTCAATGTATTGTCCACACTGACTTCAAAGTCCTTTTCCAAAGCAGGTGACACCTAACGCGGGCCAAATAATTGCGCGCGCACACACACACACATACACACACACCCACAGTTAGGATTATTTTCCCCCATGTCTATCACTTTGCCTCTTGTAGGCATTACATTTCATCTGCCATTCAGATGCCCAGTTCCACATTCTCGCAAGGACCTCCAGAAATTTCTCCCAGTCTGTATATTAACTACTTTGAATAATGCCATGACATCTTCAAATGTTGTCCTCTCACTCATTGCTCCCTTTTCCAGATTACCAATGAATATGCTATAGCAAAACTGGTCCAGTATAAGATCCCCGAGGAAGCTCCACTAAGCTAAAATTACATCACAAAATCCACCTTGGAGCAAGACCCTTCTCTTGCACTAAAGGTGGAAAATGTTTTGTTAGGAAGAAAAACATCACCCAACACCAGCAACTCCACACTGGAAACAAACCATTTACCTGCACTGAGTCTGGGAAAAGCTTCAGTCGTAAGACTACGCTAATGCTGCACCAGCGCATCCACACAGGAAAGAGACCATTCTCCTGTACTGAATGTGGAAAACTTTTCATTAGCAAATCACACCTCTCCCTCCCAACACCAGAAAATCCACACTGGTGAAAGACCACTCTCATGTAGTGAATGTAATAAAAGCTTTCCTATGAAGGGTACCCTCACAAAACACATAAGCATCCACACAGGAGAGATCATTCTCATGTATTGAATGTCTGCTTCAACGGCAGGGGAATGATGAAAAGATCTCTGCTTCAATGGCACGGGGAATGTTGAAAAGATGATTTATATTCGGACAACAACCAACAAGGACTGAGTTGCACAGGCTGGATAAACATGCGTGGGAGTAGCTTGCTATGATGGCAGTTACTACCCCTAAACAATTAGCTAGATACTTCACTTAGATGCAGCTCCAGCACGGCTAACTACATTGATGGCGGGGGCGGAAGGGAAATAGAACAAAAAAAGTCACTTACAAGGGACAAGAGTAACAGATAAGTATGGGGGGGGGGGGGGGGAGTGAAAGCTTGCTGGGCAGACTGGATGGACCTTTTGGTCTTCTTCTGCCGTCGTTTCTATGTTTCCCCCCTCTCAATTGGAAAAACTGACCATTTAAGTCCTACTTTTCGTTCCCTTTCCTTTAATCAGTTACCAGTCTACAGTAGGACATTGCCTCCTATCCCATCACTTTTTAATTTTCTCAGAAGTCTCATGACAGAATTTATCAAATGATTTCTGAAAATCCAGATACAATATACCAATCGACCCATCCTTATCCACATGCTCATTTACACTATATTCTAATGATTAGTAAGGCATGACTTCTCTTTGCTAAATCCATGCTGGCTCTTCCCCATTAAACCATGTTTTTGCATATACTCAGTAATTTTATTCTTAATAATAGCTTCCACCATTTTGCCTAGCACCAGTATCAGGTTCACTGGCTTGTAATTTTCTGGATCACTCCTAAAGCCCTTTCTAAAAATAGGCATTATATTGACTCCTAGTCCTCAGGTTTAGTGACAGAATGTGGAAATGTTACAAAGGGTGTATTAAATACAGCTCTGCCATGATTATGCTACTGCCTTTGGCAGTTCACGTTTCCCTGCACTAACCGGCCCAAAGTAAAAGGGTCAGTTTGCACGGCAAACCTCCCCGCTACCCCCATGATCAGACCCATATCACCCATGAAAAACCCCCATCTCCCACCCCTTAGATACATAAGGACCTCTAGGCCCACCCAAAATCCACAATCTCCCTTCCAGGCAGATAAGGGCCTCCATGGCCTCAAAGCCTTCATCTCCTACACTTCCCCCTCTGAGAGATGAGGACCTCTGATCCCACCTGACCTCCTATCCCTTTCCCCTAAGTTGACAAAAGCCTACAACTTAGCACATTTTTTCCATTTCCTGAGACCAAAATATTTGCCAGCAGGAGAGAGTCAATTTCCCACACGGTCATAGCACCAAAATCAAAATGGTACCACTGACATTGCCCCACAGGTGTTATTTGCAGGTTTAGATTAAAAATGGCAATTGCAGATGTAAAATGAATGATTAAAAGGTTTACTAAGAATATGTCATTGATCTTGCTAAATAGTTAGATATATGTTATAATGTTATATATAATGTTATATATATATATATATGTTATATATAATGTTATCTACCTTATAAATGGCCTGTGACCGACGGCCCGCAAATGCGCAGTAGAGCGCAGCTCTACTGCGCATGTGCGGGCAAGGACGTCGGTCAGAAAAAAAATGGCGGTGGGGCCGCAGGAGCGGGAGGAGAAGCAGCGGCGCCGCGCGCGCGCGGTGCCGCTGCTTCTCCTCCCCAGATCTGCCGGCAGATCTCGGGGGGGGGGGGGTGTCACTCCCGCGCCCCCCCCCCCCCGAGATCTGCCGGCAGGAGAGCGGGAGGAGAAGCAGCGGCGCCGCGCGCGCGCGGTGCCGCTACTTCTCCTCCCCAGATCTGCCGGCAGATCTCGGGGGGGTCACTGCCGCGCGCGCGGGAGTGACCCCCCCCCCCCCCCGAGATCTGCCGGCAGGAGCGGGAGGAGTTAATGGAGCCGGGTGAGGGTTGCGGGAAGTCGCGCTTACGGCGCCGGGAGGAAATGGAGGTGGGTGAAAGGAGGGACTGAATGGGAGGGAGGGAGAGGGGGACTGACTGAGTGAGTGGGAGGGAGAGGGGGGACTGAGTGAGTGGGAGGGAGGGGGGACTGAGTGGGAGGGAGAGGAGGGAGTGAGGGAGAGGGGGGACTGAGTGAGAGGAGAGGGAGGGTGGAGAGGAGTGGGTGGGGGAGGGGGGAGGGGGGAGGGGGGTGGTGAAGAGTGAGGGGAGAGAGAATGAGGGGGAGGTGAGAGACAGAGGGATGTAGCCCGTTTTAACGGGCTTTACGGCTTGTATATATATATGATATAATGTTATAATAATAATATTTGTTTGTTAAATACTATTGTTACTTTCACTGTTCCTTGTAATAATGTTCAATGGTTGATTGTTATTGTTCAATGTTCTATGTAAAAAACCCCAGTCTAACCTCCCAGACCAGGGCAACCTTTTCGTTACTTGTAAACCGGATTGATTTGTATTGCATACAGGAATTCCGGTATATAAAAATTAAAAATAAATAAAATAAATATGCTTTGAAATTACATACGCATGAGATTACGCTACTATAAACAATTTAAACAGGAATGCACTGAGATATTTTAGACATTACTATATTTGAACACTTGGTGGGTCACGTATAACAATCGCTCATCTTTGATGGTTATAATTAGGGCTTCTATTTTTAGGTGTATAAATTGTAAATTAAATCTTTATTTTCCAGCTAATTAGGGATTCTTTGAGGGTACAAACAAAATCGCTGTTTATTGGTGTGGTCGAGACACTGGCACTATTGCTTGGTACCTTATCCAGAGAAATCAAACACGTACATTTGTGCAGCTGAGAAGTCATCAGCAAAGAAAAGGCACAAACACAGGATGAAGGATCTAAGGCAGACAAGGGCGACAAGCGAGAGAGTTCTAGGAAAAGTGGTATTTTTCAGATTTTTATACAATAAACACCTTTAATGTTTCTGCATCAGAAGTGTTTTATTGGTTAAAACCTAAAAATAGAAGCCTTAGTTATAACTTTTATTGTGTGCCATAGATTTGAAAATATATACAATCTAAGTCACTTTTTAAATGTTACATGTTTGTATGGCTTACTGAAAAATCATAAACTGATTCCATTTTGAAAACAGAATGGAAAAGAAAAGAAGGAGGAGCCAGAACAAACAACAAAATTCCAATACTCCTCACATGAAAAATGAATGCTGAGTTTTAGAAAATGGAGAAAACAACAAGGAAATCAGCTTAGGAGCTGATGTTGCTTAAAGACAGAACATTTTAAGTTTGAATGCTAATAAGACATGTGAAATCTGAAAAAGGGACCATGTGGTCTCAAAAGCTCATGCACCACAATAGCTTTAGATCTTTTTTATGTTGGCCCAATACACCTCTTTTGGCCTGCAAAGAATCCAAGAAAAAAGTGATGCATTCACTAAGAAAGTATGTTCTAACAGTGTTCTATAATGTGGCACTTAACTTAGAATGTGTACCTAGTAACCCAGAATTCCACTGTCTCTGGCTTCACAATCAAGAATGAATAATCCTTGAACAATGTGTGTTCAACAAAACACAAAGAGGGTCACATTCAGTGTCAAGCATGCATGACTTTCTTTGTAACCTTGTCCTTTCTTGTAGAAATGTATTTGTGTGTTTAGCTAAGGAAAATATTCCCACTCTCCTTTTAAGTGTAAGTTCCTATGTATTTCAATGACAGCATCCCCCAAGATGTTTCTAGAATACAAAATGGATCCCATTCCAAATCTACATCTTTGTGAAAAGTAATGTAAAATTCCAATGCCACTGAGCTACTAGAAGTGTTAAAACAATCAACCCTAAGGGAATTTATGAACTATAATTTCAGTGTAAGAAATATGAACTAGGACTAAATTGAAGCTTATCATGCAAAAATATTGGCTTCATATTAAGATCAAATGCCTTATTAAAAAGTAATCGTTCATTTTATATTCAATAAAGCTCCTAGGTCAATCAATGAGGATTTGATGGTTGCAAGTTAAAAATATTGCATGGTATACTGGGTTCTTCTTCAATGAACAACTTCTTCACAAACTAGATATTTTTCTCCATATTTAAAATTGTCACGAAGTACAGAGGGCCACACACTTGCTGACATACAGCTGTGCTTATAGATGGAATCAAATCACACAAATTACAACATTGCATATCTACTTCCCTAATAAGTATTTCTTCTAACACTAGCCACTAGATTTCTATTTATATTATGAGATCAATATGAAATGAGTTATTTGATTGGCATAAAGCTATAATAGTATATTATTTAATTAACATTACTTCGTTTGTGAAACATCTTAAGACTCCACCCTCTTTCTATGGTTTAATGAAAGCATTCCCCTAACCTATTTAAAAGCCTTTTTAAGAAATTCAGAACGCTGTGTTCTTAATTCAAAGGCACATGCCGAGTTAATTATGGTCTTATGCTCTAACCAAAAGTAGGATTTGTGGGATTTCTTTTTCATAAGTCAAAGGATTCAAAAGTAATTTATGAATGATATTGAAATAATGCATGAATTAACAGGCAACATGCTGTTAACTTGGGAGTGTTCAGCACTAAAAAAAAAAAAAAAAAGACATTAGTGGGGTCAGTTTCTGTATCATGTATGTTTAAAGCGGTGCCTAGTAATAAAAGAAGTGACTAGAGCTAACCAGTCTGACCCAGTGTTTGCTTGGTCCTTCAGAGAGAAGAATGGAGTGCAAACAGGAACGAATGAAAGGTTTAGGAAAAAGCAGGTACGACAAAGCAGAAAGAACAGGCGCAAAGACTATAAAAGGCTGGACAAATAATCATTTCTGTAATAGGAGTGCATTGTCTTCACAGCCAACAAAGTGAAATCATAGAAACTTTGCTTTACTGGTCATACACTAAGCTGTGACATAAGCCCAAACCCCGTGCTCTCCCAATATCTACATGACATCACGCATGTTAACTATCTACATGCGCCTCAACAGTCATTGAGCAATAGTATTTTTCCTTTCCCTATTAGGAATGTGCCCATAGAGTTCAACTATCAAAGCTGGGATCACCAGACTTACTATGACGATTTCTTTAGGATTCAATTGACGGCACATTGGATTTATATAGTGCAATTCATCAATGTATTATTATTGTATTTGCAATGGATTCTGTTGACTTCCATTTCTGCCTTTTGTGCTCTTATCCATAGCTATAGGTTTCACAATGGCATGCAAATTTTAAAAAGCAGTATTAATATAGCTCAAGTGGCAGTTTTCATTGGCCTCAGCAAACACAAATATCAGGTATACTGTATGAAAATAAACAAAGACGTTACCCTTTGAACTATTAAGATTATTTCGCTTACAGGTAGGACTCACAGGTGCCTCCCTTTCATTCATCTGTTTGTAGGCAGCTGCTTTGGGTGCATAGTTCATATCTCTGTGATTGTTACTTTGTATAAAAACCCTCCCAAAACTGAGATACATATTAAATATAGCATATGTGAGGAGTTTTCTTAATTAAAAAAAAAGTCAGTCCTGAATACAAAACCTTCCCCCTTACCCACCAAAAAGAAAAAAAAAATCCTTAACTGAGCTAGCAGCAAACCATCCACCAACAGCAATATCTCTGGCAGAACATCCATCCAGGACCAAAGATGTGTCTCCATACAACTAGGTGGCGGATATCAGAAGCTATACTTTATCATCATATTTCTACTGCTGGGATCTGTCATGCCTGCAAAGCAAAACTGATACTCAGCAAGATGAAAAAATAAAGCATCCAATTTTATATTACTCTTTACTTGCATTTATATCAGCAGTTTTGTCACCAAATAACTTATCAGAGGTGCTCTAGCAAGATCTGTGTTATAGCAGTCGACGAACATAAGAAATTCTTCCAGACTGTTGGTGCAATATTTACTTCTCACCTGGATTTAAGATTCCATTCGGCTTAGCTTAGTGCTCTGGTTTAGTTGCAAGTCTGAAGCCAGGTTCCTAAAAACAAACAAAAAACTTCTTTGCACTTTATCAAACTGTCAGTTTTTACCTACATTTTTAAGTCAATGCATTATAGAGCTGGTACTGTAGACTAGGGGTCAGGACCTAGAACCATGAAAACTAAAGACTCGGGTTCCATCGCCTTCACATTCTGAGGCTTAACCTCCCTGGTTTCCATTAACTGGATGCTGTCCATCACTGTGCTAGTGACCTCTGCAGCTAAACTTGTTGCCTTGTTTCCATCCTGAGGAAGGCAGGCCAACCAATGGCCAGGACGTACTCTGATCTCTTTTGTTTCCCTACCAGTACGGTAATGCCAATAAGATTTTTTTAATTTATGTATTTCCTTTTTTTATTATTATTATTACTATTATATTTATATACTTAAATTCAACATATCTTTTTCCTAACTATGCCAACGGGCTTTGATATATAGGGCATGGTTGCTGCTAAGCTGACTGAAGGAAAAATTAGATGACACTATACTTTAAATTACAATTAACAAAGGCATTTTCAATAACTAGAGGGAAAATCTGAAGCTGTTACTGGCATATAATTATGCTTGAACTGCTGACTAGCTAAAAAAAAAATACATATAGAGAGAGAGAGAGAGAGAGAGAGAGAGAGAGAGATGGGAGTCTAACCCAAGAAATCAAACCCAGAAACCCAACAGCAATGGTGAATCTCAAACTGGTCAGCATGAAAACACTAACGTAGAAATGGTCCCAATGAAATTCAATTCAAGGGCTCAGTTTTCAAAATGTAGCAACACAAATGCTCACACTTCTCTCATTTGTGCGTTTCCATCAGTTCACATTTGTGCATTTAACAGAAAATAAATATGAAAATGGTCAATGTGAGAGTGCAATGCAACTTTAATGCTTGTGCATTCATTTGTTTTGTACATTTCTGAAAACAGAACATTAGGGCTTTAAAGTTTGCTCCAGTGAGCACAGGGTTGCCACCTCACCCAACTTCACCACCAGTAGGTTTTGATTTTGCTGCTATAGACTTTTTCACTAATTAAGGCAGGACTACAAGTCCATAGAGACAGAGGGCCTTAACCAGAACTGGATCAGCCTGATGAGGTCATCTTAGGTCAGGTGAACCTTATGAGGGGGGGGGGGGGGGTATTTGATTCTGCACTGGTTTAACATGATGCAGTCAAAGGGGATCTGAGGATTCAGTGGAAATGTATCAGAGAAAGCATTTTTGTTCCATTGAGATGAACAAACAGCACAATATATCAGTCTACATTTTGTAGGATTATCTACATGTCAGAAAGCAATAGTTCATTCTATTATCAATGACATAACCTTTTCTGATTCAATAAATCTGATATCACAAATATACACTGTATATATAAAAACACATAAAAAATACAGATTTAAGTTTATATTATTACAATGGATAGGATATTCTCATTCTTATTTATATAAAAGTCTGTTTGCTTAAATTAAGGTGACCAGATAGTTCTATGTCATATGGTATAGATGGAGCCAGTCTTTGTTTTAGCTTATTGAATCAATGGTCTTATGCTTTCAATCTCTCTAAACAAAAGCAGGACCAAAACAGAAGAGCATCAACGCTATGGAGGTAAAATCAGGACCGACTCAAAACTTGTCCCTCATGACCTGGAGGTATTAGGCCACGCCAGCTTAAATATTTGTGCAAAATGTAAAGTACAAAACACAACATTTTCTCTCTCATCAGTCAATCACTGCTCTAGCTATGGACCTGATTCACTAAGGGTTTTTCCCATAGACACAAAATGGGAAAAAAGCCTTAATCTTTTTTTTTATTTTTCATTTATTATTAAAATGTATTAATCACTTAACATCGGAAGTCTGAGTGATGTACAATAATATTATCAGTGGCCCTAACAGTGAATAAATATTTCAAGGGAATGTACAGATTAGGATTCTTTTATCTGTTATTTGAAAGCAGTACATCAACATTCAAATTTGGTTAAATTGAAATTCTGGCTTAGAAATACATAACTCTGCCTGCTGTGGTCATGGGACAGATGAACGGAAACAGCCTTCTCCACACACCAGCTAACAGATTTCAACAACAGCCCCATGTTCCCCATCCACCAAAGCTACTGTGACTCCCCTTCCATCACCTCATTCAGGATATGCACAAGTGGCTGTCTCAGAGGGCCCAAGATCAGCATGGAAAGATAGGAAGGAGGCATCTAAGATTTGGCAGGAAAAATCTGTCTGCAGACAATCCCTCCCCCCCCCCCCCCCCCCCTTTGATGACTTTTGTAAGAGACTTACCCCTCACCTGCTCGTTGATGATACTGGTTGAAACCCATTGCGGGCAAGAGCCTGGAGATTGAAAGAGCATAATTATCTCTGATACTGATTCCCTATATATTTATATATATAGGGAATATATAATATTTTGTTTGACAAGAATATGTATTGTTCCTCATGAGTGGTGTGGTGTTTTGTTTTTTTTTAATGCTTAATACGTGAGGTTTTTGAGCCATTGATAGTTGGAATTATTTTTAAATGCATGTGTGTGTTGGTGACTCTCCTCTGTCCCATCTCCTGTCTCTACCCTCTTCCACATCTTCCATACCCTTTTACTGTTGCAGCAGTCGTATCACCTTCAACTGGAAACCCCAACATCTCCTGTTAGCTGATCCTTTTCATTACCGTGCATGCTAAAAAAAAAAAAAAATTAACACTTGGTCTGAAGCAGGTGTTAAAAATTAAGCTTTAGCAAGCCCATGCTAAATAGTAGGTGGAAAATAGCATACAATGCTATTTCCTATGCACCTGCTAAAGTCTAGTTCGCATATGATGATCTTTCATTTACAAGTGGGTAGATTTTAATTTAGTATGCACTACCTAACATGTTCTGAGATGGGATTAGTGTGCACACTACAGCCTTAAAGGTGAATTTTAAAAGCCTGGCACGCGCATTAATTAGGGGATGTGCGAATAGGTAGGGCTCACGTGCACAGAGCTGGTTTTAAAAGCCTCCCGGATCTGCTCAAATCTTCCGTAGTACGCATATCTCCAAAGTTTTCAAAAAAGGCTGGGGCATGGGTATTTCGGGGTGTGAACCAGAGATGTGCGTGCAAATACATATGTGCCCTGGTGCGTGCAGAGGGCCCCTGCCGCGTAGCATTACTTCTGCTATGGAGGAGGTGTAAGTTAAAAATAAAGAAAACTAGGCAGATATGCGAGCTTTTAAGGGCCAGGGCAAACTGGGGAGGGTGAAAACTAATAAACTAGGGGAGGGGGGGAACCTCTCTCAACTTGGCGAACTGTGGATGAGCTGGTAAGAATGGGAATGGCGTTGGTGTGCATCCCTTTTAAAATCCCCCAATTCACACAGCAGAACTGGGATTTGCGCGCACATGTGCACACGGCCAAAATATTTTATAACATGAGCGTGTATGTTATAAAACGGCTGCGTCCCTGGGCACAAGCCAACCTATCCATGCAAATTTGAACCCATGCGCCGGTTTGAAAGTTACCATCTTAGTGCACTGTACACTATTTTTTGTGCATATCAATCAGCCTTACAAAGCATGCTAAGCTTTAGTGCACAGGCCCCTATATCTCAAAGCAAACCTACATTCAGAGCGGTATTACTGCGATTAGCATCCTTCCTGTGACTAAGACCCGTCTCCAATCCTCTCTTTCTCTATATGTATATATGTATGGGTGTGTGTGTGTGTGTGTGTGTGTGTGTGTGTGAGAATAAATTATGGGGGGAATCCAGTGGCATCACTAAAATACACATAGGAAAAGATTTTACTAAGAAATCCATTTACGGTAAAATTAAACTAATTGCAGGAAGCATAAGGGAAAAAGTTATTTGCACAACTGAAAAAAAAAAAAAGAGTTATTTCCAGACCAGAAGATATGATTCACGCCTTGTCTGATCCTTTCCCTTTTCCAATACTTCCTTCTAACAAGAGCATCTCTTCCAAAAGGCTGCTTAAGAACATAAGAAATTGCCATGCTGGGTCAGACCAAGGGTCCATTCAAGCCCAGCATCCTGTTTCCAACAGAGGCCAAACCAGGCCACAAGAACCTGGCAATTACCCAAACACTAAGAAGATCCCATGCTACTGATGCAATTAACAGCAGTGGCCATTCCCCAAGTAAACTTGATTAATAGCCGTTAATGGACTTCTCCTCTAAGAACTTATCCAAACCTTTTTTGAACCCAGCTACACTAACTGCACTAACCACATCCTCTGGCAACAAATTCCAGAGCTTTATTGTGCGTTGAGTGAAAAAGAATTTTCTCCGATTAGTCTTAAATGTGCTACTTGCTAACTTCATGGATTGCCCCCTAGTCCTTCTATTATTCGAAAGTGTAAATAACTGAGTCACATCTACTCGTTCAAGACCTCTCATGATCTTAAAGACCTCTATCATATCCCCCCCTCAGCCGTCTCTTCTCCAAGCTGAACAGCCCTAATCTCTTCAGCCTTTCCTCATAGGGGAGCTGTTCCATCCCCTTTATCATTTTGGTTGCTCTTCGCTGTACCTTCTCCATCGCAACTATATCTTTTTTGAGATGCGGCGACCAGAATTGTACACAGTATTCAAGGTGCGGTCTCACCATGGAGCGATATAGAGGCATTATGACATTTTCCGTTTTATTAACCATTCCCTTCATAATAATTCCTAACATTCTGTTTGCTTTTTTGACTGCGGCAGCCCACTGAGCCGACGATTTTAAAGTATTATCCACTATGATGCCTAGATCTTTTTCCTGTGTGGTAGCTCCTAATATGGAACCTTTGTTTATATTTTGGTCTGTCAGCCAATATTTGCACCAGGTAATAGTTATGCCTTAAGAGGACTGAGTAAAATTTAGAATACAGACTTACTTCAAAGCAACCATGAATTATGAATTTTGCATTTATGGTTGCTTTATCATTCTCTGCTATTATAAAACTGAAGGGAAACATGCCTCTGCCAAACTCAGCAGAAAATTAAATGGCTTCTCTAGCTGAAAATGTGCATTCTACAATCATGATCACAAACACTAGTTGTAAAGCTGCTGGATTTACTGAATTTGTAACAGCAGAACACAATAAAAAGAGCCCCCAAAAGTCAGAGAACAAATGATACTGCTCCTGATATAATCAGAGAATTTATTTCAAGATTTTTTGACTTGATATGATCATAATCCAAGAAACCCCGCCCAGAAGCAAATACCCATTTTAGAGATGTGGTTTGTCATCACGATAGCAGATGACAATTTTTCGGCTCATGCATTGCTTCCCCTTTGTGCTGTAACACTGCACCAACAAACCCATGTTGAACATGTGTCAGACAATCTATCAATCTGACAAGCTAATCAGTTCCTAGAGCTTTATAATATACAAATAGGCTAACTGTTCATATTTTCAGTTTCTAT